>NC_041061.1:12006888-12313763 GCF_900634775.1 Gouania willdenowi | reverse complement strand
GCTCATTCACCCATTCACTCTCACATTCACACACCAGTGGGACAGGACTGCCATGCAAGGCGCTAGTCGACCACTGGGAGCAACTTAGGGTTCAGTGTCTTGCCCAAGGACACTTCGACACATAGTCAGGTACTGGGATCGAACCCCCAACCTCTCGATCAGAAGTCGACCCACTACCACCTTAACCACGGTCGCCCGTGTACTTTCTTTTCTGAGAAATATTGTTTTTCTCTTGAAACAAATGAGAATTTCTTCACTTAATGACTGGAACAGTGGAGTCTCTGAAATATGTATGAAGAAACTGAGGAAAACCAGCTCAGCACCGAACGCCTCAGTTATTACATCTAATTTAGCATTGTGTGTAATCATTGGCAAGGCGCTCTTAGTCATACTAATGATACGTTACATAACCAGGAACTTGTCAACGCCAGATGAAGATGAGTTCACTGTCTTGTTTGGCTCCTCCACCTTCTAGATTCCTCCGCTCACTGGCCAGCTCCCTGCCTTTGTACATGACTATAGCCTGGATCTATTCGGTGGCCATGATCGTTAAGAGTATTGTTGCAGAGAAAGAGGCGAGGCTAAAGGAGACAGTGAGGATCATGGGAATGTCAAGCACCATCTATTGGCTGAGCTGGCTGGTTTCCTGTGGGCTGCCGCTGGCCATCAGCTCTGTTCTTCTTACTCTTGTCCTCAAGGTGATCTACCATTGATTTACAAAGCCTGAAGGAGGACTCACTTATTTTTAACTTTGTTCAATCATTAAGGCTGCAACTGAATAGTTCCCTCCTATCTCTTTTCCTATCCACTTTTTGTTAACCCTGTGGATGACGTCATGGAGTTGGTGACGTAATAATCTGATGGCGGTGAAGGTTAGTGACGTTTGCCGTTGTGAAAAAACTACAAATTTCTGAAAATGGACTACTAAACGGGCATTTAAAACACTTTCCGCTCTACATCTAACAGCTGATATAATCTGAAATATCAGAAGGTTTGAATGTGAATCAAAGGAAACGAGGCTACCAGGCTACGAAGAACAAAAGTGAAACTAAAAGAACGTCACATTAGCTGCGTTTCCATTACTCTTGGAAATACGGAATATCTGAATAGCGCAATAAAAAATTACAATGGAAACACCTGTATAAAAAAAAAAACTCATGTCGTAATAGCGCTATAGAAACCGCAAATATCACAGAATGAGACGTACATAGTCACATGACGTGAGGTACATGGTCACATGACCACTTCTTTCATTAAATGTTTTTGCCGCAAGGAATTGTGGGACAGCATTATGTTGCATCCTTTGGTAAAGGATGCATCAGTGTTTCCTAGGCTAAAGGAGGTTATAAAGGAAGCATTGAGCCTCCTTTCCTTAGCTTTTAGAGAATTGGAATGATTCTTATCATGGCTGCCACTTAAACACTTCCGGAGGTTAAGGAAAAGTGGATAGGAAAAGGGATAAGAGGGACTTTTCAGACGCACCCAGAGTCTTTTTGACAAGGACAGCAACACAAGTTAAAATATAAATACTTGAAGCAAACATTTGGTCGTTTTTATTTGGCCTTTGCAAATATGTAATTGACATGTGCATGACCTAGTCCTACGTTATCTTCTATGGAGACTTACTATAATTGTAGCTGTTACAATAGCCAAATGATTACAACACACATTAGAGATTCACAAAAAACCCTCGAGAATCAAAGTGTGGTCCTCCTTGAAGCTGCCAATGATATCATTGATTTGGGGGATTATAATTTAAGTGCATGTATTGATTACCCTTTATTAATCATCTTTAATTAACATTGCTAATCCTTTTTCATGTTTTACTTTCTGCATGCCAGTTTGATAATTAGCCTTTTTGAATCGTTGATGTTTATATAAACTACGTTTTTTACCATATTATTCCCTTACAGTATGGCAAAGTTCTGCAGTACAGCGACCCTTCTGTAATCTTTGTCTTCCTGATGGTGTTCTGCCTGGCCACCATCACTCAGTGCTTCTTTATTAGCGTCCTGTTCTCTAAGGCCAACTTAGCAGCGGCCTGTGGTGGCCTCATCTACTTTGTCCTCTACCTGCCGCACATCCTTTGCTACGCTTGGAGGGAAGTCATGGGTTTCGGGGCCAAGGTCGCTGTGGTAAGTTCTTCAGTTCATATTGTTCTTTATATAATTCTGCTAATGTTTAAAGCTGCTACTCCCGATAGTTCAATCAATCGATTAATGAATAGAACTTCATTTACTCCAAAAAGAAAGGGAAATGGTCAAAATTGCCTCTTGAAAGTTTATCTCAACCGTAAACACTTTATTTAACATTTTTGCATATTGCATTGTGGGAAGTTGAGTCCCATTGAGATAGAAGTGTTTTTCCTTCATTCTCAGTTTTTTTTTTCTGTGTTTCTTCGTCAGACAAGAAAGACAGTGATTTTTGTTCTAGCTTGTTCCTGGTATTCCCCGTGATTTCAGAATGAAGTGAAAACATTTCTATTCACCCGTCTACGCAATGTGCGATACATTTCAACGGGGTAGCAGCTTTAAGTTCCCCATTTTTGTTCTTCCTGTGACTGCCAGGATTATCTGTACCCAACTTATCTCTGTTACAACAAAATATATTGCCTTTTCAGACCCTTTACAACCTTAAATAGTGATAGTGTAGCGCTATGTACGCTAGCTGCTTCCTAAAAGAAATGTTGCTACATCGATGAGCTCTTATGCAACTGTGGAAAATTGTATTACTTCTTTTACCATATCATGTTTGTGAAATGAAACCGCTGTTTACTATGGTATTGACCAATACTAATTTGGAATTGTAATAAATTAATCAAACGTGGCATCATGATTGTGTAATTAATAAAATGGCTAGCTAAATAACTTTAAGCTAAATCTATTTCTTTTAACCTGTTTTGGTGTTGTCAACTTTGCACTTTTTTATTTAATAAAGCATTGTTTTTAGACTTTCCAGTCCTCCTTTTTTCAGGACGTGTCACAAATACTTGCATTTTTCTCCAAACTTATACATATTTTTGGCTGAATCAATGTTTACCATTGGCAGAGCTTTTTTGTGGCTAATTTGACAAAGGGCGGAAAATAGTCTCAAAAGCAAAACTGCGAGAACCAACGCTAATTATTTATCTGATATGGTTGAATAAGTTATGTATTCTCTATATGAACTTTATCTTACAGCTGTAATGTCAAAAAACTAAACTAATACAGTATATAATAATAAGAAAAGTATTAATTTTAGGAAAGCAAAAGCGCTAAAGTGCAAAAAATAAACATTTTTATCCGCTACTGAATTTGAATCTATTTATTTAATTATTTTTTTATTAGATAGAAATAAAGGAAACTTTTAACTTTAAACATAAAGTCGTCACACCAAAATGGCCACACGAAGAACTTTTAAATTTACATGAAATAAAAGACCCACAGACAAGCACAGAGAGAGAAAGAGGAGTGTTCTTCCATCCTTGAAGCGATAATGATAAAGTGTGTATCATTGCTCAACTTTCAGTGTAGCCTTTCTCTGTGACCTTTATGGCATGGCTGGTGTCATTTATCCTTAAACTTGTCGTTTGCTACAAAAGGTGCACAAAATGTTGGATCTTCATTTTCAGTGCACGCTGAAGGATCTTCACTGAATTCTGATCAGGTCCTGTTTTTGTTTTTGTTGTATCCCTTTAAACCATTTATTTAATTTGAGGGAATTTTTTTTTTTTTTTTTTTGAAATTTTGAGTTCTTACAACAATTTGAAGTTCAAAATAATTGCCATCATGTGATATAATCATGGGAAAAATGTACATTTTCATTGAAATTGTGTATTTGGAGGAACTGAGATGCAGTATCTACAACCGAATCAGTTGGTGATTTACACAAGGTTTCATGTTTACTTTTTCCTGCGGGCCGAACTGCAAACTTTAAAGGGCCAGATTTGATCCCCGGGCCTTGTGCTTTAAACAATGCAGTGCATGGCCATCTCTTTGTTTCCTAAATATCAATGAGACATATAAGTAGTCAATATATTATTCTTGTTTCGAGAAAAAAACAACTTGGTTTAAATTTTTCATCTTCGGATTCTATTTTTTTTTTCACGAGATTGGCGACCATTGCCTTTACCTCCTTAAAAGTGATGCACAACCCTTCTAAATAAAACGACGGCCTTTTATTCTATAAAGTAGAGCAAACGTTACTTAATCTCAACACAAAGTGCCATTGTGAGGCCCTTCCCTGGTAGAAAGACTCCCCCCCCTTTGCTCCAAGTAGATGGATAGCCCTCTCGCCCTCTAATTAGCATGAGCAATGTTCGTCTGACCAAACCACTATCCAGTTCCACCCAGCACTTTATCAGAAATGTGTGTGTGTGCGTGCGCGTCTGTGCGATTCTCCTTTCCTTTCAGCTCGGATAACACCCCATTGTGCCGAGGCATACAAATTCGTCCCCTGATAATGAAGTCTTTAATCTGAATAGGATTTCCAAAGATCACCTGAATATATATGAGCTGGTTTTTGATTTCTGCTGTGCACCAAAGGGAGACGTGCCAGTAGAGAAAAAGAGACACTGTTAAACCTGCTCTTGAAATCATAACCAGCATAAATACTTGTCAATGGTTTAGATAATTCCAAAATGTACTTTCACACTGAAGCATTTGCTTGAGAGTGAGTCTTTTTTTTTACTGCTATTAATATAAATATTTAAAGCTGCTGCACCATATAATTTTTTATTAGATAAAATCATAGTCTATGCCTCATAGAACAATGAATTGAACATAATTTACTCAAAACAAAAAGGAAAAAGGGCAAAATGTCCCCTTGAAGGCACCCTAAGCACTTGTTTTTCTAAATTTTTGCCCAAAAATGTTTTGTGTTTTTAACAAACGATGTGTTTAGGGTGGCGATAAAACAAACCTTCAAGGGACAATTTCAACCTTTTTCCTTTGTTGTTTTTTTTTGAGTAAATAATGTTCGATTCATTGAGGCATACACTGTGATTTTATCTAATAAAAAAATGATCATAGGTGGCAGCTTTATCATCATGTGAAGTATAGAAAATGCGTTGCATTCCCAGTTGTACCATTATCTCACTCCCATCACAGCAGATGCATTAATAAGTGTTTACTAAGTAAATATCAGTTGTTTTTTTTTTAATCAAGCAGACATGAGAAAAATTGCATTGGTTTCATGTTATAAATTATTAATTCTGTTGTGAAGTGACAAGTAAAAATATCAAAAACAATTAGCTTTTTAAGCATCCTCTAACTACTTCAGTTGGGATTTTCATATATTCAAACAACTGTTCCATAGGAAACCCACTTTGATCACCTGACCTTGTTTCGACTGACAACTGCCAGTCTTCATCAACGGCGTCTGCCGATCGCTTTGATGTTTCCTTTGAAGTTTCTGTGTGGAATCTTGAAAAAAGAATCTTACTGGAATTCACTGCGCAGAAGTTAAGGAAACATCAAAACGATCAGCAGACACCTCTGATGAAGACTGGGAGTTGACAGGAGATTAAATTGGATTTCCTTGGGAACAGTTGTCTGAATAAATGAAACCTTAACATATTATTACAAAAGAAGACAGCAATAAATGTGCTGGAATTTATTGAATTGCGATTGAAAATTTGACAGTTTGACATTGTGTTTTACTAATCGATAGGACCCCAAATAGTCAAATTCTGAACACTGAATAACAGTTAGAGTGAGGCATGAGTTCAAGAGGGAAAGCTGTTGTGTAGTGTTGTCCTTCCAAGTCTGGTTCCCTTTGAAGCCAAAAGAGTGACTCCTGTTGCTTTGTCAGCCATTCACACAAAGGTCAAGGATGGACGACCACTGTCATGTCCGCTCTCACCCATTGACTGGTGGCCAGATGGGCATTAGAGAGAATATCACAGAACACACCATGCAGACATAACGTTGGCTACTCTGCCTTGTAGGAGAACATCGGTAAAACAGCAATGATTATGATTCCTTTTCTAAAGCCTCCGCAACATTTTTTTTTGCTCGAGTGAGAATGCTGCGAGCCAATGAGGCGTGATGAAACAGCTGGCGGGAAACATGTCAATGCAGAGTGAAGAGGCCTTTGGAGATGATGTCTTTGGGCCGAGCATCATTTGTAGTTTCCTACTGTATGAAAGATCCCACTTATCTCCATGTGCAACAAACTCATTCAGTATCCATCATTTCATCAACATCAAGTTCTTTGAGAATAAGAAAAGTGCCAAATATTTATTAGCTCATATTATCCATGATACGATTGTATTTTTAGCCAATGAGAGAGATGGAAAATGTTTATTATTATTATTATTTTATCTTTAAATTTCCCAAACAGAAACTTTTCACACATTTGTATTTTTGTTTAATTCTAAACAAGAAACGTGTCAAAAGTGTGGGAATAAAATACTCAGATGTGTCAAACTTATGGCCCCGGTGCCAAATCCAGCCCTTTGGAGCATCTAATTCAGCCCGCAGGAAAATCATTCATCATTCAAACATGATTCATTGTAAAAATGAAACTCAACAACATTTGCAGGTGCTCAACGGGGCCGGCTCTATGCAGGGGCAAGCGGGGGGCAGCGCCCCTTCAAATAAATGTCTTGCCCCTTCAAATCAAAGATTATGATTCCTGTTCAAATTTCATGAGAGACGCATCTCTTACACTCTGTTTCTGTTCTGCACATTTTTACACACGTATTAGTTAGCAAAAGCCTGCCTGAAGAAGGCCCTTTTAAGGACCCAAACGTCGCGACCGGCTTTCTTTTTCTTTGTTTTGGCTGTTTTACGCCTGTTATGGATAGACGGGGATATGAGGGCGGGCGGACGGTGGTTTCCTACAGTCGGGACCCTGACAAACACCTCCTCAGACTGCTTATATAACAGCCACAAGCGGCACACCTATGCGTCCGTCACACGGAATAGGGGCCGCTGCGCGACACAAGACTACAGAGAGCCAGGTTTTCAGCCACAATTTTTTGACCCGCAGGACTACTTTGTAGCCCCAAAATATCGCTCTAATGAGCACGCTGCCATTACGCGGACATGCACAGCCACGGTGCTGCTTGACGAAGTACCAAGCACACAACCCCACAACACCACTGATGATGAACCCCAGTCCAATGACCTAGATTTTGTGGTAAAAGTGCGTGTTATTTATAAAATAGTAAAAATGGCCCACCATCTAAAAAATGTTTCAGCCTCTAAACCCCCTCCCACAATTCAGAGGTTGACTAATCATTTATCCAGCTTTATTAAACCTGCCGGCCCCTGTAATAAAACACAAACATGAATTACTGGGAAAGCTAAAAACTGGGAACACACCGCCACGCTCATCCTCCAGGACCACTACACGGTGGCCATGGAGGCTGAGTTTGAAGCCCTCTAGAGCATACCCACAGCCGACTGGCGAGACCCCTTCCAGACAGCCTCATCCTGGGCTAGACGCAATTTAGGGATGCGTTTACAGGATGAGACTCTGGAGCAGGTGGAAGCTCTTATCATATCTTTTGTAGAAAATGTGAATGAGCGGGAGGAGGAGGTGAGAGAGAGAGAGGGGGAGACGGGGTTTCATCATCACCAGAGAATGAAAAAAACACTGTTGTTATTAGCACTGGGGAAACAAAGTGCTGGAGCATGATGTGCACATATGATGCCCCCTTTACATTTCTAACTGCCCCCTCATAAATGCCTGCCTACAACCGGCCCTGATGCTCAAAGTTTTCCCAGTGCTTATATCACATGATTGAAGTCATTTTTAACGTTAAACAGTTGAAAAAACTCAAAATTTGTACAAAATCCTAACATTTTCCTCAATTTATTACATAATATTTCCTTTTATTAAATAGAAAATGGTCACAAATTTTTGGAAATGTAAAGTGAAGATCCTGTTGAGACTGGATCACAATAATGTTGAAATTATGTGTTTTCCCACATAGATTCTGTGGCCCACTTGAGATCAAACTGCTCCTTAATTGGCCCCTGAACAAAAAACAGTGAGACACCCCTGGTCTAGATTTTCACCAAAATGAGTGAAAACAGTTACACACACACATTTACTCTACACATATTTACGAGTGAATAAACGTGCATAACAACAAACACATCGTCGTTGTGCTTGCAAAGATAATTGTTTCCCCTGACATATTTTTTTATTATTATTATTTCATTCAAAAATGAGTGTTAAAAATGGCATTTTGCCAAACAATCTCTGTGAGTTGGAACCATTTTGGCAGGAAACCACCAAAAATCTCACTGGCTGTTTCCCTGACATTCAACCTTCAGATGATTTTAAAACGCTGTCAACATAGGCAGAGTTTGAGATTCTTGCCAGGAGGGGGCAAAAGAAAAAATAGAATGAAATATATAGACCGTCTCGAGATTTGCACCAACCACAATGTGTGTAAAATAAACATCAATGCAAAGATGATAAGTAACATAATTGATAATGTTGACGACAAAAATTTGCGTCGTTTCTGTTTCATTTATGCTGCAGTGCCATAAATGAACTGGTGTTTTGCTTCAACATTTACATTGTGAAGAAGAATTGTGCAACAGAAGAAGAACCAACCTAAAGCCTCAAAAGTTTGGCACCATTTCACTGAAAACTTATACTTGTATTTTAAATTCAAATTAATTCATATGTATTTTATACAGTCACTGTTTTAGAGCACTTAAAATATTTGTGTATGATGTACATTATATTAAGAATTATATTTTTTTGAATAAATTTGGGAAAACTGTAATGAAAATGTTTGACCACTATGGGGTAGGCTGGTTATGGGTGTATAGTCCTCTGATCAAATGTATTTATTCATTTTCTTTACTTTTACATTTTCTTTACAGAGTTTGTTATCGTGCGTGGCTTTCGGCTACGGTTGCGAAGCCTTTTCCAAGTACGAGGAGCAAGGCATCGGCATCCAGTGGCACAATATCGCCAAGAGCCCCGAAGATGGGGAGCGTTACACCTTTCTGGTTTCCATCCTCATGATGCTCCTCGATGCCACCGTGTACTGGCTGCTCACCTGGTACATTGAAAACGTCTTTCCAGGTATTCTTCCTTTATTATCATGTTTGTATTCCTTCTAACTTTGTTTATATGATGTTTACATAGTGATATCTTTGTTGTATAGGTGCTTGTTTGAATTACTCACTGGTGCTACCATTCATACTGGGAAGCCCCAAGGTGTATCTCATTATCTATAATTAAAAGAACGCAGAATCTATTGTATGTCAATGTACGGAATCATCCCTTAAGCCAAACAGATATTAAAAAGTGACTAATGTTCTTCTTGATGATTCCCAGGTCAATATGGAATCCCTAAGCCGTTCTACTTCCCTTTCACTTCATCTTATTGGTGTGGCACAACCCCAGTGACTGAGGATAAATCCGATTGGCTGAAAGACTCCATCATGTACAACGGTAAAAAAAAAAAAAATCCTCATCTATAGTGTGGAACATAGCTGTAGCCCTATACGTGCTAATGAATACATGTTAGATGTCGGAGGGAACTGAAGAAATAAAAGTTAATTGCATGGGGAAGCGAAGAGGCATTAGCACCTTTATTGTTACATCTGGTGATATTGGCGCTCGGTGCTTATAAGAGACGACTGACAGAGTTTTGAGTGACGAACTTGATGCTATGAATAAAGTTAAATGTGAGAATTTGGCTTTTCAGCTGTGTGATAACAAGCTAAATCTCTTTGTATATGCTTTAAGAATCAGAATCAGAATCAGTATCAACTTTATTTATTCAACACCAAAAGTTTTTTTCATGACACAAAAAAAATCAAAAATTAAAAGTTAAAAAAAGTGTGACTATTGTCCTACCCTAACTCCCTCTTCCCTGTTCCATTCCACTCACCGAGGTGTAACACTGCCCTCTCTAATTATATTTTCCCTTTCATCAAGTTTTTCTTACCCTTCCTTAGGGAGTGCTTCTGATGGTCTCAATTGTGCAATAAAATAAATTAATTTATGTAATAGCAATAATAAAACAAACACTACATGTAGTGTTGAGGCCATTCTTTGCACAGTATAATGGCTCCGTGGTTACACTTGTCTTGCAAATCTATCAATTGTTATTCACGACTGGTAAAATTTGTTCAATAACATATTTTGGTCCTGCACATACAGGAAAAAAAAAAAAACTAGGTCTCGCCCCCTGTGTTTTTCAACCTGGGGTTGGGATCCCATGTGGGGTCACCTGAAATGTAATTAGTAAAACATTTAAAAAAAAATACAAATAAAAAATGATGTAAAAACTGATTTAAAATTTTATTTGTTAAATATTTTTTTAATTATTATTATTACATCCATCACACACAATAAATATGAAATAACTTTATCATTAACTTAAAGTTTCTCAAATATAAATCTAGTTTAAATAAATTGTATTTGTAGCACACTTTATTGAACATAATCAAACATTTATTATAGAGAATTTACAAAACCTTTGTTGAAAAAAAATGCCCACTTTTGTTGGATACCAATAATATTTTGGTGCTCAACACACAGGAAATCAACTTTTATGTTGAGCCCTCACAGCAAAAACTAATAATTTCAGACCCTGATGATTAATTTCTGTTATAAAATGATGGTTATTTGTTGGAAAAAAACTAACAAAATTACTTTTAAAAAGAATGATTGTTGATTCATTTCTCATCAACATTTCTGCATGGTTATACAGTGTTATTTGTGTCTGCCTTTCATGCTTTTCTTTTTCCTAATTCAATTATGTCTACACGTCATGTAATCCTGTAGCGTATCTGGAGAATTCCTCGCCCAACGCCAAAGCAGGAGTGTCTGTTCGCAATCTTGTCAAAATCTACAAGACTGGAAAGAAGCTGGCGGTGGACGGGCTGAGCGTCGATTTTTACGAGAACCAAATCACATCATTTCTCGGCCACAACGGAGCTGGCAAAACAACCACAATGTGAGCTTTTTTTTTTATCTGTTTCTTCCATTCTTTCCCTCCTGGCTGTGAGCAGGGTGCAGCTAATCTGAAACACACACTACAACCACTGCACTGCACCAAGCTTGATTCAGTGGTCAGAGCTTTCTGAGGGATGTCTCACGAGTGGACATTTATCAGACGGAGTCAGCTGTTGGACTTATCTAATTGGTGTTTAAAGATTGTGTAAAAGGTTGGAAGGGGTTTAGGATGACAGGAAGTAAATGAAACCCAGTGGCCCAGAAAGGATGAGCGACAGTGAGAGCAAGTCATGCAGGACTAAGGACTGTGAGGAAGATGTGTTTCACACAGAGGAAGGCGACACAACAGAGGGCAATAAGAAGAAGAAGAAGGACTGTCACAGTAGAGCTGGGTGTAGATGTATGTTAACGGCTCAGGGTCTGACTGTCAGTGACCTGGTATTATTATTATTATTATTATTATTAATATAGCCTAAGCAGACGTGCTGAGCTCACAGTGAACGTACAGTACATCATTTAAAGGCTAGTGGTGTTGAATTTAAAGCCACACCACAGACTTTTTGACCTAAAGACTTGATCCATAAGAGTTATTTTAAATGACGAATCATGTATGCAATTCCCTGATGTTTCCCTACAGGTCGATCCTAACCGGTTTATTCCCGCCTACTTCTGGCACGGCGCTCATCAATGGATACGACATCCGCACTGACATGGACAGCATCCGGAAGTGCTTGGGAATGTGTCCACAGCATAATGTCCTGTTTGATGAGTGAGTGAATAATATATATATATATATATATATATATATATATATATATATATCAATTGCTCATTTATATTTCCAAATGTCCATTAGTAAAATGATGCTCCGGTTAAGGCTCAGTAAATGATCTTCATTTGAAATAAGGACTGAGGTTTTCCTTGTTTTCTGCCATCAACATCACTTTGTGTTTGTCTTTGACCTTTGTTCACTCGCTTGTCTCAATCTCTTCTAATGCATCATTTCACCTCATTCTCATTTTACCCCTTAATTCTAAACTAGTCTAACATCCTAATTATTGCATTTCACCTGCAAATTAGCAACATTCACGTTAATTTGGAAAGCTGCTATATTAAGTCGGGTTGAAATATTCATGTATGGCTCAAAGCGAGCTTTTTGTGATCTATTATGTTCTTAGCAAGTGAAGCAGCCCTTTCTGGTTTTTTTTTTTTCCCTCTAGTTCAGGAACATTCAATTATAAGGAGCTGAAATGTCCTTTAAAGCCCATTAAGGTTGCTTTTTTTAACACTTGAAACACAAAGGTGCGATGAAGTGGCAGGTAATGCACCCTTGGTTCACTCTATAGGTGTCAGTCAAACAGCGTCTGTTTCGTTTCTTTCTTTCGCAACAGGCTAACGGTGGAGGAGCACATCTACTTTTACGCTCGGCTAAAAGGTTGCAGTTCCAGCGAGGTTCAAACAGAGATAGAACAGATGATTAATGACGTGGGTTTGCCTCATAAGAGGAAGGATCTCTCCAAGAATCTGTCAGGTGTGTCAATTTGTATTTTGATGTATTTTCCATCTGCATTTCCCAGGCTGTAATTATTACATGCGTAAATGTATATGTCTCACCCGTGGGGGATGCAACACCTGCACTTTCATAAAAACAACAATTCATCCCCCACACATTTTTACAAAGGGATTCATTGTTGAAAACGTATTGGTCCAGTTAGATTGATTGAATGGTGATCAAACCAATCACAGCCAGCCATTTAATGGAAGTAAAGTGACAAAAAAATGAGTAACGGGTGGCAGAAAATGGTCCAAAAGTGGCAAAAATGTGGTGTGAAAAGTGACTAAAGTAGGTCAAAAAAAAAAATGGTTAAAGAATTGACAAAAATGGGAAAAACCACTTGCAAAAATGGACAAAATTTAGGAAAAGGGATATTTTCTGACAAAAGGAGCTAAAAATGTGAAATAACAAAAAAAAGTGTCAAATTATTGGAGAAAATTGGCAAGAAAGGGACAAAAAAAGTTGTAAAATGGTCAAAGAAAAAGGTAAAAAGGGGTTAAAAAGTTTCTTCCTTTTAAGGTTTTTTGAGGAAATAATTAAAATTAAGAAATAAAGAGCCACATGTTGAGTATCACTGACTTAATAACAGTGTCATAGTTTTAGTAAATTAATTTAAGGAAATACCCTTAGAACCGTCTCACCTTTAAAGTTGCTGCTCCACCCCTGAATATGTGTGCGTTTCCCCCTCAAGGGTGCATCAACAGTAGATTATTCCTTCTATTCAGGATGTACATACACACGCACTGTGCTTCAGTGTCACAGGTTGTAATTCATTGTCTACGGGCATAAGCAAATCCGACTTGATAAATTGTCCCCAGTCAGGGACTGCTTGTGAGCAAAAATCACTGAAATATGACTTTCAAGGTTGATCTATGCTGACATTTCCACCACATTAGCACTACATTGGATGCATTTTGAAGAGCTTGCAAAGAGCAGGAATTATGCTCCAAATCCTTATCTGTCTCCTTGTCATCAATCACTTCATAGCATGCACAGACAATGAAATATGCTCAGGTACATCTTGGCATATTTATTCCGTGATTACTTCCCGTTTCTATTTTACAAGTGAAAACGCAAACACTGACAGATTTGTTCGTAATGTCAGGAAGGTTAATTGGTATTGGTGAATTTCGCTTTTCGTCATGTAGGAAGACAACCTTATCATGCCCTGCACTGAGATAACCCAGTGATGTGCTTTTCAGGTGGCATGCAGAGGAAGCTGTCGGTTGCCATAGCTTTCGTTGGCGGCAGCAAAATTGTCATCCTGGATGAACCCACTGCTGGGGTTGACCCATATTCACGCAGGGGTATCTGGGAACTGTTGTTGAAGTACAAACAAGGTAAGGAGACGGTGGTAAGCCTCAAAACTGTGAGGTCCCTGAGGCCAACTACTGCTTTAACTTGTAGGTTCATTAAAAGTTCAATATTTCATCAATAAAAGTACAGTAGAAGTAACAGATGAGAAGTTTAATATTCAAACTTAACAAGGTGAGGGTTCACGACAATATAGCAAATAAATAGCTTGGGCAATGTCAGCTGGTGTTTCCAATGACCTGGACATGAGTCAATGACTTTCTTTCATCACCTCACAGAGATGATTAGATTTAATTAACACAAAATCAATAAGCCTGATACATGTAAAGCTACAAGCTCGATCGAGGTTCTTTGCTTCCTTAGCAGCAGTCTGCTCTGGATGCAAAAGACCTCTTCCACTCTCTGAGTCCCTTGTTCTTCTGGTGCCTTTCACCTACAGGTCAGAGTCCAGCAGTGGGGCTATGACCCCCCCAACAATATTTAAGCTTAGCTTCTAGACTCAGTGTACAGAATCTGACAGTAACTCACCAATAACTGTTCTTGAAGGCATCGCTATAATTCCGTGCTTACCAAGTATGGCAGCGAAACAGCTATTCCTGTAAGCCAATTTGAATATAATCAAGGGGAAATCTTTTTAAAGTTTTGAATCTCATCATATTTGTATTGTGCCAGACTCCACAGAGTTAGACAACATTAAAGGTGTTTAGTTGTGAGGTGTGTGTGTGTGTGTGTGTGTGTGTGTGTGTGTGTGTGTGTGTGTGTGTGTGACTTGGCATTGACTCTAATATAAAGGTTTAAGGAGGCATTACTAGCACTAGAACTATTGTTATTTGGAAAGGAAATGTCAAGTGGTATTCATGCTTGCCTTTGCAAAACCTTATTTCTGGTTTTGGTTTTGTCCACAATGGTAGATCTTGACAATGACGCTGTCGTTTTAAAAGTAGATCACAAGTCGGAAAAAGTGTGGGCTTCCCTGCTTTACACCATATTGTTCCCACTCAACAGCCTATTAACATCTTCAAAATATGACCCAGCACTAAAAACTGAAGAACAATGTTTAAATGATGGGGTTTTGATTGTTCCAAGTAAGGCAAGGGACAAGATGAGATGAGATTTAGTCCCGGACTTGGTCCCAATCGGCAGAGGACAGCTGATTATTTCAATCACCTCGGTTTAGCTCGGTTTGCGTTCAGAGCGCAACTTCTGATCCGCTCCAAACAGTCTTTGGTGCAGTGTAATGAGCTAACCACTTGACGAGGCACTTACTGGAGTAGAGATTTCTCTTGGCATAGAAACAATGACCCTAAGGGGACATTCTCAAATATGGGTTAAAGCGAGCGCTTAAGAGTGCGCTTTTGTTTCTTCACAACATTCAACACTGGAGCAGCAACAAATTGCCATACTTTTGGGGGTTTTACCCACCCACCCACGTCTTCAATACTTGCCGTTTTTAGTCCGCTTGCTTGCGTTCTCAGCACACCTAGGCTTCGATTGGAAATGCTCCGAGACAGGCAGAAACAATTACTGTAGAATCTCCCAGTTTGATCCACTCTAGACTCTGTTTGCGTGCTAACTATTCAAGTAATCCTAGAGCATTTTAACAGCTCTAGGATTCGTTGGTGTGAACACACCCTTAGTCTCCATCACTTAACAATGATGGAGAGATGGTAGTGGATGAATTGGCTGCGGAATGACATCCAAATGCCGAAAAAATCAGTCCAAGAAACTTGAATTGACATTGCACTTTAATAGAGTCCCTAATTGTCTGCCAGCTCAGTCAGACATCACTCCCTGGTTTTTGTACTCAGTGGTTTTCAGGGCAAGGACAGTATATAACACAACGTCTCAACAGATGTCTAAATGTTTAATGTGCATTGAGTGACACTCGGCCCTCCGTCATTTGCTCCTCCTTCGCTCCCTCTCTAATCAAGTCCTTTTACTTTAATTGGGAGCTGGAGATAACTGGTATAATGAGAGCTCCCACAATGCTCCTACTTAAATGAGTGGTGTTTTGTGCCTCTGCGGTCTTATTTGCGCTGCAACATTGCTGAGATTTGTCATTAAAGAGAGGGGAGGAAGAGCTTACAGACAGTCTATTTGTATGAAAAAGCTGAAGCCTCAAAATTGGACCTAATACTGTGGTTCTTTGGAGCTAATTAAGTGAGCGTATTCTTCACAAAGACAGCTTGACCGCTTCCCCCCCGAGTGGGTGTTGTTTAGATTTAAGTCAGTGGGGGCTTATTTGGATTGTGATGGTGCCATTTGTCTTCACACAAGAAGACAAAGCCTTCGACACTTAATCTATAATCTAATGACGATGGGAATGTAGATTAAAGTGCTAAAAAGGTGGGCGACATCTTGGTGTTTAATTTCTGCATTTAAGGTGGGTGTTAATGTCCCTTGTCATTTTTAATTAGGACTTGCACAGACAAGGTGAATATTTAAAAATGAAGACTCTTGTAAATTTTTAATGGTTATCTATTACTAAAAATTGATGTCTTTTAAATCACCCTCCTTGTTATGCTATAAAATGGTCCTTGAGGGGGCCACATGAAGCCTTCAATCTAATTTGGGCGTCCTCCCCCCCAAAGTAAATGCACAAAATAAATCCAAAAAGATACAAAACAGCAATAGAAACACACAAAATTACTTTAAAAATACCCAAACTGAACACTGAAATGCACAATATGACTCTAAAACTGCACAAAACACAAAAAAAGGCACCAAAAACAAAAAAATAACACCTAAACCTACACTAAAGATACACAAAATGACTCCAAACAACAGCTGTTAGAGAAAATTACACAAAAGGACAACAAAAATACTCAAAATAAGAACATTATGACTTTAGAAACACACAAAATGAACATTAAAAGGCCCCAAAAAAACTCCAGAACTGCACAAAATGACAAAGTACACTCCAAAAACACACACAATGTCAACAAAAACACAAAAATGACACCAATAACAAAGACACCTAAACTAAAAACACACAAAATTACTTTAAAAATACCCAAACTGAACACTGAAATGCACAATATGACTCTAAAACTGCGCGAAATAACAAAAATGACCCCCAAAACACAAAAAAAGGCACCAAAAACAAAAAATAACACCTACACCTACACAAAAGATACACAAAATGACTCCAAACAACAGCTGTTAGAGAAAAATACACAAAAGGACAACAAAAATACTCAAAATAACAACATTATGACTTTAGAAACACACAAAATGAACATTAAAAGGCCCAAAAAAAAACTCCAGAACTGCACAAAATGACAAAGTACACTCCAAAAACACACACGTCAAAAAAAACACAAAAATGACACCAATAACAAAGACACCTAAACTAAAAACACACAAAATTATTCCAAACAACAGCTATTACAGAAAAATACACAAAATGATTCCAAAAACACACAAGAACAAGAATAGACAAAATGACAGGGCAACAAAAATACTAAAGGACAGCAAAAATACACACATTTTCTTGGAAAAGATACAAAACATCAATAGAAAGACAAAAAATAACTTCATGAACCTACAAAGATTACTCATAAAATTGCACAAAATGGCAACAAAAATAACTCCAATGACACACAAACCTACACTAAAAATTCACTATAACCCTCCAAACAACAGCTATTTCAGAAAAATACACAAAATGACAAAAAAAAAACACACACACAAGAACAAGAATACGCAAAAATAAGCAAACAAAAATACAAAATCCCAACAAGAATACACAAGAAAATGTTCAGATCAGACAATCAATTTTTTTTGATGATAAAAGTTATTATTAATGGATTTATCATTGGGCGTTCAGAGTTGTGTGTTCTTGCTGTAAATAAACAACTTTATATATGTAATAACAGTAGTGCATTTAATCTAATACTGCAACATGTGAGAAATCTGACCAAGAAACCTTAAATAAAATTGACAAACAGCACCGTTGTCATTTTGAAGCACCCTTCCAAACTAAAATACCTGAAACTTCAGACTACCGAATATTTTCGGAAAAAAAAAAAAAAAAAAATCATTATAGTAATTTTAAATGGCATTCTTCTGGAAACACTGTCATAAACTACAGTTTAATTTCAGTTTGCCTCCATAATTCATGCGAACAGATGTTTATAATATATACCTTGAATTGTGGTGTAATCCATTCCTATCAACGTGATTTAGAGGTACTAAAGGTAAATCTCAGTACCAAGACTCCCAGCCGTACTTTACCCTATGCGGTTCAAGTACGAGGAGCAATTTAACCAATACACACAACTCCATTTGATGTATTTCTTTGTGCTGTAATGCCCCACAACGCACTATAAATCAGAATACCTTTGTGGTCCATCCGCAGTCCAAAGACAATCATTTATCTCCCAACTCACAAAAGATCCAGTGGTTTTTGATGTTTTCCTCCTTCCTTGTAAACAAAAACAAATCCTCAGGAATAAAAAAAAAAAAAAAGAAGTCATTTTTAGGTGTCGCCGTTCCCGGGAATTCACTAAACTTATTGAATGTGTTGTTAGACTGACTGGGCATGGCACAAAGCTGAAAGTTTGATTTAGCCCCTCAGCGAGTGACGGAGTAGAGAAGAGATGACATGGGAGAAATGGTGACAGGGCACGGCTGGTTGACCATGTCAAATGGCTTCATTGGGGCTGCAGTTAAAGACCTTTAGAGGTGTCCTTGGGATAATGTCACTTGTGAGAATCCAGGTTTCATTGTGTCCATATAAAACCTCTGTGCCCAACACTGCTCAAGGTTTATCGTGTGAAAATGTGAGCCGTGTGTTTGCAAATGTCTTTGAGTTTTATTGCTTTTCACAATCAATCAGACTTTTAGAAACGAAAATTAGTTTTCCAAATTTTAGGGAGTGGAATTGGTTGTTTCGTCATAAAAACATGACTTGAGACCTGAATCTGCAATGATTTGAGCTAATTCAGTTCCATTTGTATAGTTGCTTTCAAAATGTTTTTTTTTTTCACTTTAATTCACAAAATATATTTTTTTTTTTCCAATTTACAAAATAAATATTTTTTCAATGTATTTATTGACACAATTTTACTGTTTCTTCATTTTTTTTTTAAAATCCTAAATTGGAAATCAAAAAGGAGAGAGCTAAGAAGAAACACTTTAGAACCAGGACAATAAACTAGAAAGTGTCTTCTAAATAATCCACGAAGGCGGGACATGTGTTTATACACTTATAGAAAGTGACATCTGATTGGCTGCTTCTCTGTCAGATTTCAGTTACACATTTTAAACATCTTTATTATTACACTTTGATTGTCTTGCATATTATTTGATCTTCTGTGAGTGAAAAACATGTTCCAGGGGTTGAGTTACAAAGGGCTTGATTAGTGAGGATGTATAGCATGTAGTATGTTATTATTCTCATGTGTCCAGTCATTCGTCCCCCATATTTAGTCAATCAGTTCCTTTGATGTCACAGGTCTCACTCCTAATTGGCTGCCGGGTCTTTTGATGTGGCATTTTCAGTTTTTGCATCATCATCACTTGCATTTTTTACAAGAAATGCAGTTGGTCTAGTTTTCCTTTCTTTATTTCTTTCTTTCTTTTGTCTTTTTTTTAAACAATCATTATATTTCTGATGTTTCCTCACTGGAAAACGATTTACAAAAGGGTCTTTTTTCTGGATAATTAACTTATCAATTCAAAAGCTGTTTACCTGTTTTTATTTATTTATTTATTTTTGTGTGTGTTTATTTTCCCCCCACAAAGAATTTGTTTTGAAATCACTGAAAAAGTTGGCAACAACTTAAGGCTTATGGAAAGCTGACGTTTTTTCTTTTAATTACCTGTACAGGTCTAATTATTTGGCGTGTAATAATATGTTTAGATTCTAATGGGATTTAACAATAATGTTTTTACTTTCCAAATTCCCAAATGCATATCCTAATTGTTCACATCTCTTTGATAGTTTAGAAGACTCTTTTCATTTTGTGCCTTTGCGTGTACAGAGGTCAATATGATTGAAAAATACACATAACAGGGAGAAAATACAATGTAGTTCATTTAATGGTCTTTGTATTAGACAATTTGTAAGAAATCACATTGAGTTTCAAAGTGATTAGGTAAAAGCACGAGGTTAAATTTTTCCTAATTCTAAACGTACCAGGATCAAAGTTTCGCAGCCATCTGAAGTCATCCTATCACGCCGACTGTAGAAACGAGCCCACGCTGTGACTTTGCGACAGATCTAGTCGTTTCTCTGATTTCCGGGGGTACGTGATAATGAATGTGTGTTATCTGATACAGCGTGATGTGAAAAGATCAGAAAAGCTGCCTTAGTTGTTAGTGCTGGGTTTTTTTGTGTTTTTTTTTTTTTTTCAAGTTTAAAGCCATTTGAATCAAAGGAATTGTAAAAGAAACAAGTGAGAGCAGAAGGAAACAATGTCCTTTTTTTTTTTTTTTTTTTTAAAGAAAAGAATCATTGGAAAGAAAGACTTGCAGTGCAAGTTTAATTATATCCAAGATTCAAGCCAATGCACCACTCTGGAGTTTGCTTTGTTGCCATTCGATAGGCAGGACTGAAAAACAAGGTGTCAGCAGTAAAAAGTGACTCATGCAGAGTCTGATTGTTATTCTGGCCTAATTTGAACAGCTTTGATCCGCGCTGTCTTTTTTGGTGCAAGGCCATTTAACATCAGCAGTTATGAAAATAAACAAGTAGCACAAATAAATGTTGCCAGCTTTCTTCATTTTTGAACTTTTTTTGTTCTTCACACGACTCTGATCCGGTGTAGTTTTGAAAAATAATTGCCCGCTCAGGTGCAGGTGCGTCTCACCCGCGGGGGATGCGACACCTGCACTTTTTACAGAAGGATTCATTGTTGAAAACGTATTGGGTCCTGTTAGATTGATTGAATGGTGATCAAGCCAATCACAGCCAGCCATTTGACAAAGCTGCCGTTCTAAGAAAGTAAACAGAGTTTACAGGGATGAGTAAAGTGACAAAAAAATGAGTAGCATGTGGCAAAAACTGGTCCAAAAGTGACAAGAAAAGAGTGAAAATTGTTTAAAATAAGCCAAAAACAGTCAAGAGTGGCACAAATTGACTAAAAAGAGTAATCAATTGGTATGTAATGGCAAAATGTAGCTTAAATGAGCAAAATGTGGCAAACAATAGTGAAAAAAAGCAAAAATGTTGAACAAAAAGAGGCAAAATGTAGAGGAAAAAATAAACAAGAGGTATTCCTTGGGCAAAATGTAGCTTATTTGGATGAAAAGTGGCAAAAAGTTGCCAAAATGAACAAACATTTGGAAAAAAGGATATTTTTTTGCAAAGTGAAGCTGAAATCTGAAACAAAGTGTACATTTTTTTGGAAAAGGGGCAAAAATGGAAGTTGCAAAATGACCAAAGAAAAAAGGAAAAAGGGTTTAAAAAAAAAAAGGTTTCCCTCTTTTAAGTTTGTCAAGGGGAATAATCATTAAAATTATAACAAAGAGCCACATATTGAGTATCACTGACTTAATAACAGCTTTATCTTGTTTTTAGTAAATACCTTCACTTTTACAATCGCTGCTCCACCCCTGGTCAGGTGACACTATTTATTCCGTTTCCTTCCATCTTAGGTCGAACCATCATTCTGTCCACGCACCACATGGATGAGGCCGATATCTTGGGTGATCGAATTGCCATCATCTCCCACGGCCGAATGCGTTGCTGCGGTTCGTCGCTGTTCCTGAAGAAATGCTTTGGCAGCGGGTATTACCTCACGCTGGTCAGAGAAGGATCAGCAAAGATGACATCTCAGCGTGATGGCATCATAAGCACTCAGGCCAAAGGTGGTCAAACGGTACGTACAGTATATGTTGTGTATCTGTTGTGTGCCTTTATAGATTTCAGAGTGAAACATTTTGTGTAGCCGGACATGAAGTTCGGGGTTGCTTTGTCTAAACTTTTAAACAGTTTTTCTCAAGAGTGGCTTTGATTTTCAAAGCTTAGAAAACAATTGACCACCTCTTTGTGAAATAAATGTGCAAAAATATTCAACATATTATTATTATTCCACAAAGTCACATTTGAAAGTGAAACCACAACTGGTTCATCAAATAACTCACTACCAGTTTTTCTTTGCACTTGTGGAAGTGTGTATGTTGCTGGCCATGTTAATGTACATTTGCCTCGTCCAGTGGTTCTCAATCTTTTCAGCCAGTGACCCCCAAAATAAAGGTTCCAGAAAGACCCCCAGAAAAAGTGGTGAAATGGGATTTTAAAAACCACAGAAATTGGTTAAAAGCTGCAAATTAGAGTGGCCAAAAACGGACAGAAAAAGTGGTAAAAAGGGTTCATAGTGTCAATATTGGAACAGTTAGTTTTAACTGGCAAATAATGACAAATCATGAATGTGGCTGAACTGGAAATAAAAAATAAGCTTGCATTATGGTGAAGAGAGGTTAAAAAGGGACAATAATGGGTCAACATGTATGAAAATAGGTGAAAAAGGGGAGGAAAGGTTTTATAAGTGGTCAAAATGTGCACACACATGTGCATGTATTTATCAGCCATTATGACCTCCAAGTCATTTTATAATACCTCTACGTCAGGGTGTCAAACTCAGTTTAGTTCAGGGGCCAAATCGGAGCAGTTTCATATGGTGGGACACAGATTATAGTTGATGGAAAAGGAGCCGTTCCAACCTTAATGTGTCCCAGTATTAAATTATATGTAAATAATGTATGGCACCATGCAGTAAGTGACCGATGTCAGTCCTTGCAAGACCTGCACTTAAATGTCCTTGATTTTTGTGAATTTTTTTTTTATCTTAAGTAGAAAAATGTTGTGGAATAATTTTAATGAAAATGTCAGGATTATGAATAAAACAGAGTTCTTCAATCATGTGACTATTTGGAGGGTCTATTTACAACTGAATGATACTTTAAGGTTTCATTTATTCAGACAGACACTTTTCAGGAAATGTACTTGATCTTCTGACGTGTTTCGACTGTCAACTCTGCCAGTCTTCTTCAGAGGCGTCTGCTAATTGCTTTGTTTCCTTGAATAACTTAAATACATTTCCTGAATAAAGGAAGCATTAACATATTATTTAAAAAAAAAAAAAAAAAGGACAAAAAGAACTTGCTGGAACTATTACGCAGAAGTCAAGGAAACATCAAAGCGATCAGCAGACGCCTCTGAAGAAGACTGGCAGTCGAAACATGTCAGTAGATCAAAGTACTTTTTCCTGAAAAAACTTTTGTCTGAATAAATTAACTACAACTGAATTATTTGGGAACTTAAATGCACTGTTTCAGATTTTCTCTGTCATTTTCGCTCTCTCTCGTGGGGTCGAATTAGGCGCTATAATGGCCCGGATTTGGCCCTCAGGCCTTGGGTTTGACACGTGATCTACATCAACCGCCAGTAACTGACTTGAGCTGCAGGCACTTTTGGCCCAACACTAACCTCTTGCTAGTTCATTTAGCATTGCTCTCGACTGCTCATAACCCGTTCCCCCCCGCACCCCCCACCAATAACGATCCTTGTTTAGTCTTTCCCAGCATGGGAATTGGCAAACGCCTACGTGCTGGATGATACTAATTGTCACATGGGAGAAAGGTGATTCTGGCTTTTGCTCGCCAATGATGCCGCACACACTTAGTTTTAATCAATAGGAGCGAATGAACAAGATGCACTAATGCCAGCAGGGCGATAGCGATTACCATTTATCTGCAGAGCTCTTCGAGGTGAGCGCAGTCATTTGTTGTGAAATAAATAAATAGGCATCCAAACACCTTTACGCACCGAGCAGAGTGCCCTTTTTCCTGGATGACACTTTAGTAATTAATTGGAGGATTTCTGCAGTTACACAGCGTTTATAACAAGGAAAACTGAGCTGGAAAGTTTAATTGCCCTGATCTCATTTTAAGCAATTAAACTCCCATTTATTAAATGTCACGAAGTTCTTTTTAAAAGATGAAGTTTACCCAGCCTTTTATTTGAATTAAAGCACGATGTTCACTAAGCGAGTGTTGTCAGTGCGCACACATTTCATCATCAATAACAGCTTTACCTGTTGGTGTCTGCAGAGAGCGTTATTTAGAGCAATTAAGGACAAACTTCTGCCAAAGTCTTTGATTAATGCCTGACAGGAGTTGTCAAAGAGGCAGCGCTCATCATTCTAAGTGGCGAGACGCGATAAAGCCTTTCTAATCCAATTCTGATTAACAGGAGACAGAATGTCCTCTGAGCAGCAGTCCAGATGATGGCATCGGCAGTCTGAGCTGGAGCAACTCTGATCCCTCAGGTACGTTTCACATCACAGGAAATCCAGCAAAAGGTTGTCATGGTTTTCTACGGTGGCCCGGAAGTGCAAAGCACGAATGCAAAAGAAAGAATAACCAAAAAAAGAAGATGCTAACACAAAAGGCAGAACGGGAACGCAAAAAAGGAAAGACAAAACACAAGGTCAAATGGCGCCGTTGTCCAATATCTCCTGGTTCAAAAGCTGAATGACAGCTGCCTCGTCCAATCAGCAATGGCTCATGTGACCCACCCCCACCCCGCCTTATTCTTCCAGTTTTGTTTGTGTGTGGGTTTTGTCTTTTGTGTTTGCTTTTTCTTTTGCTTTTGTGTTTTGTCTTCTGTGTTTGCGATTCATTTTTTGCGTTCCTGTTTTGTCTTTTGTGTTTGCGTTTCTTTTTTGTTTTTATACGTTCGTGTTTTGTCCTTTGTGTTTGTGTTTTGTTTTTGCTTTTGTGTTTGCATTTTATTTTTTTGTGTTGTGTTTTGTTTTTTGTTTGAATTTTATTTTTTGTGTTCGTGTTTTGTTTTTGCTTTTGTGTTTGCATTTTATTTTTTGTGTTCGTGTTTTGTTTTTTGTTTGTATTTTATTTTTTGTGTTCGTGTTTTGTTTTTTGTGTTTGCGTTTGTGTTTTCTTTTTTGCATTTGTTTTGTTTTTGCGTTTGAGGTTTGTCTTTTACGTTTTTTTTTTTCTTCTTTTGTGTGAGTTCTCCCTTTTGCATTCGTGCTTTTCCCTTCAGGGCCACCGTAGTTTTCATATCACATCGCACTCTATTTTCACACCATAAAAATCAGCACAATGTAAGACATCAGTTTGATGCAGGTGTCTTTAGGGTATTTTCTGGTCTGCTGTGCAAACCTGTCACCAGTCTAGGAAGCTTGCCCAGTTCCTGTGTGGTGTTGACCAATGATTTAAGGAGTAATCATCATGATCTGAGGAAATATGCTCAATCAACAATGGTGCAAGTGGCAGAATAACAGGTTTAGCGGCAACCAGACGAAGCCTCTGAACAAAAGCAAACAACAAAGCCAGTGAGATCAATTCTTCATATCTAGTGACCACCTACTTCACATTATGTCACCATTTGCTGCAGATTTATTTTTTGTTTTTTGTATGTTTTGGTTATATATGTATTATATAACAACTGGCAGCAAAATGCTTTTTTTTTTTTTTTTAAATGTATTGCAGACATGAGTAGCTGGTGGTTCATGCACAAAATGACTCCAAAAACACACGGAATGACAGAAAAACTACACAACAGGACAACAATAACACAAAACATGGCTCCAAAGATGCACAAAATAAGAGAAAGATACAAGAAAACGACAAGGAAGAAAGACAAAAATTGACTCCAAAAACAGATAAAAAATTAGATACAAATGACAACAAAAAGTTGCCAAATGACTCCAAAAACAGACAAAATTACCCCATAAACACACAAAATAAGATTAATATTTATAAATTAACAACAAATAGGACTCCAAGAACACAAAACGACAGCTAAAATACACAAAATGTATCCAAAAACTTGTAAAAAATTAGACAAAAAACCGAAACCAAAAACGCACACAATGACTTAAAAAAAAGCACATAAAATGAAACAAAAAATTCCACAATCGACAAAATACATACAGTGAGAAGAAAGTATACAAATAATTAACAAATAACATAAAATAAGAGAACTCTGCAAAAAATAAAAACAAAAATATAGATTCATAAAAACACACAAAAACCCTTTTGTTCTTTCTTGATGCTCAGTTTGGTCATTATTCTCAATGCTAACATGAATTTTGATAATGTGGCCCTTAGGTCAGACAATCACATTTTTTGTGGCTCACGCTGTGATAAAAGTTGCCCCTCCGTGATTTATGAAGTGGCGATATGTTTTATGACAGCTTCTATTAAATGTATCATTATTTGTTCTTTAGTTGGTTACTTAGAGCACCTGGAGTCACTATAGCTTAATGACACTTTTGTTGTTGAACCTTGCCCGCATCAGCACCATGTGATCGTAGCCATCTTGGAACCGCCTCCTCGGAATCACTAGATTGTGATTTTTCTGTGACCTTACCTCCATCATTCTTGTTTGTTCCTCTCTTCTACTGCAGCAGTTTGAATTTTCATTATTCAAAGACAATAAAGGCGTCACTCTGAATTGGACATCATTACCAGTTACGTTGTGTGTTTGTAGTGACTAGTTGTAATCTCCCGTCATATAGAAATAGTGGTGAACAACAGGAATATGCAGGGCTTCTGCGCAGCGTGACAATAATGGTGCTTGTTTGATTGCATTTGATCATTCTCAGCCTTGATCATGGAACTAAAGGTGCCCGTGAGAGACACGCTCAGATAGAAGCCACTTTAACAGTGGGATTGTTACACATAATAGTCCTTTACGTCATATATCCATTTGGCAGCTAAGTAAAATTTAAAGAAAAATCCCCATCAAAGTGTTGTCACTTCCAACGGATGTCGTTACTAATGCACAGCAGCCATCTGACTGTTTCACGAATAATTCAGTTTGATGTGTAAAAGCCGATCCATTTGCTTCTTCATAAAGCACAGAGCCAGCGGTTGTTAAGCTGCAGTAATTATGTATGAGAGGTTCGGGATCAATAATGGATGCTGTGTGTTCTGCAACACCGGCCAGTTTGAATCTGACAAAAACCGAGCTGCAGACTCTGAAACGAGGAGAAATCAGTGCACTGAGCTTGTATCCAGGGATGGACTGGCCATCTGGCAAACCAGGCATCGTCCCGGTTGATTATCCACCTGAAGTAAGCCAGTCCGGTCCGCTACGTTTTTTTTTTTTTTTTTTGTTTGGTTTTTTTTGACGAGCAAGTGGAGGAAGACACGTTAACAGGTGGACAAAAATGTTCCAAAAGTGGCAAGAAAAGAGTGAAAATTGACTAAAATGGGCCAAAAGCAGTCAAGACTGGCCAAAAAATGGCAAATAAAGAGGAACCAGGTGGTATGGAATGGGAAAGGGTATAGCTTAAATGGGCAAAATGTGGCAAACGAGAATGAAAAGGGGCAAAATGTGGAACAAAAAGAGGTAAAATGTTGGGAAAAAGCAAACAAGTGATATTTATTGGGCAAACGTTAGCTTGTTTGGATGAAAAGTGACCAAATAAATTCAAGAAAGGACAGAAATTGGATTAACATGTCAAAATGAACTTGGGAATAGGAAGAAAGGGATATTTATTGGCAAAAGGTAGCTAAAATCTGAAAAAAAGTGTCAGAACTTTTTTGGAAAAGGACAAAAATGGGTCAAAGGAAATGGAAAAATGGTCATAGGAAATAGGTAAAAAAGGAGTCTAAAAAGGTTTTATCTTTTTCTAGGGGAATAATAATTCAAATGAATAACAGCTTCTT
Organism: Gouania willdenowi; assembly: GCF_900634775.1. Classification (NCBI taxonomy): domain Eukaryota; kingdom Metazoa; phylum Chordata; class Actinopteri; order Blenniiformes; family Gobiesocidae; genus Gouania; species Gouania willdenowi. The sequence continues at coordinate 12,286,327 of NC_041061.1, read as the reverse complement.
CATGGTGTCCAGTGATCATGGCTGGTCTGGACACAAAATGCCATGACTTCATTTTAGTCCCAGTCCACCTTGTATCTGAAAAAATGTATATCTCATTCTGTGTTTGTGTTTTATACACAGTTAGCAACTAAAACAACAATGTATATATTTATACATATGTACACGTGGGGATTGAAAAAGAAAAAAAACTTACTGTTTTCTTTGAAGTGTGTTGAGCGAGTGATTATGTCCACTATCGTCCGCTAGATTTGACAGCCTTGGGTCAACTCGTGCGCCGCCACATCCCTCACGCCGTCTTCTTGGAGAGCATTGGTCAAGAGATCACCTACGTCTTGCCTTACAGCGGTGCCAGAGATGGAACCTTTGCTTTGCTCTTTCAACAACTCGACCTCGCCATGGCTGACCTCGGCCTGACCAGCTACGGTATATCTGACACAACGCTGGAGGAGGTAAGAACTACGCCTTCCACATCCAAGCCTGCACATATTATATAAAACATAACGCTTGGATACTTCATGGACTCTTGTTGTTTTCTTCTCATAAAGTAACAAACAAACACTTCACAGGTTATGTTTCTACTTTCCAATGTACAGTAATTAAAAGTTTTCTGACTTGAGTTGCAAATCTTTACTCAACATTGTTGGGGAATTAAGTAAGTAATTGCATTTTCCACTTTTCATTTTTGGTAAGCCTCCTAATAAGATAGTTTGATGTCTATGGAGAAAGCCAATACAAATAGATTGCGTTATAAAAACTGAGATTGGCACAACTGGGTTTGTACAAAACTAAGTAAAGTCAATTTTACTGTGAGACTAAATATCAAAACTATCAAGTGTTTATCTGCTAAACTATCAAGCTAAATTTGTGTTTTTATAATTTATCCCTGTGGTTTCTTCACATTCTGTATACTCTCTTTGTCTGAGGCGTAAAACAATGACCCGTCTATATAGAATACCTAAAATAAACCTGCTTAATTGAATTTCAAATCCCAAATCTATTTTGCACAATGAAAACAATGTGTTTTTTTTTTTTTTTTATCAATTCAACTCACTTCAACTTTGGAATATAACCTCAGAACTTTACCTCAAGAACTTGAACTTTTTTTTTTTACATTTAAAAATTTTAAAATTGGGGCTTTCGCCTTTAATTGGCCATGTAACGTTATTACATCAATGGAATTTGTCCTCTGCATTTAACCCATCCCTGAGGAGCAGTGGGCAGCCATTTTGCGGCGCCTGGGGAGCAGTTCGGGGTTAAGGGACTTGCTCAACATCCCACAGTGATGGCCCAGGTGAGGCTTGAACCGGCAACCCTCCGATTACAAGCCCAGCGTCCTTAACCACTCTTGTTGGGTTCTTTCTTTCTTACTATGAACTTTGTATTTTGTTAAGCGTATTGAGATGATTATTGCGCTATATTAATAAAATTTAATTGGAACTGAACTTTAGAAATTTTACTTTAGAACTTTTGAACTTTAACTTTAGAACTTTCCCTTCAGAAATTCACAATTGAAACTTGTGCTGAAGTTAACTTTAAAACTTTGAATAAAAAAAAGTTGCTTCAATCAAAATAATTCACTTGAAAAACCTTTCACAGGGAAAAAAAAGTGTTTGTCAAATATTTATTTGCATTCAAACACTTTTTTGTTTTTGTTTTTTTTTAAAAAAAGGTGTTTTTTGAATGAAACATTTTTCTATGTTTAAATTTTTTTTAAAAAACAAACAAACAAATCCTCCTCCATACGAAACCATCAACATTTATTTTGAGAGATTTTGTAAAACCAAATGGAAGCAGGCCGTACCTGACTGAAGTCAAGGTGATTTTAGCTAGTTTTAGCGAGTTTGGGCGGTTTAATACTGAAACACGTTGCCTGGAATTGTAGCAACTGCAGTAGAATTAAGAAAAATCCTCTACAAAGAAACTTAAATCTGACTTAAAATGTGCGTGCAACATATTTCAGCTGCTTGCATCATGTTGATGCATCAAAAAAACATTAGTCGGGCACTAATTTCTACACGGTCATGAGGTGGGCAGCGGTGGCCACTGGTTTGTGTATGTTACCCTGATATATAATATAGTTTTATTATCCTTTCAGTGTTTTTGTTTGAAGTCAGCTTTACAGGAATTGTTAAAATATTCTTTATTGAAGTCCAACGACCTTGAGGTGTTATGAGACCCAGTGAGATTTGAAAATACACATAAAATCATTGATCAGTAATTCTTATTACTTAGTCTGAAGACATATTTATCCTGGACAAAAACAAATTAGAAATGTAAAACCATACCGACACTGTTATTTACCCACAGCAGTACAGTGTGTTCCTATCATTATGCAGCCTGTGCTTATAACATAACGCCAAAAAAAAAAAAAAACACAACAACCATACAAACTGTTCAAACTCACTCATGCATATTTCATGCACATGAGCTGTTTGTTTATTTTGCAGATTTTTCTGAAAGTGGCTGAAGATAGTGGTGTGGATGCAGAAATAACAAGTAAGAGCATTGCATGCATGCATGCTAATAAGGTGTGTAGGGTATTTTAGTCCCCCCCAAAAAACCTGATATTTGAAATGTCAGCAGGCATTCACACACACACACACACACACACATATATATATATATATATAATCTGGTTAGAACATTTGAATGGAACTGTATAGTAATTTTGCCGCGCTGATATATATCTGGACTTGGTTTGTGACTTATTGTCAAGTCAAAAAAATAAAAATGTTCACCTCTGTGGTTAGTTTTTACTTTTTATTCTTGAATTTTTTTTTTTTTTTTTAGATATTTGGATAATGACCAAATATGACAGTTAATCAGCCGTTCCTCTCACATTTTATTTATGTGTACTAAAGTCATTAAGTGGTGATGTTTCTAACTTTTCTCAAAGAACAAAAAAGATTGTTCAGACCAATTATTTTATATGGCTGTGTCTGGCAAGTGTATTTGTGTGTTTTTGTTTTGTACACAAAAGAATTGTAAATATTTTTACCTCCAGAAAGGAATGAATAAATATCTAGACATGGATGTGTGTGAATTTACAACATTGAGTTGAAACTGTGACTATTAATTATAATGTATTGAATTTTTAGATGGTCAATGTATTTCACTGTTATTTAAAGATTTGTAATTGTCAAAAGCTGTGTGAGGGAACGGGTTAACAATTGAATTCAAACAGCTTTATTGGCACGGGAAACAAGTTTGCATTGATAAAGAAAGTGTGACGTAGAACAATGTACTGTACACACGAAAATAAATACATATTGAAAATAGAAACATTTGTGCTGTGCAAAACAATAAGTATAGTAAAATATATGTAGAACATGTTATACATTTTATAAAAGGTTATTTACAGGGTTTTACATACAGTATATCCATACACATACACATCAGGTTATACAAGTGCATACACATATTTACATACCTGTACACAAACACTTCACATATAACGTAGCATCTCATTTCTTTACACTGTATCACCCTGTAATGTATTCTCACTGTGAAAGCCCTTTGGAAATATTTAAATTTAATGCATTCAAGTTGTCCCTGTCATTGACTGACCTTGGCAGATAATCCTTATTTTTTTTGTATTTATCAAGAGTTTTCAGCAGTTGTATCTTTCAGTTTAAACTCAAAAGCAGTTTCTTACTTTTTTCCACCCAACACCTGTGTTTGTGCCTTTTTATAAGGAATAATAAGGCATTCTGTAGGGAAGGTAGCTTTTCTTATTTATAACCTTAAATTGGGTCAGGCCAAAACAACATATCTTATTGGTATTCCCACAGCAACAAAGGATCTGTTGGAGCGGGACTGCAGGAGAAGCTCCCGCGAATCTAAACGGAACAGCATCGCCAGCCTCCATACTAAAGCAGAGAAAACCAATGAAATGAATGGCAAGTTGTAAATGTGCACCATCTTATTTGTTAAAAAGGAATCTTGGAAGACCATTAGGAATGCATTCATCCATTAATGAGAGCCATACAAACTTTTCCAAAAATCTAACAAACTCCTGCTCGTTTGTTGTTTTTATCTATTTCTACTTTAGATTTAAAGGAAAAGTTCAACAATAAAGTGGAAGGTAAGTGGTGGATTTTGTCATTTTAAGAACTGTCCTAGTTTCTTTACCCACAATCTGTCAAGTATTAGTAGTATTATTGCCTTCACTGAAGAAAAAAGAGTTTTGTTTTTTTCTGAATTGATGACATAAAATTAAGTACATTAAAAAAAGATGACCCAGTTTTTCTGTTGGAAATATTTTTAGTTTTTTCTGAATTGATGAGATAAAAATAATAAAATAAAAAGAAATGGCCCCGTTTTTCTGTTTTTATTGGAATTATTATTTTTTTTTTTCTGAATCGATGAGAAGTTTTTATCGGAAAAATTTGTTTGTTTTTTTTTAATATTATTGAGATAATCTTTATCAAATATATTTTTGTATTTTTTTTGTTGTATTTTTTTTTTTAATTGATAAGAAGTTTTTATAAGATTTTTTTTGTTTTTTTTTTTTCTGAATTGATGAGATATTTTTTATAGGAATATTTTTTGTTTTTTTCTCAATTGAGAAGTTTTCATAGGAAATATTTTAGTCTTTTTTTATCACTGAGATAATCTTTTATCAAATATATTTTTGTGTTTTTCTGAATTGATAAAATATTTTTTATTGTAAATATTTTTTTTTTTTCTGAATTGATGAGGTAATTTTTTATTGGAAATATTTTTGTTTTTTCTGAATTGATGAAATACATTTTTATAGGAAATATTTTTTTACTAATTGATGAGGTAATCTTTTATCAGAAATATTTTTTTTTTTATTTGATGAGGTAATCTTTATCAGAAATATTTTTCGGTTTTTCTAAATTGATGAGATGAGTTTTTATTGTTTTTTGATGAGATCATTTTACAAGAGGATAAACTGAAAAAAATATTTCCTATCAAAACTTATTTCATCAACTCCGAAAAACCAAAGAACGTTTCCAATAAAAACAGAAAAACAGAGCCAGACTTTTTTTATTTACTTATTTCTATCTCATCAATCCAACAAAACCTAAACTTTTTTTTTATGAGAATGCAATGAGCTTCTATATACAGTACATATGTATAGAATCAAGTCTTTAGAAATGAAGTGTCTTGAATTCAACAGCAAAGTTGTCAAACTCTGGCTGTTTATTTTAATGACAGACTAGCAGCAGTCGTCGCAGAGTGCTGGCACTTCTGTATCAAGGTCGCGCTTGTACTGATGCCATCATCCATCCGTCTTCTATACCTGCTTATTCGGATTAGTGTCACCGGGTGCTGTGCAATCTTTGAAAGGCTTCGTTGTGCCTCGTCCAAGAAAAAAAAATACAGTTCTCTCCTCCATCCTTACCCAGTGGTTAGCAACCTTTTTTGGCTCTAGCACACGTACACCCTTATGTCCAGCAACAAACGATTTGCTCAGAAAAAAACAACTATAGAACATAATGATGGAATAAATAGTGATAACACAGATTTTCAAGAATCTCATTTTGTAAATAAGTCGAATGAAACAGTATTTAGTGCCTGAATGGATTTTTTTTCTATAGTTTTTATCATTTCCTGTCACTAGCTCCTTGTGTGGGACCAAGACTGAACCTTGACTTTTCAGTTCATGTTCTAATCAAGATCATTTTGTGTGTTTTGTTGTTGTTTTTCTGTTCTTTTTATTATTCAGTGTACTTTTTTCTGATTGTGTTTGTGTTGTTGTTGGTATCTAAATTATTCTATCTCTGTGTGTGTGTTTTTGGTGTCGTTTTATTATGTCGTTTTGTATGTTTCTCTGTTATTTTTGTGTATTTTGTGGTCATCTTTTTTTTTGTCGTCGTTTTGTTGGTAATAGTATTTTTTTTTTCTTAGTAAACATGTTTTTGGTGTCACTTTGTTGTCGTTTGTCTGCTCTTTTTATCATTTGTTATGGTTTTCTCTTGTTTTGTATGTTTTAGTTTTTGTTTTATGAGTTGCTGATAGTGTTTAGTATTATTATCATTGTTAACTAAAAAATAAACCTTATAAAACCCCATATTTTTATTGCTTTCATTTGTTAATTTTACTCTCTCTCAAGTACCCCTTGTAGTGCCGTCCCGTACCCCCAGTTATAAAACTGTGTTGGACGTCCTATATTAGATAAAATGTGTCCATCCAAAGAGTAGTTAAAACAAAATTGAAAGTTTTTTAAAAAGTTAAGGAAAATTGACAAACTGTGCAAAAATAACCTCCCGTTGGCATTCTATTCAGTGTAGGTCACTGTTTGAATTAGCCACCATGTGAAACCCCCCAGGCCCCTCCGGCTAGGAGGAAGTCGATGTGTGGTCACTCCTTAGGGACAAACCAAGAAATCTTGTAAGGCAGCAATTAATGTTTATCTCTCGCACAGCTTTCCTTTTTCATATTGCCTTCCCTAACAAAATTCACATTATTTTATGTTGTACAAAAAATCCATTTTAATGTGAATCTCTTAGTCGACTTAACTATAGATTTTAAAAACGTGAAGTTTTATATTTTAGAGACTATTTTACAGATATTGAAGAATAATAAACAATATTCCAGTGTCTTAGCAGCATTCAAAATATTCAATTGTGTCAGTTCTACTACAAATAATGTCTAACTCCCAACACAGGGATTGCATCTCATTGGCTCTCATCATCATGCCACGCCCTTTCACTTTAATTCACCGCCAAAAATAACGCACAAAAAAATTACAGTTGCAGTAATTAACTCTGCCCCTTTTGTTGCGTTACAGTAATTAACTCCTCCCCTTGTGTTACGTTGCAATTAATAGCTCCGCCCCTTGTGTTGCGTTACAGTACTTGACTCCTCCCCTTTTGTTACGTTACAGTAGTTAGCTCCTCTTTTGTTATGTTACAGTAATGAGCTCCGCCCCTTTTACATTACAACAATTGATTCCTCCTCTTTTGTTGCACTACAGTAGTTTGCCCCGCCCCTTTTGTTACATCACAGCATTTGACTCTTCTCCTTTATCACGTTACAGTAATTAGCTCCTCCCCTTTTGTTACGTTACAATAATTAGCTCAGCCCCTTGTGTTACAGTGATTGACTCCTCCCTTTTTGTTACATTACAGCAATGGACTCCTCCCTTTTTGTTATGTTACATTAGTTAGCTCCACCCCTTTGTTACATTGCAGCATTTGGTTCCTCCAATTTATCACGTTACAGTAATTAGCTCCGCCCCTTTTGTTACTTTAAAGTTAGTCCCATAGTGATGGCCCAGTTGAGATTTGAACCCTAGACCTCAGATTTCAAGCCCGCTTCCTTAACCAATACGGCTGAGAACGTGGTCGTAGTTAATCAGAACTTGTTCTCTTAGCTCCACCTCTAGATGTAAGCATCTCTGATGATTGACAGGTCCTCCTTGCCTGATTGAAAGGTATTTTACTACTTAGAATGTATATTCTGTGTGGAACTGGTTCAAGAAACTGGAGTTTCTCCTGGATTAGATGCAGATGTGCTGATAAAGCCTTGCCCACACTTTGGTTCTGCTGATCCATTCAGTAAGCTCATCGAGCTCGACTGATCACTTCCTTCTGTAAATTCTGCCTGCCGTAATTAGTGTCATTTTCATATTGATTACTGAGATATTTTCATGGAAAGTATCGACATCCCCCATCCACCACAAACCATTACCCAAATCACGCCTGTTGCTACCCTGAGAAATGAGCGAGTGCCGCTGCCAGGTTAACACTCAAGTTATATTTTATCAGCCCATTAGTCCAGCAAGAAGCACGCTCAGCAGCTATTTTCAATATGCATGGATGATAAATAACAGTCTGGTCTAATCTCTACACCAGATTTAAGCAAGAACACGGTTGTGAGTGGAAGGGGCTCAGCGGTCATCACTGGGTGGAAGCTGATCAGAAGGCAGTTCCTGGCGCTCTTCATCAAGCGCTTCCACCACGCCCGGAGGAGCCGCAAGGGACTCATTGCCCAGGTAATGGTCTGTCTGTCATATTGATGAATTGAAGGGTTTGTACTGGTTGGGGCTGCGAGGGAGGATCAAGGTAGAATTCTGTGAAATACATGTTGGCTTTCGAAATCAGGTAATGGCACATTTGATAAAGTGAGCTAATTTTTAATCTGCGGGGAGAAGCCATTCGTCTTGATGAAGTCAATAGTTGGGTAAACGTTAGCTGTTAAAAACTAAATCTACTCTGGATGTCATCTATGAATGTCCAAAGGTGTGAAGTGCAGGATTTGAAAAATATTCCCACTTATATCACAAAATAAAGCTTTAACGGTGAAATTATTACAAAAGCGTTGTTACGAAATGTAAATATTTGTTGACGGTGTCAACAAACCCAAGAAAAAGATTATCAGACGTTATTCATCTTTAAGAAAGGTACATTTTAACAGTCCTATGAATGGCAATGACATTATAACTAAGGTAAAATGATTCAACTAACATGGATGGCATTAGCATAAAAACAAAATACTTTCGATAAATAATGGTGGCATTAATTGATGAAGTAAATGGTAAATGGCAAAACATTGATAAATAGTGCAAAATAAAACATATTTCATTTAAATAAATGAGTAAAGTATGCAAAAAAAAAAGGTAAAAGTATGTAATATTTCACCAGGGTTCAGGTCAATTACATTTTTCAGTTACACTTATTTTTTCAATTACCAATGTTCGATTACAATTTAATTACAATTACTGTTTTTTTCCAATTACAATTCATGTACAAATATTTCTTATCCTAAGAAAGTCAATTACAATTTTGTTCTCAATTACTAATCACAATTAGTGAGCCTGAAATAACCAACCTAATAAAAGTTAACCTTGCTCTTGCGTTAGCTTTCTGTTAGCATCTCTTATGATAACAAGTCCTAAATCAGTGTTAAAATACACTAAAAAACAAATGCCTATCATCTAATGTATTTCTTATCTATTGATTACCTTGTTAGGCTTCTTAATCAATGAAAATATAGGTTTTAATATTTTTGGTGTTGGCGTCTGAGCCTTTTTTTGTGTCAATGTAGCCCTCGATTTCACATCTTTTTAAATAGTAAAATGTGGGAAAGCTTGATATGAAACATATTTTAATGATTGTTCACTACATAGAAATGTACATTGAACTGTAACAGGGTTCCCCAGTTTATTGTTAAATTGTAATTGACAATTCTTATGGAATTTTCATGGCAATTACAATTACAAAAGTCAATCATCTAAACTAAATTACAATGCAATTATGATGACGACAGCAACCGATTTTTTTTTAAAAACTACAATAAAAATGATAATTACGCCATCGTTGTAATTGATTAACAATTACAATCAAAATTTACCCCAACCCGGAGGAAGACAAAACATAAAATTACTAAGGATTAAACCCTTGGTTTTGTCTGACAGGGTTGAATTAAGTTGACCAAACCTAAAGCCAACAAAGGAAATGTGCACAGAAGGGGATGAAACACCTGAAATGTAGCATCGCTAACCTGTTTTCCACCAAACCTGTCTCTTCAAATCATTTCAAAAGAAGCCGCCATGAGATGCAACTATAGTTGTAGATTCCAGTTAACGAGTTGTTTCTGCGATAAGAAAACGCACGAGAATCAGATCACTTTAAATTCTTGTCACACCTTTGCATATTGACGGGATGTCGCACCTCGTGTAGCCACAAAGCCATTTCTCCGTGAGTGCAGCGTGTGTTCATGAGAAGTGTTATCCTCTCTTAAGCTGCCACCATCTTTGTTACCTGATCAGTGTGATTGGCACGAGAAAGCCAAAGTGACACCCATAATTAGTTTTTCCTTCACTTTACCGCATGTTAATCATGTCTTTTCATTAGCTGTGTATTAGCTGTGTTTGCATAACAATTACGCCGATGACAGACTGCCATTAGCTTATTAAGTTTATGTCTATGTTATTTTGTGCCACGAAAACTTAATTTGGCAAGTCAAAACCAATGACTATAAGTAATTTAACCAAGTCAAAACCAATTTTAGTGATTAGGAAATTTTTTGCTAGCAAAACAAAATTTGCCCTTTTGCAAGTTTGGTCCAACTTCCTGCTTCTTTACTTCGTTTTCCAATCACGTTGTTTTTTTAAATGGCAGAGATGACGTAGGTTATGACAGGGATTCTCATTCTTGGGGTTGTGTGACACTGGGAGGGGGTCGCCAGATGCCTTCAAGAAACAAAAAACAAGAATATTTTTTAAACAATTTGAACCCATTTTTGCATATTTTTCCTCTTTTTCTGCAACAACACCCATCTTGCCATATTTTAACCTATTTCCATCACTTGTTCTTGCCACATTTTTGCTGCTTTCAATGAAATGTTTGACATAACTCCCATTTCTGCCACTTCTCCATCAAACGTCGATGCCTTTTCTCCACATCTTTTTCCCACTTTCAAGACATTTTCAGCACTTATAAACCTTTTCTACCACTTTTCCCACCTAATGCCATGTATGGTGACCCATTATTGTCACCTTTAACCTCTTCATCATATTTCATGCCAATTTTTTTCCCCCAGTTTAACAACATTCACAATTTGTCATGCCCATTATTTGCCAGTTTAAACCCATTGTTCCTACTTTTTTTTTTGCCACTTTTAAGCCAATATTGACACTTTGAACCTTTTTTTTAACCACTTTTTTTGTCCGCCTTTGGCCAGTCTAATTTGCAACTTTAAACCAATTTTAAAATCCCATTTCATCAGCTTTTCTGCTATTTTTGGTCAATTTTAACTGATTTTATTTCTGATTGAAACAAGGATTTACATATTTAAGTTGACTATATACTTTGGTGCTAATGATAATACACTTCTTGGATCACAGTGGATATTATTCAGATAAATAAAACAAAATGTGGGGGTACAGTGGGGGTCCAAAGAATAGACCTTTAGGTGTCAACATGACTAAATCAGAGTAGTTCCTTTAATTTGCAGTGGGACCTTTAGCTCATTTGTCACTGTCATTATAATATGTTCCTCTTTAGTGTAGGATGGGAAACAGAATGGACGGATACGAGTAGGGACATGTTGTCAGCATGAGCACACCTCTTACCCCCCCCCATTGTCAGCAGATATGATTGTGTAGTAAGGTAATCTCCTACAATACAGACAGTTTGGCCAATATAAAGGAGATTATAGCAGGGAACACAAAAGGAGTGATTTATGGGCCTGGAAGTTGGGGGAGGCAGGCGAGTCCGGTTGATGAGAGAAATGGAGAGAAGTGGTTACTGGGTGGGTGGAGGTGGAGTAGTTGAAGGATTCTCTATTGCTTTTGATCTCATTTCATGTCTGGGTTCTGTGAATATGACATGTGAAACTTTTCGGAAAAAAATTCCGGTAAATTTACATGAGAACTTGAGAAAAATATCAACTTTGATGGGAATTATTTATTGGAATTAACCAGAAATTGCTTGTAACTTTAAATAACTGTGGCACATCAAAACATAGATACTCGCATCAACCAACCAAATTTCTTTTTTTTTTTAAATAGCTGTTGAAAACACATATGTAATCTTTTTTTAAACATAAATCTATACATGTTCCTGTGCAACATGTATTTCTCAGCAAAAGAAAATGTTCTTTCAAAATAAAAAGACAAGACCAAATTAAGTGTGTATTTATTTTTGACCACCCAGTACAAGTCTCTGACCTACTTTTGGGGCCCGACCCACCAGTTGAGAATCACTGGTCTAAATAACACAAATAAAATCCATAACATTTGTATTTGGGTTGCGAAATCCAAGGATTTTTCTAAATTGGAAAAATCATATTTATACCTTGAGGAGCAGCAATGCTGCGTTCAAGGCAACTTGGAATTCTGCATTTTCCAACCTTTTACTTGTAAAAACGTACATTAGAAGGCCAGAAATCACACCAACATTGATGTTTTCATTGTAAATACCTTCTCGGTCGGCCATGTTTTGGAGATAATTCGACATGGAACACTTTGAAGACTGAGATCCTTTATTTATTGAAGGAATTCAACCACAAGTTTTTGGGTGTTATGATAAATGACAAGTTATCATGGAAATCGCATATTGATTATGCGTAATTATGGCTATTTTAAGGTAAAGCAGTCACTGATTTAAAATAAGTCTTTGTATATTTTGTATAACTCACTGGTTGTTCCCTATCTGACTTATTGTATTAAAGTGTGGGGGAAGTGCTTATAAATCATACACAAATCCAATTTTTCTGTCACAGAAACGAGCACTGAGAATTATTAGTGGAAGCGGATACAGGGAACATACAAACCCAATATTTATACAGCAAATATTATTAAAATGTCATAATTTGGTTTAATACAATATTAAAATAAAAACATGTACAAAGCTCATTTAAAAATCTTACCCAGAGACAGTAATTATACCTTATGAGGAATATTCGCAAAACCCAAATTGAGAACTCAAATTATCAAGATTGTGTATTTTGTGTATTATGGTGAAAAAATATGAGATTGCAGTGTGACTGTAATGTTGTTTCAAATGAGATGTGATGACTGCTTTGAAGTTTGCCTTTGTTTAATGTAAATTCCTTTTTATGGAGGGGGCAGATGTTACAAGTTTTACATCTCTCTGCTCCTTTTCATTCAACTTTTCTTCTTTTTTTCAATCTGGACTAGAAATGCATTTGTTTTAATGTGTTGAATGAAATAAATAAATAAACAAACAAATATCAAACTCGGGAAAGTTGATTTCTGAGTTGTATTGCATTATCCGTACAGTAAGGCCTTATGTACACCTCTAGGTGTCACAAATGTTGTCATAATTCTAATTGGCGCCTGTTTAGTCATTTTAACCAAAAAAAAAGGCTTTTCATTTAAAAAATGTAGCTCTCACCGAACCTTATCATTGAGCATTTTTTCCTCCAAATCATTTTATCCATATGCTTTTTTTTTCCATGTCCAGATAATGTTGTTGACTCCTTCAGTGAAAGAACAAAACTAAATCACAGGAGCATTTCTGAGTGCACAGTAGCAGTGATTGCGTGTTCCCATTAAGGCGCAAGACAATAAGTACAGGTAGTTCCTTTATAGCGCGTATAGTGCATAAAGTAAGAGAAAATGGATTGACAAATGACAGCAAATTGGCCTATTTGTTATTATCCATTCATTTTGCAGCACTATACCAATTCAGTATTACTCCAGGCCAGCTGTATATACAACTCCAATTAATGCATGTTTTTAGACAGAGGGAGGAAATCAGAGAACCCAGGGAAAATCTATATGCTTAGGGATCAACCAGATGAATTGAACTAATGATTTCCCTATTCGTGGATTGTGAGGCAAGCCTCTGCTTAGATGAGCCACCAATTGACATACACGAGAAGGCTGAATCATTAGTGAAAACTGAAGAAATGCAGCTTAGTGAGGGTGACCATACGTCCGGTTTTACCCACAAATGTCCACTTTTCACGTCTTGTCCGGCCGGATTTTAAAATCTCATGAAATTGTCCGGGTTTCCCAATGACCTTGAACGCATCTCGGGAACAATTCATTGAAAAGACCTTTGTCACGTATTGAGTTTACCTCCGTGCTGAGATTATGACCCTAACCTAATCCAATACACAAATAAAACACGTGTCCGTTCACTTTGAAAACAAAAATAAACAAAAATGAATTCTTATTTATTTATTTTTTTAGCAAAAATTCATTTTCAGGTAGTACGCATGGGCGCGCATGTCCATATATGCACATATACAATCTCAGTATGATGCAAACTCAGTACATGACACCGTAACTCTGCTAATATCAATTTCTGGGAGGTGATGTTTCTCATGTTGTTTCAATGACTGAAAGATTTTATGAAGGTTTATATGAGATTTTTCAAGTACAGATTATATAGGTTATAATGTGTAATAAAGATGATTGAGTGGAGTTACCACCGATTTTTCAAAACCTTATTGACCATAACAACCTATTTAGTTACTATATTGTATTTTACCTGTTACATGGTAGATTAAAGAAAACATTGAGTACTTTGAGTAAGACGAGCCCAAAATATGGTCACCCTGAGCTTAGTTAGTGCCTCTCTAGCATTCTCCTTATTAGCTGGAGCTAAAAAATTTTAATATGTGAATAAAGAAGAAAATAACAACATCTAACTACATCTGTGTGGGCAAGGCTGTTACATCACAGGTATGTTAGCTTATGTTTCCCAATATCCTGTTTTTTTGACGTGAGATAATCGGTTTATTGGTAATTTACTTAATTTTTCCCAAGGATTATGAAAAACTCTCATTAAAAGATAAGTAAAATGATCCACTGTGATGACTTTATCCATGTTAATGGAAGGCGCAAAGCCACAAACACGCATTTAAAGGCGCGAAATGCTCATCTTTGGAAATACTCTCAGACTAATGAGGTATTTGACTTTGTTTGGAATAAAACATCTTTAATCGTGTTGTTGTGGTTTTTTCCCCCCCACCATTTTGCATATAATCCTATTCTTTCCTTTAAATCCCCACTAAATTTGAGGGGTGAGATAAACTCATGCATTGTTCATGGGAGTACTTGGGCTTTGTGAGCGTAATGACTTCTGCCTGTTTCTCCCAGATTTCTTTCAATGGAAGACGCACCAGCTGTCACCTGCAATTACTACCGCCAGAGAAAAGGGGTTGGAACAAAAAAAAAAAAAAAAAAAAAAGAGAACGCAAAAGAACAAGAGCAGTTCTTTCTTTTCTTTTTTCCAGGTCCAGCCATTAAGCCTTTCACTCTCATTGCTGCTGTTTATCTTCTACTCCTGAACATGCTTCCATAGCTACGGCTACCATAAAGTATATTTAGGGATTTTTCAATTGTTGTGTCTTGAATTGACCCGGCAAATTGCGTGCTCGGCAATTAATCAAAACACACGGAGGCCGCGAGCTGTTATGCTATCCAACTTACAAAAGATTAACTAGTAGTAAAGATACTCTTGCTTTTCCCTGCGCCCTGACCTCCTTGTCAGCTTTATTAATGTAACAAAAGGAAACTTACGCAAGCAACAGAAATAAAGAGTGCATAAAACTCAGCAGCATGAAAGCAAAGCACGCGTCTGTCTCTGGTTTTGTATTTTTTTCAGACGAAAGACAAGAGAATAGCAAGAAACTAATTACGTTTGAGTGGCCGGATGATGTCAGCGACGCGGGGAAGTGTTTAATCAACCTCATAAAACAATGCAAAAGAGCCCAAACAAGTTGGCAGGGAGCACATTAATGCTTTATTGCGCTGGTCCTGTGTTGTTGTTGATTGCATCAGTCATTTAGCCTTTCATGGAACATAATGACAGTAAGGGAACCAACAGAGAGGGAGAATGGAGGGTGGTGAATGAATCTCTCATTGACTGTTTGAGTGCTGCATCACCCCATAATGACACCCATAAAGACTAATAAAGGTTTTTATCCCGTTTGGAGGAAGATAGCTATAATTTGATTGGTCCACGGCTTGTTTTGCATGATTAAAAGGCTGAACATCTCAAGGAGTTATTGAAACAAAGATGGAGAATGTGTTTTTCTCCAAAACTTTCCGTCACAAATTTTGTGCCACGACTTTAACGCTCCGCTTTAACCAGTTTCTGCAGCAATTTGCTCGAAAGTCTTCAGATGCCATGAGAACAAATGTGTATCGACTGTTTAATGAGGGGATCCTGACTTTAGATCCATCCCTTTTCCTCCTAGGTGGTCTTGCCTGCTGTTTTCGTGTGTCTGTCTCTGATCTTCTCCCTAATTGTGCCGCCATTCACTGAATATCCAAGTTTGGAGCTTCAGCCCTGGATGTACGGCCTGCCTCAAACCACGTTTTATAGGTAAGTGCATTAAAGCTGGAAAAAGCTTTTGTAATCTTCAAGCATTTTAGATTCTTGATAGTTTAAACCAGGGGTTCTCAACTCGTCTCACCCTGGGACCCACATTTTACCTTGGTCATCAAATCGCGACCTACTTTTTTTTTCTTTCTTTTTTCATTCAACCAACCAAATGTAGTGTTTTTTCAAAGATAGCTGTTGAAAACACGCATATATATTTTTTTGTCAAAAGAAAAGTTTCTTTCAATATAAAAGACACACATGACATTTTTTGCTCAGCTTTCCTTGACCAACCCAGTACAGGTCCGCGACCTACTTTTGGGTCCCGACCCACCAGTTGAGAATCACTGGTTTAAACCATACGCAAAGTTTGCGGAGAGCAGCGGCATCATTGCCCCCTCTAGTGGTCAAAAGTTTTAATTAGTTTTCCCAATATTTTTTGAAAAACAGTTGACTGTACGAAAAATGCATGAATTCATTTGTTGTTGTTTTGAAAATAATAAGTTATTTTTTGGTGCTCGAGTCATGTGACCATCGTCGTCCTGCCTTTAGGTTGGTTCTTAATGGTGTAAATGGTGATGCAACACTGCACCCAGCAGTTCATGTGTGGTACTGCAGCAAAAATGAAGCAGAAAGCGGCCACTGGCCTGATTTTATCATTAATTTACAACATGAATCTAAAAATGAGGATTTTTAATGACACTGTCAGCCTCACAGAGCTAAAATAAAAAAGTAAGAAAAAATCAGGGCAGAGCTGCTTTCTTCTTGAAAATAAAACATTACTTTTTATATTTTCATAGGAGTTTTACTGTGTTTTGGACTAAATGCCGGGATTCATTAGATTTTTGAATGCCTTAGGAAGATATTGAGACCACTTTTGATGGAATATTTGGATTCAGTAAGACATGGCATTGCTTTAAAGGTGAGGAGTCCTGGCTTGTTTATGTCCGCCATCTTTTTTTCTCCAAGTTTGACAAAATAATTGACTGTGTTTTCTGAGATGGTTGTGTCTTAGAATGGTTTATATGGTTAAAAAACAAAAGATTCTAAGCTTTCAAACCGTATATGATACTTAATACTTGATATGCTGCTGCATTTGAGAAGCATTAAATCCCTTAAGAGAGTGAATGAGTGAGAACATGCATTTTGACCCATATCCGTGGCGGTGGACGTTACGACGCGTCAACGCAAATTGTTGTAGTCAACATTATCATTTATGTTACTAATCATTTTTGCATTATTGTATATGTTACACACATCTTTCTTTTGCCTCTCTTGGCAAGAATCTCAAACTCCACCTATGGTTGAAACCTCTTCACACAACATTGATCCTGACAACATTCAGTAAGTGAAATGCAGGAATGAAAACTAGAATGTTATAGTTGGTTATTGTATTCTGTCACCTCCGCTCCACCTCCACCTGTGATCATTTGCAGCCCTTGACAGGAAAATGATCAAATATTTAATGATCCAGCCACAAAATGGTAGCGAGAGGTGAGGAGTCGAAATCTGAGTTGCTAGCTGACAGCTATAAAAAAAAAAAAATAAATAAAAAAAAATACAAATTCTATTACGCTTTGGTTTGTGCTTTCTGGAAATATTCTTACATTTCCATTGAACATGAGTTGTAGGTTCAGTTTGTGTATTTTCAGGAAGATATAAATTATCTACAACCTTTACTGATCAAGAAACCTGACAAAACTTAGTCCAGTTTCATAAAAATCGGTCAATTACGAACCTAGATATGATTTTTTTGAAATATTACTAATAATGAGATATATTGAGGATTTTTTTAGATTTTGTTTTAAACTGATCCAGAGTCAGTAAATTAATCTGGATCCCCCTCCAAAATGTAATCGTAAGGTTTATCTTCAGTTAAAATGTTATGGGCTTTTGACGTAGTCCTACTAAAAGACAAATAATGGTGAAAATATAAGCCCCTGTGCAGAAGTAATTAGAAGACCCTGAAACATAACCTCAGTAAATCCAATAAAAACATGTATTATGGCAGAGATTTTAAATGCAGGCTGATATATCAGATCAGGACACCCTTACAAAATCGTTAGTGATCTCAAATTTATTCACAACTTTTTACAGTTCTTTGAGATCTTTCCTTTTATCAGAACAAAGGGTGTCAGAATGTGCAGATCTTGTCTTGAACACTTCACTGAGTGACAGCTACTCTGTAGGAAAGTTTTCTTAGGAAGAGGAAAAGACAAAGTATGAACTAATCAGCAAACTATGCTGGTTGTTTCCTTGGCTGGAGAATTTTGCATTGCCAAGGTTATCAATCTTAACACGGCCGCGTCCTTGGCAGCGGCTTGATATTGCTGTGAATCACAAGCGTAATTGGTGACAGGCCATAGCCTTGGTGCACTTTAAAAACCAAATGAGAACAAGAGCGCACACAAAAGTGACGAAGTTCACTGCTGTCAATGTCTGTTCTTTGGGAATCCTAATTTGGATAGGCATGGTACAAAACTGCATGCTGTGGTTGTTCTTTTTTTTTTTTTTTTTGTTATATTTATAAGTCAATCCTTTTTTACTGTTTTTGCATCTGTATTTCACTGACGTTACTGTTCAAACCATCAATACTATCTTGACACCTTCTTCATTTCGCGTTCTCGTGACAGGAAGCTGTCTTGGCTAATTCATTCATTCAGCAGGTATTTATTGATCTTAATCCTCCTGGAAACACTGTAAATAAATTCACTTTGATGGTATCAAAGCAGTGTGACACCAGTTTTAGATGAACACATTTGTTTCAGCTTGTATCCAGATCTTAACCCTCCTACTGTCCTCAAACATCACAAACACGTTTTACCCTTGGTGTCATTCTGACCCTTATAGGGATTTGATTTTCTGAAACTCTTTGACCAAGTTTTCGTGTCAGGCCCTTTGTTTATTTTCTTGAACACATAAATAACCCCTTGATAATGAAACCTTGACTTAATTTATCTTAAATAGTTTTCATCCAAATCTCCTCAAATTTAGTGACATCATTAACGACCACAAGTATGAAATCTATTGGTTGTGGTGATGATATGACCTTTCCTGTAGCGCCACCATCAGGTCATTGGGGATGGGTACATACATGGGTCACACACAGATGGACACGTTTTATACAGTTAAAACAGCTTGGGGTCTAGTTGACCCGAGAGCAACACCAATGTGTGCAATAAATAAAAAATATTATCATGATGATTTTATGCTTAATCAGTTGTACCCATCAAATTAGGATAAGTCATGAAATAGGATGTAAAAAAAAAAAAAAAAAGGCAACTAATATTTTTTTCAATAAACACTGAATGGGGTCAAATTGACCCCAAGAAAAATAGGAGGGTTAAGGATGGAAGCTGCGACTTATTTGTCTCAGAAACAGAACTGAATATGTTACATTGTTAATATTGATTTACTGTACAATCTTGTTCCATCATTTAGAATAGCATACAGCAGAAATGGGCAACTGGTGACCCTTGGTGTCATTTTGTGCGACCCCCAAAAATTGTAATTCAAGAAATTGGAAGTAATATGAAACCCAACATAATACACAAAATCACAGCAAAATGCACAGAATGTCAACCAAAATATAACAAAGCAACAACAACAACAACATAAACACAAAACATTTCTAAAATACACTAAAAAGGACTCATAAAACACCCAAAAAGACATTAGACACACAAAATAACCAACTAAACTCACAAAAACGCAACAACACTAATACAAAATGTCACCAAAGAAACACACAACACTAACAATTACACAAAATGACAGAAAAAAAACCTAAAATGACAAAAATACTAAAAAGGATCTAAAAAAGGCAGATTGACAATAAACAAAATGCAAACATAACACACAAAAAATAACAAAAACACATGCAGTATAATGACTCATGAAATACATAAAATGCCAGCAAAAAAATGTAAAATGACAGATAAATACACAAAATGACTCCAAAAACACACAAAATGACATCAGACACACAAAACAACAACACATATACAAAATGACACCAAAAATAAAAAAACACACAGCACTAACAATTACATAAAAATTCCATAAAATGACAAAAATACTGAAAAAATCCAAAAAGGCACAGATTGAGGATAAACAAAATGCAAACATAACACATAAGAAATAACAAAAACACATAGAATGACTCATAAAATACACAAAGTGCCAGCAGAAATTTCCAAAATTCCAAAAACACACGAAAAGACAACAAACCACGACAAAAAAATCCAGTGTTTTTTCTCGCGTTAATGCTTAGATTGGTCGTTATTCTTAATACTGGCATGAATGTTCAGACTTAAAACTTCCACCATACCGTAAACAATTCTCCTTAAAAAAAAAAAAGGATCACATTCCTGAATATCGTATTCATGCCATGAAACGTGTAAATCCCTGGCTCTGTCCATGGTGCTGAAACATCAGTACAGCCTGTGTTGTTTTCTCTCCACCCACAGTGTTGTCACTCATCACATATGCTTTCCTGCTCACAGCCTCCAAATCTTCCCGCAGGCATTTTGTATTTAGTTGAACCCAGAAATCCCTGACTGACTATGTTCCGTACACACGCTGTCAAGTATGTCTGTAGAGCTGCGAGCTAATGAGTCCTAATAGGCAGGTAGAAGATATTAAAAATAAATCAGTCATACAGTAGATAAAATAAAAGGCATGTTTGCAAATGGCTGTATTTTGGATTTGCCACTAGAGCTAAACTGCAATACTTCCATATTCTCAGTCACATGACCATGGAAGCACGACACCACCCCCCACCCCCACTTTTCAAAGTGAGGAATGACAGAAATGAATCAAGCCGAGTGTTGGTGTCAGGCAACTTGTTCCGTTTATCAAAGGCTGTGAGTGTTACAGTATGTATATAAGATGACTTGTAGTGGAACTACTAATCACTCTCTTTAGGAAGACATTGGCTTTCAACAGTGTTTCCAATATATACGCAAAGTATGAAACCTGGCGACTATTAAATCTGAAATGTTAGAATCTGAGGAAGAGACACGATGGAGGGTTAAAGGCATCCGCCTCTGTTTTTACAAATGTGGCTTTGATATGTCCTCAATTGAAGATCCTTGCCGAACAAAACATAATTTTGCACCATAAAAGCTGCTGAACGATCTGAAAAACCCTGTTGAACGCTTCACTCCAATAGAAAACAATGGGATGTTTACAGGCAGCTGGGGTTGTGTGATTTCAAGATGGCGGAATACATGTAGGCTCTAAAATGGTCAAGTTATGGTGCAAAGTAATGTGTTTTATTAGGCAAAGATTTCCTAATAAGGACATTTACAGTAATGGCTTTTAGGATTCATTTCTGACAACATTTGAGGATCCCTTTAAGGGCCTTGCTTTGTTTTTGGTTCAGCAAAACCCATTTATTTATGCATTCAGCTAAATTGGGTCCTAGGCGTACAGCTTTGTTGGGTCTGTTCAAATAAAGATGAAATGATCCTGGAATACAGATAGAAGGCTCAGTTTTACAGTTAGCAAAAAAACAAGCCTTAAGACTTTTGGACAAACAACTGGCACCCTTTGTTTCATTTTCTGTGGCCTCCAAATAAATGTGTAAAATGAAATATGCACAATATGTGAACAAAATGACAACAAAAATATGCAAACTTACTCCAAAGACGACTATAGAAATACAGAAAAATATACAAAACAATATCAAAAAGACACAAAACAACAACCAATATACACGAGAACAACAAAAACACACAAAACTACAACATAATACATATAATTAACAATAAATTATATTAAAAGACAACAAAAAACTAACCCTGACTCAAAACACTCCACTTACCGGAGCTGCTACGTCGCAAAACAAGTCAAAGTTTCCGGTACGTGACGTCAGGTACCGAGGAAAATCCAACTCGCCCGTTTGGAGCTGACATTTTACAAAATGTGGAGTAACAAGGGAGGGAGGAAACAGAACTTTTTCAACTTTGGCCCAGTGAACGAGGCTATAGGGATGTACGTATACCACTGTAGCAAAACCATTATACAGTGATTTTTTCACAATACAGCTTTTCCCAAGATTTCCCATCCCTTTTTTGAGAGAACACTTTAAATTCATTCTTTAACTTACTTGGTTCTTTACTGTGTAGAGCCTTCAGAGCTAGGATTTAGTTATATTTACCATTTAATATATCTTCAAAACATTTGAAATACTATAATGACAGATTGACCTGTTTTTACAGTTTAGTCTCAAGGCTATGATTAGAAACCTTGTACATGAATACTTTATTCGTAATTAAAGTGCAAGCTGTGGAATAAAAGCAGAAGGCTGAGCGAATGAATTATTCACTTGATGCTCTAAAACATATTCAATTTACTTTCGGAGTCTTTGTTTAAAACGTATATATTTTCTATTTCACATTTACTAAATGACTTTTTTTTACCCCATTATATGCTGTTGCCTTGGTTTGACTTTCCTGTGATATTGTCTCACTCCTGCGATGTTTCATTTAGAGTAGATGAGTGTAAATTAGTTCCACTATTTCTCTGTACAAGCACACGTCTTCATTTCGGAACCATCCAATAGTTTTATTATCTTGAATAACATGGTAACTCAGCCATTGTTAATAGCAAAACAGATGGCTGCACATAATCCGTTTTTACTATCGGAACCACCTCATTTGCACTCGGCGGTGGCCAAGAAAATGACCGTGTGACCTTCATGGAGACGCTTCTAAATGAGACAATGAACACTGTGTTAATCCAAATGGTTGGCTGGGCTGTGGCCACAGCTGGCACAAAGCCATCACGATGGTCTTCATGAAACGCTGTTTTTAACTTCTCATTGCACCCTTAAGATAAAGGACGTGTGTGTGGTTGATAATGAGATTTGAATTGGAAAAGGGAAGATTGTTTGACGGAAAAGCAAGACTTGGATGTGTCGAGGACACTCGGATGATAATGAAAGGCAGGGAATGCGTTTATGCTGTACACAGAGCCATGAACGGGTTTGAATCTGTTGAATACCAATCAGGAAATATTCACGCGAAGAAAACCGTCACATTCATGGATTTCTTGGCCTGACTCAATGAGTTTGCATTCATTACTTTTTATTTTAATGCCAAGTGTAGGATGTATGATCATCCACGGTTTTAGTCCAGGGGTTTCAAACTAATTTTAGTTAATGGGCCAAATACCAAGTAGTTGGATCTTAAGTGGGCCGCAGACTTTAGGAGGGACAACAAGCAATTTCAACATAAATGTCCGCAAATTTTTACTGTACACGGCATTCAAAATCATGCATGTAACAAACGTATGTAAGGCGTCACCAATATCCAGGCAATACGTGACAGATATCCAGTACCTGCAGGAGTTTCACTTCTAAATTCATTGATTTTGTGACCAAATTTTATTTTATTTGGGAAAAATATGTGGAGTAATTTCAGGAAATTTAAGTTCTTTGAACAATTTGATATTTGAAATGACTGCAGTCATGTGCTTAGCTTTTTGTGGGTTCTATAGGCTACTATGCATTGTAAAGTGACCCTTGGTGACCTGAAAGGCGCTGGCTTCCAAATAAAATGTGTTGATAATAATAATAATAATAATAATAATAATAATAATAATAATAATAATAATAATAATAATAATACTTATTATTATTATTATTATTATTATTATTATTACAACTGATTTATTTGATAATTTAGACAATAATTTTTAACTTAGTCCGGCGGGCCAGATTGGATGGTCTAATGGGCCAGTTCTGGCCCCTGGGCCGTGTGTGTTTGACACGTGTTTTCAACATTCAAATGAAGAGTACATATGCCTGTAAAGAAGGATTATTTTGATGTGCTGTTATGGAAATATTAATTTGCACTGAGGCAGGTCATACAGTGTAGTTTTAACAAATCCTTGACCCACTGAACAAACTCCTACCTTGTATCAAGAGGCTAAATACAATTGATGCATTCAGTGAGGAATGAATCATTAACGTGGGAGGATTGGGTTCTGCTACACTGTTTTAAATAAAATAACACATTTAAATAAATAAATATTATAATTAAATAATACATTTTCATCACAAAAGCTAACTACCACTACCTGACTTTCTCAAAATCCTTTGGAATCTTTTAGAAGATGACCCTTCTGCCAACTATTCACCGCTGTCACCCAAATACGTCACATGACTGTCTTTGTTATCAATTGTCAGATTAAAGAAGGATTCTGTGTTGACCAGCTTTTAATTCATTTTCATAGCAACGACATGCCTGAAAATCCCAAGATGTCCAGGATTGTGGAGACCCTGGTGGATAACCCAGGATTTGGAACACGCTGTATGGATGGAGACCCAATACTGTAAGTAATCCAAATATAAACTGAATTTAGATGGATTCATCCAGTGTGAGGTGGGGGGGATGGGTTTATTATGTGTACCTCGTTATTGGTCCTGTATCGTCTTGACAAGTACTTATTTTTTGCCATGTATGATGTGAAACTCTCAGCTTTTGTAATAGTGTAAGGGCCCAAGCAAGCAGGTGTGTTCCACGATGTTATCTGTAAGTACCAGTAATCTGTTCCAAATCAAAGTCTTGCAGTTTTTTTTTTTTTTTTTTTTAAATAGCCGATCAATCCAAACAAGTTCTCTAAGTTATCATTGAAAAAGACATTTGCAAATGTATCGGAAAGTTCATCCTACAGCAAAACATCTATTTTTGGTCTCATCTCAGTTTGTATTCCAGATCTCAAAGTAGACGAGTATCCTCCTTATTCAAGCAAAGATATGATTTCAGGAGTAGGGCAGGGACAAAAGCGATTGGATTTTAATCACGATGATTGGGTGCCGATTTGATTTGTATTGCGAAGTATCTCGATTCAAGAGTAGCGATTTTCGCAAACTTTTACGTTCTTACATTCCTTATACAAAAGCAAAAGTTGAATCATACACTTGTAGAAATGAAATTTCAACTACACATGAAATTGCACTACACTGCATACAGTATATATTTGTATAGTGCATTTCATAGAGTAGGCAATTCAATGTGCTTCACATGGTTAAAAAAAATAGCAACAGAAAACATTAAACAACAATAAAAGTTTAAAATCAATTCTGGGGAGAAATAATGATTTTCCATATTGTCACACACGCAAAAAAAAAAAACAAAAAAAAAAATCTATATTTTTTTCCCTCTCCTACGAAGAAGCCACAGATACAGACATTTCAAATGACCAATACACAGATATTATTAAAAATGGGAGAAGTTGAACAGTATGTGAAGGAGAAACTGTTGATCGAAAGACTCAGTGGGAGCTAGAAATTCACATATTTCTCCCATTGCTTTACAGGAAGTTACCATGCTCTTCTGGTGGGTCTGATTGGTTTACACCTCCTGTGGATCAGGCAGTCATGGACATCTTCATCAATGGGAACTGGAGCATGTCAAACCCCTCTCCTTCATGCCAATGCAGCACCCCTAAACGCACCATCATGTTACCAGACTGCCCACTGGGTGCAGGAGGTCTACCCCCACCACAGGTTAGTCCCATATTTACTTCTCTCTCAAACAGTCTGCAATCATTAGTTACAAATACAAAATCTTTAATGGAAAAATTAAATAACAGTTTTTTTATTTTGTTAACAAAAGACATAAATAATGAATAAACCTGTGACAAGAACATAGAATAATAATGCTTATCATGGTAGCTTTTAGCCTGCGGTCAGAAAGTCCCACTCAGCATACTTTTAATTTGAAAATGTAAAGGTACTTAAGAAGGAGGAATTTTGATTGCACTGCAAAATGCAAATCAGTCCTTTGTGCTGGCTTGCTTTTGTGAACAAACCTGCACACAAGAAAGAGGGACTGAAACTGATGCCACTGAAAATACAGAGAAATAGCGATTACCAGTGGTTAAGTTTATTCCAAGAACATGTTGGTTTAAAACACACATGGGAAACTCAAGGCCCGGGGGCCAAATCCGGCCCTTTGGAGCATCAAATCTGGCCAGCTCGAGTAAAAATGATAAAAAAAAAAACAAAAAAAAAAAAAAACATGAATCATTTTGTTGTATAAAATATCCTTCTATTATTTTTCAAGGCGTCTTTCCGGGATGGATAATTTACCTTTTTTTTTTGTTTTTTTGTCCAGATTTCCCTCTGTCTGTATATCTCTGTTGTAAAAATCTATCCTAACTCAGCCATCAATTTAATAATATAAAAGCAGCCAGTTTGCAGCACTGTGTGACCTCTAATGATTGGATCCACAAAGAGATCGGTGGGTTTCTTGGATACCTCACACTGTCTGACTCATTATTTCAGCCAATCGGTGTACGTGGAGAATGCTGGGCTCCAAATTGAAATGCAAAGCCTTGAACGGCCGCCTCACAATGATAATAAACCCTCCTAAGCTCAGAGGTGAATAGATAAAAAACTGCTACCACCACTTCAATGTCATCTTAATAAGGAGAATTGGACTGTCTTATGCAGTAGCAAACTCATCTTAAACCGCGACATGGTTGATAATTTTTTTTTTTTTTCGTAATGATGAAGTCCTGATGGCAAAAGTACTAGTCTTCATACTCAATTAAAGACACTTGATTAAAAAATGACTTTGGTAAAAGTATTGCGGTTGCTCCCTGACTTAAATAAAAGTAAAAAGTAACACAAATGTCAAACAAATGATAAGACAAAGTAAAATTCCAATCTTTAACATTTTTAAGAACTTGAAGAATACATGGATACAAATTGTGAAAATAAAATGTTGACTAGCGCTAGCTTCTCCTCCATGTTAACATGTTGACTAGCGCAAGCTTCTTCTCCATGTTAGCACGTTGATTAGCACTAGCTTCCCATCCATGTTAGCACGTTGACTAGCACTAGCTTTTCCTCCATGTTAGCACATTGACTAGTGCTAGCTTTTCCTCCATGTTAGAACGTTGACTAGCACTAGCTTTTCCTCCATGTTAGCACATTGACTAGTGCTAGCTTTTCCTCTATGTTAGCACATTGACTAGCACTAGCTTCTCCTCCATGTTAGCACGTTGACTAGCACTATCTTTTCCTCCATGTTAGCACGTTGACGAGCACTAGCTTCTCCTCCATGTTAGCACGTTGAATAGCACTAGTTTCTCCACCATGTTAGCGTGTTGACGAGCGCTAGCTTCTCCTCCACGTTAGCACGTTGAATAGCACTAGTTTCTCCACCATGTTAGCACGTTGACTAGCACTAGCTTCTCCTCCGTGTTAGCACATTGACGAGCACTAGCTTCTCCTTCATGTTAGCACGTTGACGAGCGCTAGCTTCTCCTCCATGTTAGCACATTGATTATCACTAGCTTCTCCTCCATGTTAGCATGTTATCTAGCACTAGTTTA
Source organism: Gouania willdenowi (assembly GCF_900634775.1). NCBI lineage: Eukaryota > Metazoa > Chordata > Actinopteri > Blenniiformes > Gobiesocidae > Gouania > Gouania willdenowi. The sequence goes on along the minus strand of NC_041061.1, from coordinate 12,259,199 downwards.
TCCTCCATGTTAGCACTGTGACTAGCACTAGCTTCTCCTCCATGTTAGCACATTGACTAGTGCTAGCTTTTCCTCCATGTTTGCACATTGACTAGCACTAGCTTTTCCTCCATGCTAGCACATTGACTAGTGCTGGCTTCTCCTCCATGTAAGCACGTTGAATAGCACTAGTTCCTCCACCCTGTTAGCACGTTGACTAGCACTAGCTTCTCCTCCATGTTAGCACACTGACGAGCACCAGCTTCTGCTCCATGTTAGCACGTTGAATAGCACTAGTTTCTCTACCATGTTAGCACGTTGACTAGCACTAGCTTCTCTTCCATGTTAGCACGTTGATGAGAGCAAGCTTCTCCTCCATGTTAGCACGTTGAATAGCACTAGTTTCTCCACCATGTTAGCACCTTGACTAGCACTAGCTTCTCCTCCATATTTGTACTTCATTACTTGTCACCACTGCCATTAATTGTGGCTGGCAAACAACTGACGTTCTAAGCTAAGCTAAGCACACACATATTATTTAAACAATGCATAGTCATGGTATGACTTGGGTTCCTAACGCTGCACTCGCAATTACGTTGGAGACAGAATTGTGTCTGGCAGCAGCTTGTAAATCCAAACAGATGTCTTTATCATATTAAAACAGCAGTGCTTTAGATTTGTTTTTCCTGCAGTTCTGAATGAGCACTTTGAGTAAATGAGATGGAGACGCACACAGACTGTTGATAGGTGGGATTCCGTCAGATAAAAGCTGCAGAAAATGTGGTTTCATCCAAAAAAGAAGCCTATTCAATGAGAAAATGTACCTTCAATCTCATTTTGTGTTCTATTTCATCCCTGCTGACCGCCAAAAGCGGTGCTTTAAGCAATGAATATTCCCCTTCGCGCATGCGCAGTGTGAGTATGTATACCAACAATGTCACTCGTGACCCCTGGATGACCCAGAGGAAGTTTATATCTTCCGGTATCACTCCAGGGTACTTCCCTTTTTTCTTCTCGCGCGCAGTTGCTGGAATATTGTGCATACAGCTGCCGTCGGTAGTAGCTCCGTGACTGTGGTAGGTAGGAGCAGCGTGCATTCGCCTTCCAGGAGCTGCAACGGTGAGTGTTTGGGTAGCGGTAGCTTCACCCATTAGAAACCTCTGTTGGCACAGTCCGCGTTAGCGCCGCCTCCCCCCAGCATATGGTCTGTGTTTGGTCCCGACGACACACGCTGACAAGGTAAGTCACCGCTTATTCGGCAGATCAACGGTTGTCTTTATAAAATAAAATTGTCGGTGATGGCTGCGTTTGAGCAACCAACTCCCGAAATTTAAGTTAGCCGACTTTATTTGTTTGCTGGTGGGTCGTGTGCGCACGCCCGGAGCCCAGCGTGGATTTGTTTAGATTAGCTTCACCGGCTAAGCTAGTGTCATCTTCTGTTCAAGAGCCCAGTTCGGGTGAGGACCACAGTACAGTGGTTGTTTTTTGTTTAGTATATTTGGGCCTCTACTGTGCAGGCAGCGTGTGCACTCCCTTCCCCAGTATTTGGTCCCTATACCCGCCCAATTTACATCGTCCGCGCTCAAGCTATGCCGAGGAGTGAGGGGTGATACCGGACAGGCGGCGTGCGCGCCCCCTCCCGTTGTTGAACTAGTATACCTGTGTTGAAATCAGTGACTTCTCAGTGAAGCTACGATGGATGGCTCACATGTCTGCACATCCTGTGGGGTTTCTTTACAGCCAGAGGATGGCCACGACCTATGCCCCGCATGCCTGAACTGCAGCTACTTGCCTTGGGCGGCCAGGGTTGCCAGGTTGGCGGGGGTGGAAGGCTCAGTAGCCGTAGTCGACCTCCCCCCAGGCCAGCCACCTCAGACATGTCAGACACGCTCCAAGAGGCGGGCAGAGGCTGCGGCAGCTGCCCCTTCCAGGAAGAGAACGAAATCTGACCATAGTGGGTTATCATCTAAAGTCGAGCAGCTGTCTGCTGAATTGGCTCAGATGAGATCCCTGCTGACCGACAGCCAGCCGGTTTTTCCCCTGGTGGCTGATGCGGCACTCTCTCCCCCAATGCCAACGCTGCTGCCCGAGGAGGATAAACTCTCTTTGGCTAGCCATTTCTGTGATTATGGGGAGAATTTGGATGTCGGATCCCAGGTGTCTGAGCAGGGCTCCCACTCCTTGGATCAGAGTTCAGGGGCCGAGGTGGAAGACAACTCCATGCACGCTGTCATGCGCCTGGCTCTACAGCGGCTGCACACGGCTGTCCCACAGCAGGCAGAGGCAGCATCTGCAAGCGCCTTCTTCAGGTGCAGGGCTGCCCCCACAGCTTTTGCTATTCCACATTCAGAGGATTATCTGAAGGAGTTGCAGTCCTGTTGGAGGGACAGTAAGGCTTGCTCCCGTCTCTCTGCAGATGGGCGGACCCTAGCAGCCATGCGTGATGCAGCGGGGGCCGGCCTGCATCGCACTCCACCCATTGAGCCTGCCATCGCTTCTCTTATTGTGTCCCCAGATGAAGCACTTCGAAGGGATGTTAGGTGTCCTTGACCCCAGTGTCGAAGAACCGATGACCTTCTCACGAGGGCTTTTGATGCTGGAGCACGTGCTGGTCGCATGGGAAACTCCCTATCACACCTCATGTTGGCCCTCTCAGCCTCACTGCAGGAGGGCGGTGTGCATGCCGATGCGGTTACCTTCTGTGATGCCTCATTGGAGGCTTTTGGGCTCATGTCCAGAGAGCTTGGGCGAATATTGTCCATCTTAGTCCAAGTTCGTCATCAGGTTTGGCTGTCCCAGTCGAACTTAACGGAGGCAGCCAGGAGAATGCTGCGCAGCCTCCCGGTCGAACCGGTCCAGCAGCCCAAGAAGCACCGGAACGGACCATCCAGGCGGGGCAAACCAGGCAGCATCTTGCCTCCCCCTGGCAGACCCCCGGCCGGCAGGCTGAAGGGCCCCCCGGCGGTTTTTCGCAGTCACATGCCGCCGACAACTCACTCCACTGGTCGTCGTGATGCCCGGCGTCCCGCACGGAGAGCAGTCCGGGATTTTTGGGGCTCTGCTCGTCTGCCCCCCCAGACAATTTCGAGCTCCAGAGCCTTTCCGCCCTCCCACTAGGGCCCCGAGGGGTCGGGGGGGCAGAGATTGAGGCCTTGGGGCCGGCGGTCGGATATTTTTTGCATCAGCAGCTCCAACAGTGGTCTACTCATGCTTCAGACCCGTGCGTGGTCACCACCCTAACCTACAGGTACAAACTTCAATTCCGCCGCCTGCCCTTCACATCCGGCCGGGTCAGAATGCCATCCATCAGCGACCTGGCAAAGGCTCTCGCATTAGACCAGGAGCTGTCCGCCCTCCTGGCCAAGGGCGCCATCGAGCCTGTAGACCCTTGGTCAGGTCACCGGGGTTCTACTCAACATACTTTTTAGTGGCAAAAAAAACAGGTGGATTCCTCCCAATCCTGGACCTCAGAGGGTTGAACAAATTTCTGAAGGTCATACCTTTTCACATGCTGACCACAGCAGATGTCTTCAGAACGGTGGCTCATGGGGACTGGTTCACATCAATAGACCTCAAGGACGCGTACTTTCACGTCCCAATTGCTCAGCAACACAGGCAGTTTCTGCACTTCACATACCGCGGCCGCCGCTGGCAGTTCAGGGTGCTGCCCTTCGGCCTCTCTCTCTCCCCAAGGGTCTTCACAAGGTGTGTGTCTGCGGCCCTAGCACCTCTACCGTCTCGGGGCTTGAATGTTCTCCCATACCTGGACGACTGGCTGATCTGTGCTCCATCCCGGGTCCAGGCATCACAAGACACAGAGCGTCGCCTGTCCCATGTGGCTCGACTTGGACTCAAGGTGAATGTGGAAAAAAGTTGCCTGGTGCCATTCCGGGTCACAACTTTCATTGGGGTTTTAGTGAACAGTGTAACTATGACAGCAAAACCCTCCCCCCACCGTGTGGACGGTATTTTTCGCCAGCTCGCCTTATTCAGGGAGGGCCGCTGGCTGACCTATGTTTCCTTCCTCCGTCTCTTGGGCAAGCTAACGTCAGTCTCGGGGGTAGATCCTCTGGGCTTGCTGTTGCTGCGCCTGCTGCAGATATGGCTGAACAGCTTTCACTTGGATGCCAAGCGGCACAGGAGCAGGAGGCTCAAGGTCTCACAACAGTGTCTTTGCACCCTGGCTCCTGCCGAAAGACTTTGTCTGATTGAGGTTTCAATTCCTTCTATCTTTGGAGATGACGAACAGAGCACTTCGGTAAGCACTAAATAACGGTAAAAAGTGTGATAAGACGTCCCTGTCATTGTTTTGTTAGCATTAGCAGTTGCACTGTCTTCAGACTTCATATGTTAGCGCTGTGTGCTCGTTTTAGATCCTTGATGATATGGCCTGCGTGATTTAATTTAAGTCTAAAGTTTTCATTAGTCATTTCATTTTGCCGTTTTTGTCTTTGAAAAGACTGTATTAAAATGCATTTCGTGACGTTAGCTTGGCGCTAGCGTTAGCTCGGTGCTTGTGTTTGCTCACTTGTTAGGGTTCTGCAGGTTCATCATCTTCATTTTCATCTCGCTCTGCCGGGTCCGACTCTGGCTCGAACATGTAAGGCTGGATGGACAAGTCTTCCGTTGTTGACATTTTGTAAATAACCTCTGAATAAAAAGTTTATGCGCCGCTACATAGCCGTATCTCTTCTATCAAACTACAAAAATGGCCGAGCAGGGTGGAGTTGAACCGAGTGTCACCTGAAGAGGGGGCGGGGTATGGAGTGTCTCATTTGCATTTAAAGAGACAGCACCAAAACGAGTTGCTCTCAGAAGCACATCAGAAAAGGGGTAGAAAAGGGGCCTGTGGAGCTATAATAATGAGGAATTCAGACCCAAGCATTGCAGTTCCGCTTTACATAGACCACAACTGTATGATTTATATGTAAAAAGGAAGGATTTAAAACCATGTTATGTCCCCTTTAAGACTGCATTCCTTCTGGCCATTTCCTCCGCAAAGCGTGTCAGTGAGCTGCACACCCTGTCAATCAGCGACACATGTCTGAGGTGGCATTCGGACGGCTTGGGAGTCACTCTGTGGCCGAACACAGCTTTTTTCCCTAAAGTGCTATCCCGCGCTCACCTCAACCAGCCCATTCGGCTGGCACGGTTCAACCCTTCTTCCGTGGAGCCAGAGGTTCAGCCTGACCTGTTGTGCCCAGTGCGCGCCCAGGAAGCCTACATTGCAGCTACTGTAGGTTTCGGGGGTCCGATCAGCTCTTTCTCTGTTATGGTGGCCCTAACAGGGGTGGTGCTGTCTCCAAGCAGCGCATGTCCAGCTGGATTGTCGATGTGATTGCCCATGCATATCGGGCAAGTAACCGTCTCATCCCATCTGGTGTGCGGTGCCACTCTACCAGGAGTGTTGCTATGTCATGGGCTGCCCTGAGGGGAGTGCCCCTGGAGGACATCTGTGCTGCGGCCTCATGGGCGTCGGGGGGCACTTTCTCCAGATTCTACAGGGTGAATGTAGCCACACCCCATCCATTGGCTGTGGTCTTTCGGCCTGAGTCCTCTGATCCTACACACTGAAGGGTGGTAAGCAGGATTCTTCGTGACTTTTCTGGTATAAGTCATTCAGTGCTTAAAGCACCGCCTCTGGCGGTCAGCAGGGATGAAATAGAACGAAGAGTTACGAATGCAGCTATGGTTCTATGAATCCCGAATGACCGCCAGAGCTCTTTGTCACCCAGAACCCTCGTGTGCTCGCGAGAAGATTCTGTAGGAAAGTACCCTGGAGTGATACCGGAAGATATAAACTTCCTCTGGGTCATCCAGGGGTCACGGGTTACATTGTTGGTATACATACTCGCACTGTGCATGCGCGAAGGGGAATATTCAGTGCTTAAAGCACCGCCTCTGGCGGTCATTCGGGATTCATAGAACCATAGTTACATTCGTAACTCTTCGTTTTAACACCATTAATACTGTTCCTAAATAAACCTGACGGTGCAAAACTACAATAATGATGTCAACAGAAACAGTTCATTTTGCTTGTTAGGTGTAAAGAGTACTGATATATCACACTCAAGTAGAAGTACTGTTACATGATTGAAATTGCACTCAAGTACAAATCAGAAACATTTTTATTTGCCGAGTACAGTTTAAAAACAGTACAAGGAATTTAACTTGGTAGTTGGTGCGAAGAAAGTAGCAAGTCGTAAGTCATACATAAAATACATTTTTACTTTCACCTCCCACGTTCATTTTTGCCTTGCACACAGTAAATATCTCATGTATAAGCTTAAAAAGAAAGAAACCAAATCTTGCACAATTTGAACTTCTTTTATTTTCCACAATGGCATCTGTATAAAATTAAAAAAAAATCTAAATAACATAACACCAATTAGTTAAACGCAAAAAAAAAATCAATTCTCAGGCTCTTAGTATAGCTACATTTATGAACTCTAAAACTGATGAAATAACCAGCATTCAATGCTGTTTTGGTCGGCGAATGATGTGACGCATTTAATTGTTGTCTGGTCATTTAATTTGAGTAGTTTCTCAATATCCGTTGATCATTTTAAAAGAAAAAATAATAAGTTACTCAGTAACAGTTAGGTGTAGAAAAGTAACAAATTACTTCTTTTAAAACATACTTTCAAACAAGTAAATTTACTGATTCAGAAATATATACAAGTACCCATAAAAGCAACTTCATTACAGTAACATGAGTACTTGTAATCTGTTACTTTCATCTCTGGATATTGATTTAAAAAAAATGTTTTAGAGACTAATTTACAGATATTGGATAATAATAGAAAATATTACATACTATACATGGCAGTGATCCCAAATGCTTCTTTTCACGCTTTTAATGCAGCTCAGCAAGGCGTTTTTTGCTGAAACAATACACAAATTGTTTGACTCTCTACAAGATGTTTGCGTCAAATCCCTGAAAACATCCTACACTAGTTTCATAACCCTATGAAGTGCAATCGCCCTCGCTGCATGAGTGTGCGACACCGACACACTGTTTAACGTTGGCGAGTCCTGATGCGTGTTTCTCTGTGACAAGGCCACGCCGGGCCGTTTAAAAGGAGCAGCTGTCTGGGTAACATGTTAAAGGATGATTGTTGAGACAGTCAAACAAGAGAAGTGCCCTTTGAGTAACCTTTTCTCATCCCTGATAGTCACTTTTAGCGTGTGACAGCACTGCTGAGGAGTCCCAATTTGTTTAGCCGCTATCAACCTCACACTCTGTTAGGCCATCAAGGTTTTTATCCTCCTCTTCTTATATTCCTATTCTTCAGTCTTTCAACAGTATTTTTGTGGCGCTTCTTGTTAAGATCTTTCATCATTGATGCATGGTTCCCATTTGACTCCTTTGCAGGACTTATTTTATGACACCTTTCCATATAAAGACGTCGTTTCCACCTGCTCTCTGCGTTCACTTTCATTATTACTCCTCTATTTGTTGGGTTTTTATTTGTTCCAATCCAGATATTGTAAAAAAGCAGATTCAATGGGCTTATTGCTGTTTTTCCAAACCACCTTGAGGGCATTAGTTTAATTATGTGTCATATTATCCACTGTTGTCTCCAATTGTGAACAAAGAAAAGTTAACAAATGAGCTACTAGAATGGAAGAATTTCACAGGAAGGGTAATTTATATGCACTCCTCATGCTGTGAACAGTCACGTTGTTGTCTTTATTCCCTTTGTTTTGCATAAAGGACGGCTTTTTTTTTCCCAGTGAAGGTCAGTTTTTATAACACTCTCAGCCAGGAAGCTTTGCAGTGTTTCATTCTGTTCTTTGAAAGCTCAACAAATGTGTTGCTTTGGAGAATGTTTGTTTAGGTTTGTTTAGGAAGAGGGATACAATGGGGACCCCATGTAGGGTCGCATGGAATTGAAATGGCTTCACCTGAAACTTCAGAAAAAATGAAAGTAGATGAATTATTATTATTAAAACAGTTTTAAACAACTGCATTTCTATAATTTCACTTTGTGAACTATAAATCTAGTTAAACTAAATTGCAGTAAAAAAAATATTTCAAAATTACATCTGAGCTTAAACATATTAAAATGGGGTCACGATCCAAAAAAAAGGCTTGCGAACCACTGCACAAAATATTATTTCTTTCTATTTATTTACAAAATCTCTCATTCATTCCATCATTATGATCTATAGATAATTGTTTTCAAAGCAAGATGTTGGACAAAGGGGGCACTTTGATTCAGAAATAAGAGTGAAAAAAAAAAAGTGTTGAGAACACAAGTTTTCACTATCATGGGGTTAATTATGTATGCAACACAAAAACTTGGACAACAATTTTCTGAAAATAATTTTCTGGAGGCAAATTAAATGTAGTATTTGAGGATAATAGGAGAGTTAAACGTGCACTACGATCTGTGATTTGGCAGATCATCGTCACATTTTAATCCCTTTAAGATCTAGAATCATCAGATGGTACGACCCCTAGTAGGAGGCCATCCTTTAAGGCACGCCTAGCCCAAGCCCCACCCATGAAGCACCACTAGAATCTGAGCTCAGTGCTGGGATGTATTCCCTTTGACCCTTTGACTGTGCTGAATAAACCATGACCAAGTCTACCAGGTTCACTCTCGTTTCCCTTTTTGATCCCGTATCCGATGCTGCGGATATACCCTTGAGAAACTCTAACTGGGGAAAGAAACGTGGACGGAACACCACAGGAGAGAAATGGTGTGAAATCATTGTTTCCATGGAAATGGCAGGCAACACTAAGCCCAATGTCAATTCTGGGGTATTGACTCTCAATCACTTGTGATATTTAACCTTCATAGATTGATAGGCCGTCATGCGTGCATAGAACACGTTCACCATATTGCGATTGATGTCTTCATCGTTTGCGTACTGGCCCTAACTACAGAGTGCAGATTACTCCCCTCGGCCTCATCCAGCATGTTTTTGAGGTTCAGCATTGTAGGGGGGCACAAAAGGAAGCAAATAAAAATGAACAGCAGAATGTATTTTGTCAAGCAAAGTATCCTCTTAACAGGAGGGGGTGCTCTTTTGTTTGCAAGGCATGTTGTCTCCTTGAAGAGCCATTTGCATTTGCACCATGAAGTCTTGATCTTGGGAGTTATTTTAAAAGTTTTCAGAAAGGAAAAAAAAATGAACCCAAAACCAAGTTCAAACTCAAAGTGCTCTTAGGTTGTTATGTTGCTTGTTTTATGCCAATGTTGCTTTCTCTGAGAAGAACGACTAAAATAGCAAGAGCTGTTTAACAAAATAACAATTTAAAATTCCCAGAGCAAATACCATATTTTCCGGGCTACAAGGCGCACTTAAAATCCTGTCAAAATGTTTTAGTACAACTTTGGTAAACTATGAAGCTGCACCTCTTGATGGATTTTTGGCACTTCAGGGCTACCGTAGTCAGATGCCTTGTGGGGTGATATGTACCTGTACTGTGCTTCAACATACTGAACAGAAAAAGTGAGTGTAATGTTCTATATTTTATGTGTTAAACCTGAACAATGTTGAGAGTTATTGTTCATGTGTTGAATAAAGTTTGACTTATCATATCTTTTGTTTCGCTTAATGCGTCTTAATAATAATAATAATAATAATAATAATAATAATAATAATAATAATAATAATAATAATAATAATAACAACAACAAACCATTGCGCCTTATGTATGAAAATAGACCCGGTCAGACACATTCATTGATAGTGCGCCCTATAATCCGGTGCGCCTTATAGTCCGAAAAATACGATAGTCAACATTTATATCATTTTATTTTTTTTTTGCGTTCTTATTTATTCATAAGGCATGAACATTAATTCATAAACAATGATTAGATTGAAAAAAAAAAAAAAAAAAAACAGTTCGATCAGCTTTAAACCAGTGTGCATTTTGACAACAAAGTTTGATTCAGTTATAGTCATAGCCTTTTGACTAAAATGTTAGTTTTCATCAAAATGCAGTCATCAGCACTATTTCAGGTATAGCCTTTAGTCAACTAAATGACGTAAAGATTTTAGTCGACTCAATCATTACCAATATGGTTGACTAATATATAAAGCATGAGAAGAATTTAGACATTTTTAAAGACTCAAATACCATTTATCAACCTGATATGGGATAATATTTATGTCAGATTTGATGTGATTAATGGTCTTACGTCCACAAACACGATCATCTTACTTCCTATTGGATAATTTACCGACTAGTCCCGCCTATCACTCAACAAAAGTAGTATTGATTATATACTGTACCTTCCAAAGAAGAAACTTCTGATTGGATTTTGTCCCATATGAACGTTACAAAATATCAATACATTTTTGCTGTACTTTTCCTTTACATATATTTTGTATTTAGTCATAGTCTTCTTATTGTCATTTTAAAATGTAGTCGACGAAAAGTATGACAAAAATTAACATTGCTTTAATCCCGACTATATTCATGTACTGCATAACATAAATATGAACCCAGTTTAGATATTTCCCATTCACTCCTTAAACCAGAGGTGAGCATCAGCGTTAAGAATAATGACCAATCTGAGCATTAACACAGGAAAGAAGAATGAGTTTTTATCATTATTTGTTTTTTTTTCTCTCATTTTGTTGTTGTTTTTAGTCATTTTGTGTATTTATGTTATTTTGGAAATTTCTCCTGGCGTTTTGTGTGTTTTATGATTCATTGTATGTGTTTCTAGTGTGTTATGTTTGCATTTTGTTTCTTTTGTTGTCAATCTGAGTATCAATACAGCAACGATCAATATGTTAGTGTTATTTCATGTTTTTTTGGTGTCATTTATTGTTTTGTTTTGGTTTTTTTGGGGTGGTTTTGTGTATTTTTTTTCTCATTTTGAGCTTTCTGCTGTCGTTTTGTGTGTTCTTACTGTCGTTTTATGGGCATTTTTAAAGTCATTTAGTGTATTTTCCTCTGCTTTTGCTTGTTTTCTGTTGTTTCGTGTATTATGAGCCAATTTGTGTATTTTTGGCGTCATTTTGTGATTTTTGAGAAATGTTTTGTGTGTTCGTTTCCGTGTTGTTGTTGTTTTGTAATTTTATAATTTTTGTCTCATTTGATGTAGTTGTTTGTTTTTTTTTTTATGTTGTCTCGTGTATATTTCTGTAATTTTGTATGAGCTTTTAACTCATTTTGTACATTGAATTCAGGGGCCGCCAATGGCCCATGTCTGCTTTAAACACAGCCAGTCAATGGTTTGCAGTTGTACGAGTCATCGATAACACGTTTAAATCGGGTCCACACAACAAAACCTGTCAAACATTCACAAAAGAACACCTGCACTAACAAAACTACCTGTTTGATTCACTGAAAAGAGAAAAAAATCAAACAAGCTTCTCAAAAAACCTGTTCCTGTGCACAATTAACCTGTTTTTCAGGCACTAGATGCGTCGCGTCTTAACATGTTCCATCAAAGTCCGTTCCTTTTCTCCAGGATTGCCTTTTTTTTCCCGTGTGATAAACCTGGGATTGTATCTCCGAGGTGCAGCATCACATAACAAGTGCCAAGATTAATATGAAACTAGCACAGTCTCTTATCTCGGCTGTGCTCAAGTATGCCAGCTCATTCAGCAGATTTGATTACTCTGTGGTTTACATTTCCCTCTCCTCTGCATGCTTACCCGGCTATCGCTGGAGAAATGGTGTCAGGTACAGAATGCCAAGTACACACTTCTACTGTTTGCAGGTAATGAACGAGATATACAGATCCAGGTATTACACAGTCACGTAATGTTCCACCATCTTAGTCTTTGTGATAAAGGATATGGACCGAGGCCAACAAAATGAGACTCATACCGAGTGTAAATGAACGACTGGTATTTTTGGTTTTGTTTTGTCTTCCTGTGGCTTTTTTTTTTTTTTTTTCTGAGGAGAAGCGTGTTTGTTGAGAGATAAGCCAAGGTTGCTGCGCAGTTCCTCCTCCTTATCTCTGATTCATAAGCCAGATGGGTCCTCTTCTTTCCCTGCCTTCTCCTTCTGTTTGTTCTTTGTCTTGTGATTTGAGTTCTCCTCCTTCACTATTCTCTCTTCCCAACTTTTTTTTTTTTTTTTTTTTTTTAAACTTGCCTTTTCCCTGCGCCTCGCCTGCTTTCTTTTCTTGTTTGTTTTTGGCAGCTTCTCTATAGTCGTTTCATACTTTTCTCTCAGTTTTCTTCTTTGCTGTCTCCACATCTAATTGGCTGCGTCTGTTGGTATTTAAGATGAGCTGACCATGCAGGGTTGACCTGAGCTAAGCGATCAATGAAATAATTTACCATAAATTAAAGTTTGGGAATGATGGCGCTTCATCTACAGTCTAATCCTGAATTTTGAGTCGTAATGCACTCAAAGACTCACGTTACTGTAATTGAGTTGCTTTTATGGGGATGACTTTGATGAGAATTTCTGCAAATTTCTAAAATTGCTAGTAACTTTAAATAACTGGCGTAACAAAACATAAATACCAGCATGTATTAAAATAATACAAATAAAACCATAACATTTGCACGAGGTTTGCATAATTCCAGGAATTTTCTAAATTTGGAAACTTACCATCTTATACCTCGCGACAACTTGGAACTCCTCATTTTCTGACCTCTTACTTATAAAAAATGTGTATTGGAAGGCCAGTATACACACCAACATTGATGTATTTGTTGTAAATATTATCTAGGTCAGCCATATATTGGAGATATTGCTACATGAAACTCTTTGAAGACTAAAATTTGAAGATTCAACTTGAAAATGTGTATTTCTGAGTTGTATTGAATGCAAATTACCAGAGGTGAAAGTAACACATTACAAGTACTCAAGTTACTGTAATTGAGTTGCTTTTATGGATACTTGTACTGTACTTTGAGTATATTTCTAAATCAGTCATTTTACTTGCACTTGAGTATGTTTTAAAATAAGTAAAGTAATTCATTACATTTCTACATCCAACCATTTCTGAGTAAATTAGAATTGTTTTGTTTTAAATTGATCAACGGACATTGTGAAACTACAAACACTGAAATGACCAGACAACAATGAAATGCATCACATAATAGCCGACCAATCAGATTAAACGTAATACACCACGCCAAAGCAGATGCAAAACTATAAAACATCTGTTTTAAAATTCATAAATGTTTCTATTCTTAGAGCCTGAGATTTTTGATTTTGATTTTGAATTGAATTGATTGGTGTTACTTTATTTAAAAAAAAATATTAATTGTACATTTTGACAAACCTTTTATTTTATACAGATGCCTTTGTGAAAAATAAATTAAGATTTTCTCTCTTCCATTTTTAAGTTTATACATAAGATGTTTACTGTACGCAAGGGAACCATGGAAAGATTTATTACCAAAATTAAACTATGAGCTACTCTTTACTTGTACTTGAGTATTTTATGTATGACTTACTAGGATATATCAGTACTCTCTGTTAGTTTGCGATTACTTCCCGTAATTACTCAGGAGTAAGTATGCTTTCATTTCCAAGTCTCCAATTTATATCCAAGGCTCTTATTGTGAAAGGATTGTTAGTTTCTGTGTGCAAAACTGGACTGTGACTTTGAGTATTATTTAATTGCGCTACTTTTTACTTTACTTGTACTTGTTCTTTTATTCGAGTACAATTGCAATCAAGTAACAGTACTTCTACTTGAGCATTATATATCAGTACTCTTTACACCTGTGATTTTAAGTAGTAATGCACTGAAAGGTAATTGTCTTACAGGTGTTTCCAAAATAAAACAACTCACCATGTGCACGCAAAGAATACTCATGGAGGTGTTTGTATTACTCTGCTCAGTAGCATAGTTAGCTCCCTAAATAACCAGGGCGGCTCGGTGATGGCGTGTGCACCGTGTGTCACTCGCCACACACACACACACACACACACACACACACACACACACACACACGGTGCAGTGTGTACTTACTGCTTTGTGATGCACCGTGCTCTTAATTGGATGTTGGGATGCACCTCTTTATCACAGGGCAGCTAATTAGGCTTCTCTGACATTCGACACCACTTTGGCAGGGGTCTGTATTCCTACCAGGTCCCCCCATAGCCTGGCGTAATTGACTATTATGACTAGGAATCAGAGAACGTGTTCTCATAGTTGCAGGAGGGGGAAAAAAATTGCACTTGTCAATTGTTTTTGCTCAAAAGTTGGATGCTTTGTGTCAGTGGTTGTTACACTGTCTGTTCCACGGCACAGTCAAGTTCTAAATGCAAATGTTTTCAATTAAACAAAAGTGGAAAATGCTTGTTTTCCTAAGTTTTACATTCTGAGAAAAGCAGCACTAACACTGCCATGTTAACGTTCAAGTATTAACACTCAATGACCGAGATGATCGTTTGAATTTATAGGGAGATTTTATATTGAAAATTGATTCATTATTATTATTATTATTATTATTATTATTATTATTATTATTATTATTATTATTATTATTATTATTGGTCTGTTTTAGTTTTTTCCCACCATCCACCAAGTCACATTCCTTGTATTGTTTAAAACTCTATAAAGTGATATTGGAATAATGCGATAACGTAAAGTGCATGACCAATACAATGTATTATGTATTATTATTATGCTCTCCACTATAATATATGTTCTTGTGTAACCGCTCACACTGCAAACTACCTTTATTCGTTGTCACATACTGAATTTCAAAGTACATTTTTGGCACGAAATGCACTTCACTGACAAATAACTTGTTAAAATATGAAAAATACATTATTACACTTCTTAATGCACAATATTAAATTGAATAACAACTAAGATATCATTGTATTCACAATATGACAATTTGAGCATTGGCAATTTCAACACGGGCACAAACTCGGTTCGTGACTGCTGCGATTGTTTTACAATTCGAGCACGGTTACAATCTCACGGACTGAGTTTACCTCCGCATGGCGATTGTAAGGCATTTTGAGTCCGGTGTCATTGACTAAGTTTATTGAGATTGTCTTACAATCTCAGTACGTACTGAGATGTACCCGTGCTGGATTTGCCATGCACAGAGATTGCTGTACTGATTTTTTTTTAAAAAATGCTTAAAACATCACATCAGTCAACCGTCGATAAAAGATCGAGCAATGATAAAAATAAATAAATATGATTGTCATGATCAGATTTTTAATTTATATGAATACAACATCTTATTATAGTAAAGTTACATTAGGTTTACTGTTATTTATTGCAATGTACTGTATATTATAATTGTGTTTTTTTGTAAAATAACACTTTGTTAAATAAATGAACCAATAACATCACATTCACGCAAACAAAGTATTGACCAAAATGTTTAATAAAACAATGATGAATTAGCCTTCAAGAAGCAGACAATCACCCATCATGGAGCTTCATCCATCTCTCTCTCTCTCTCTGAGTGACAGCTGTCAAATCTGCCATGTTTCAGCACCAAGGACAGCGCACAATCACAGCTAATTTAGACCTGCCTTGTCTTTCATAAGACAAGAGTAGAAGCTCTTTTTGGCTTTGAACTGAGCCCGTTTCAATGTCCATGTCAGAACTTTTACCATTGTCTCCTCCTCTCTGTCCCTGAGTCCTCTTCGTGTCCCCTGGATAGTTTGTCTGTCTGAGGCAGGTTCGCATGCATTAGTGTCGTCGCTCCAGGTGCTGCTTTTGTCCACGATTTTCACAGAAACAACCTTAAAATTATTTATCCCAGGATCAGCTTCAATATTTGGCTTAAAAAAAAAAAAAAAAAAACTCTGTAAATCCAACTGCCTTTTTTCTATTTTAATTTTATTTTTTTTCCATTTTCTGCCAGCTTCCGAGCTGACAGAGAAGCAATCTTTGCGCAAAATTCCCTCTTTAGACAGAGTAGCCTGACTTTCCCCTCTCTTCCTCAATCACGCTCAGTTTTTACATTAAATTGTGTGTACAATGACATTTCCAGTGATTTCAACTCAATATAAAAGACACAGCTGTCCAAATATAATACTTTATTATCAAAACCCCTAAAAGCAAATATTAAACTGCTGTTGATCTTTTTTGTTGTTTTTTTTTTTTTAACTTTTTTTTTTACAGAGGGTGCAAAACACAACAGACACACTGCTGGACCTAACTGGGTACAACATGACAGACGTCTTGGTGAAGACTTATGAACACTCTGGAAAAACAAGGTAACATTTGACTATGTGGCACTTCTGTTTTATGGTATGCACTATTGTGTACAAACCTTCCATGATGCGTTTTTAATTAAAAACCACCTTACATGACACCTCTGCGTTGACACAAAAAGCGGCATCAAAGACACCATTCAGACGGAGATGCTGCAGACACTGTGGATGACTGTGATGGGCGTTACTGAGCAGTTATTTTCAAATAAGCCTCTGTGTTGTACATACGTGTCCTCAGAATAACCGTACAAACACGAGGACACAGTCCAGAACACGGTTGTGCTGTTTCCATCTGTGAACGTTATCCACTTGTCATATTTTGACGAATGGGGCGACACTTTGATACGCTTCTCTTAACCTGTCATTTGCTTTTGTGAAAACATTTAGCGCTAACTGTCAGTCGGAAGGAGAGAAATCGTAGGCTTTAAGTTCATGCATCTGTAGAGGCTTCTGACTAGTGGGATCTGCACCCGAACGTGGCTGTTTTTTGATGATCTTTTGTTTGATGGGAGTCTTACACTGTGTGCTATAACTGTTTTCTTCCACTCTCAGCTTTAGCTAAAACATGTATGGCTGTTTCCAGATATGGTGGCATCTCAGTTGGAGGAATCAACTCCCAGGTCCGCTTGACTGAAGCACAAATTGAAGATACATTCAGAGATGTTAAGGAACTTTTCAGCTCATTTCAGGTAACACGTTTATACTTTCCAGGTGTTAAATCTGTTTTTATGAGTTGTGTAATATTCCACAGTCTATCATTCTGTCAGTTATTTTAATTCAATTCAATTCAACGTTATTTACTTAAATAGCACCAATTACAACGTAATATTAATTTTGTTTGTTTTTCTTGCAATGTTGTGTGTTTTTTGAGTCATTTAATATGTATTTGTCATTTGGGGTTTTTTGGAGTCATTTCATGTGTTTTTGTTGTATTTTAGTGTTTTTTGGGTATGCTACAAATCTAGATCATCATATCCTGGATTATTCGTTAGCGGGCTTCACCTTACCAAACATTCCCTGTCAGAGAGAAGCTGTCCTACGAATCTCGATTACAACACGCTAATTTAAGCCAAGTGTTTTCAGCCTGAGCACGTGCACACTCACATAAAAGGGGTGGAGATTGCAGAGTCTGACCAATCAGTGGAGAACCTGGCAGAGAGATCGTCTTAACAATGGAGGAACAACTCATGATCTTAAAAACGAATATAATTAATTTAAATCTATGATGACAGGGATGAGCAACAGTGTTAGTGCAGAGCACCAGGAGGCGGAGCTTTTAAACTCGCTCAGATCTGATCTACTTCATAACTTGGTCCCGGCCAGGTTAAGTGTTGCTTAAGTTTAAAATTATGAATAATTAAAATCCATAATTCAAACCAAAAACAACACTCTTGTTACAGAAAAGGCAGGAATGAAAGAACCCAGGCAGAAATCTGCTGACACTGTTAATATGTAAAAGCGTGAGATTATTTATTCAGCCTCACTAGTGTATGAATAAATTAATTAATTAATTAATGACTTCACCCGTCCGCGCATACGAAGACACAGGCTTCATCAGCTGACTATAGATCAGTCCATTAGATGTAAATCTATAGCTTTCCTACACGACGTCATCAGTAAATGAAAGGATTGCATCAATGTCTAAATATTCTCTCTCTCCTGTCAGCTGTCATATTTACACATCACCGACAGCTCGCTTTCTAAGAGAACTGATTGGTCAGGAGGCGGGACTTTAGCACTCGCTAAGATCTTATCCAGAACAAAACCTGCTCCCGACCAGGTTAGTCGTTCAGCCTAAGTTACCATGGTGATTTAGCTCCATAAGACGATAGCGAGCTTCGTAGGACAGCACACACTAATTAAATCCCGGAATTTAGCGCGATAACAGGTAATCTCGCTTCGTAACATACCCTCTTTGTGTATTTGTCTGTCATTTGGGGTTTTTTGGAGTCATTTTGACTTTTTTTTGTTGTAATTTTGTGTGTTTTTGAAGTACTTTTGTTTGTTTTTCTTGCCATGTTGTGTGATTTTTTTTTTTGTCATATTGTGTGAATTTGTCTTTCATTTAGGTTTTTTTGGAGTGCTTTTTTTGTAATTTTGTTGGGTTTCTTGTTTTTTTGTTTTATTGTGTGCTCCTTTGGGGCCTCGCAAAAATTAAATTGAGGGCCACTAGTTACCCAAGTCTGCCATCCATTGTGTTCCATAGACGATAAACGTAATATACAAAACAAGTCTGCTCATCCTCTAAAGTATATTCACCAACAGATAATTCAGGAAATGAATTCTACACAAATGAGATAGTGACACGGCTCATGCAACACACACATTTCTAAGCATTAAACAGCTTTCACCCATATTGTGGTGTCAAAAAATAATATAATAATAATAATACTACCATGGCAGTTGTTGGGTGAAGACCTCACTTGAGATTAGTCAGCCACATGCACATGAATCTTAGCTTTGCCGCAGGACGAGGCGTCAGGTGGTCAAGGATGCTAATAGTCCAGATGGTTTTAAAAATGAGAATTCAGGAGAGAGCATTAAGCACAATAGTGCCTCGTGACATGCTGAGTGGTTCCCTATAGTCACGGATAATCTACTCTTTTTTTTTTTATTTAATGAACACACATCTGCCAAAAAAAAGGATCGACGACAAAGCCCATCTGTGACTGGTTTCAGACTTTCTCAGCGTGAGTAATGCTGCTCTACAATGTTGTCCCACTGGTGTTGCTTAAGAAAGCAAGTAATGCAGAAGTTTTAAGGTCTAAACATTTTCACAGCCCAAATAACTACAATCTCCAGGCTTCAGGGGCTATATTTTAATTGTTTGGTCATGAAGTTATTAAATCACGTTTAATCTTCATAGTTGTGTACATGCTTTAAAGTTTTAAAACATTCAAAGATGCCTTTTTTTTCTCTATAGCGAGAAAATTCTGTCCAAATTTCCAAAACATACTGACTCAAATAAGCTTTCACGGTGTTTGATTTACTATCTAAAATAAATAATGTAAACATTTTTACACAAATAACTTGTAAAACCTTAGGTTACAAAATATTTTCCAAAAAAAAAAAGGATTTTTTTTCTTATTTTAACTGTAATTTCTGTGTAACAAAATTATATCATTAAATATTATTTATGAGCTATTATTACTCTAAAATATCTGTTTTTGAACCAATTTTAAGTTGTACAAGAATAACTTGTAAAAAAATATTTTTTACCATAATGTGTAGCCTAATATAATTTCTGTGGAACAAAACTCTGTCATCAAATATTATTATTGACAAAGTAATTCCAGTGCTAAAGCGAGAATTTATTCCCATTTTTAACACTGTTCCATTACCAAACATACGGACTCAAATAAGCGTCCCAGTTGTTTGATTTACTGTCTAAAATATTTTTGTTGAACTAATTATAAGTTGCAGAATAATAATAAGAATAACTTGAAAAAGCTTAGGTTTTAAAATATTTTCTAAATAAATGAAGTATTTTTTTCTTTTTCCAACTTTAACATAATGTTAAAGGCCTACTGTCATTTCTCTGTAACAACACTCTATTATTAAACATTATTTATGACAAAATAATTCCATTTCAAAAGCTAGAATTTAGCCCCAAATTCAACACTTAGGTTTAAATTGTCATATTGACTACTAGGGATGTAATGATTAATCGTAAGGCAGTTAAAAATCGATTCATAGGTATCATGATTGACATCGATACTTTGAAAATTGAATCTCAGTACTTTTTTTAAACAGCTATATATTTATCCTTCTCTTGTCCAGCAGAGTACGCGGCGGGCAGAATCTGCTACTACTTTCTTTCTGATCGCCTTCTACTCTTAAACATATTCAGAAATGATTCCTTAGCCCTTTAGCACCGAAAAATATCTGTAATATTACGTGAATGTCTGTAAAAGTCACGTTTTTCTATTAGCTCTGTCTGCTAGCAGAGCATCTCTTCTTCACTACAAGATATCTCTATGCCAAATCGTGAGAGAATGGTATCGTGAACCCAGTATGGTGAATCGAATCGTATCGGGAGTTGAGTGAATCGTTACATCCCTAGGTGTAATCCCTCAAATCAAATGTGTGTAGTGAAAAACTTTTTTATTCTGCTAAATTAAATGTAAGCACAAGTCAATGACTTGACCTTATTCTGTACTTGGATCAAGATATACTAAATATTAATACTTCGTAGTAAAAAACTATACTAATGTACAAGTATAAGTTTTAGTATTAAAGTAAGTCTAATGTACTTAGTCTATTCTTTATAATTTTCCAGTATAAGCTAAGTATACTTCACTATACTTGTCTTAAGTATGCTGCCTCAGTTTTAGTATAAAATAAGTATACTTGTAGTACACTACAAGTATAGAATAAACTACTTTTTGTTAAGGGAGCAGCTCTTCAGCATTGGTGAACACGTTGTTATAACATGTTGTTATAACCCAAACAAATATAGCGACCGGCGATGCTAGGCAAAAATGTCACTACTTACCCGCATGCCCGACTTCCCGAATTATCAAAGTTGTAACTCTTGCGTTTAATAATGTGACTTCTACTAAATCTGAACCCGATTTAATGACCAACTTTGTGGTTTTATCAGCTTTAAGTTCTCAATGCTGTAGTTTGTCAGTTGTTGTCAGGGAATAGCTATAGCAACCAGAAGCGCTATGCTCATTGTTCTGCTAGCTCTGTATCCTGGATACAGGTGATGTTATCGAGTGGACTTTAGGACCCAATTGAATCCTTAATAATTAGAAGAGAACGTTGATTTGAAATGAAAAGAGGAGGATTAGATTCTTCAAATCCATTGTGGTGACTGAGTGTCCATGGCAACAGGTTTAAACTCTGTAAAATATCTGGTTCTTGAGTGCACACATAGACACAGTTTGAACCATGTGATATTTGTGCGCTTGTTCTTACGCTTGTCATGATATATTCAGTTTTAATATTCAATATTTAACAGCCTAATCTCGGTAATCTTTCTACATTCATCCACTTGAACTTAATATAAACTCAGTTTTCTTTTCTTTCTACCTCTCTCAGCTTCTTTTTGCAAACACACACACACACACACACACATGCACGCACGCACGCATTCTCTCATTAACATTTTAAATTTGGGATGTTTAAACTGCTCGGAGATCAGCACATTGCTTTACCCTCAGGCATTTCCGGTCCCATCCCTTTTCCCAGGCTTTGTTCTCTGTCTCCCAGATCTTGACGCTAATGTGACTTTAATTTGTGCAGCAAAGATGATGTAACCCTAATGGCTGGGCATTAGCCAGCCCTGCTCTGCATTCATTGTTATTAAAGTGCTACACTGTCCTTGGGAAATGCCCGGCTCAACAAAGCTGCTCAGCAGGCATTTTAATGTGAGACAAACTCAAAATGTAATGTTAAAGTCGCCTGCTTAGACAGAAAAAGATGCCTTTGAAATCTTGTTTAAATGCATTTGTTTTTTTGTCTCTTAGTGTAAAGTGTAAGTGTTGTTCAGTGTAAACGTTCTGGGGTTAATTCAGTGTCAAATCTTGCCACCTGCTTATTTTAGGAACACTTTATAATAAGTTGCTTGTAATATGTCTTAATAACTTAATCAGTCTCTTAATAAGTCCTTATTAAACTGTTATCAACATTAATGAGTCTATATGAGTGTTAATATATGTGTTAATACATTGAAGCTGCTTGTAATAAGCAGTACTTATATGTCAATGAGCATCTTAATAAAGGCTTTTTAGATTTTAATATAAGACTATATAAGTGTTAATAAAACCCTTAATTAATATATTTGTTTATAAATTAAAGCTGCTTGTAATAAGCAGTACTTATATGCTAATGAGAATGTTAATCAAGCCTTATTAAATATTAATAAGGCTTGATTCGGATTAATAAAACCCTTAATTATTATATTTGTTAATAAATTAAATCTGCTTGTAATGAGCAGTAATTATATGTCAATGAGCATCTTGATAAAGCCTTATTAAATACTAATATTAATAGTAATAAGACTATATAAGTGTTACTAAAACCCTACACTTATATATTTGTTAATACATTAAAGCTGCTACTAATAGGCATTCATTATATGTAAATGAGCATCTTAATGACATGAAATGCTTATTATTATTAAAAAGCTTATATAAGTGTTGATTAAAAAGCCTAATGAATAAAGGAGTAATTATATGTATATATATTATGTATTAATAAGGCAAAATGCATCTTAATAAAGCCTTATTAAAGGATTGTTATTGTTATTAAGACTATATAAGTGTTAATAAAAAGCTTCATAAATAAATGCTATTGCTATTAAATTAAAATATATGGTAACAAGTATCTTAATAAACCCTTTTTAAATGCTAATATTAATATTAATAAGGCTATATAAGTGTTAATAAAACCTTTCATAAATAAAGCAGTAATGATGTAAATACGCCTCTTAATGAGGGCTTATTTCAGGATTTAATTACTTATTAACATTCATTTGTTTTTTATTGATATTAAACTTGGGTAAAGATGGTAATGCCTTAAAAAGGCTAATACATAATTTATTATGCGTTCATTGACATATAACAATGCTGCTCTACAGCTAATAGATCTAACATGGGAATAGTGCTTTTTATGGATTAATAAAGTCATTGCTGTGTACGTATTAACAGTTAGTAATGCTCTGGGAAAGGTACCTCGCTAAGATGTATATGATCATTAATACATGTGTGGAAAATCTTAACAACTTCCATTATCCATTCATACATTGAATAGATGGCATTACAAACGGATCTAAAGTGCGCAAAGTCATTTATTTGAATCATTCAAGTCATTAATATGCACTTATTGAGTGCATAAACCAGCTCTTAAGCACATCTCTGAAATCCTAAATGTTTTCAAAATTGCAGGATTTAAGAAAAGTTTGTTATTCCCAGTAATCTCTTCCACTGATGACGGGTAGAAAAATGTAGTTGTTGAAATAATGCTCAACGACATGTTACATAATGACATTTATTCATTGTTATAAATGGTAAAAAAAAAAAAATAAATAAATAAAAAAAATAAACAGCTGTCTGTGTGTGTCCCTAATCTTCATCTTTCCCGTCATTATTTAATATTTAATATTTAATGTTTAAAGAAGATACTTTTCTTATATTTACAGAAATTATTTTAATAACATTAATTGTGATTTGTATTACCCCTTAAATAGGCTTCATAATGTAAATAGGAAAAATGTACTAAGGTTGTACTAAAAGGCTTAATAACTTCTGATTACTGCAGGCACCTTAATATAAAGTCTTACCATTATTAAAGTGGCATTTTTACAAAAACTAAACAAATACAATATCAAAAATCAACAAAAAATCAATCAGCATGGATTTCTCCTCCAAAAACATCTCTTTTTCTCTCTTTTGAACCGATTATGCCCCGATGCGGTGTTAATAAACCAGATATTTCCCTTGTTTGTTTTTGTCACACACACATTCTAACACGGATCAATCGACCAACAACGTGTACCGACCACAATGGCCCACCAGCATAAATAGTCAGCACACACTCCACTGGCTTTATTGCTGTGTCGTGAGCCATAGAAGTGTTGGCTCAGCCAGCCAAACTAGCCTTGTCATTGTCCTTGAGCAGGGAGTAGTTTGTCAAGGATTAGAGCAGGGTCGGCCGCTGGCCCACTTCTCTTCTCATTTCAGCCACTGTTAATCCTCAACAAGGCAGCCTATTGGAGCTGCTTCTCAACACTTGGCACAAATTAGGCCAGAGTGGAGAAAACACAGAATAATGCCAGGGATTCCTTTGGGTTTGCTCCGAGAAAGGAAAGGAAACCCTATGGAAGCCCTGTAGGAGCTGGAAAGGCTGTGTTAGAAAAGAGTGAAGTTACTCTGTATTTGCTCAAACCTGAGAACATCAGAAGCTGGGTTTCTATCACAGATTTTTGCAAATTAAAGGCACACAGTTGAAGTTTTGACCTAAACAGTTGACCCATATTAGTTATTTTAAATGATTCCTCAAGTTAATATACAGCGCTTGACAGTATCAATGCTTCGTGTGGGGCTTCACTCTTGAAATACCGCCCATCTACGTTATATTCATTGGGCTAAAGGTTTTTGCTAGTATTTTTCCGCCTGTTCGACTCCTTGTCATGGCCGAGGCAAGCAAAAAGTTTAAAACTGCTTCTGAGGAGGCTCAAAATACGCTGCAGAGACGCGGCCCCCTCCGCCTACCCGTCTTCCGCCTGGCGCCGGACACCGCCTCGCGCACGTCGGGTCACCCGTCCGCCCCAATCCCCGGCAAAGGGCGCCGGCGGCGAGGCCAGGGAGTGGGGGGTAGCGCCACCGATGTTGGAGCTGTACTTTATGTTGAATCTGATTGGTCGGCTATGATGCGATGCATTTGATTGTTGTCTGGTCATTTAATTTTTTTGTATTTTCACATCACGTCGGTGTAGAAATTCAACAAATTACTTGTTTTCAAATGTACTTAACTACAAATGAAATGACTGTTTTAGAAATATACTCAAAAAAAGTGAAAGAACCCATAAAAGCAACTCAATTACAGTAACTTGAGTACTTGTACTACGTTACTTTCACCTCTGCAGAGTGTAAACATTTCAAAGGAAGCCATGGGGAAAAATCTGGAACAACAAACATGCCGTGATGCCTTCACTGTCTTGTCTTGTCTTTGGTCCTGTTGTCAGATTCATTGTTTCCCCTCGTCCTTCTTTAGCGCCGACATCCTCTCACACCTGAGCACACTTTCACATTCTTGCGGCGTCGCTTTTGATTTTTCTCCTCCAATTTTGTCAAACCGTGCATCTTCGCCTCCACTGATCTCTCCTTTCTTCAGCCCACATCCCCTCTTTTCTGTTTCACTATTGCTGCTGGATGAAGGCACAGTTCAACCAATGTTCTATTTGCATTTATATCACACTTGTTTGGTGCTCATGTTCCTTTATGTTCAGGCTAAACAGCATGAGATCAACATGACTTTTGGAAAAACCGTCGAGTGCTCGCGCCAGGGCTCATTTCACATGAGACACGAGTGCAGGAAAAGCAGACTTTTGAACTTTTAAAATCAGGCTGAAACTCTCAAAAAATACACTCAGCTTCTCTTGTTTTGCTTTCACCACGTATAGCCTCTCACCATGCAATTTCAGTTATTTTGCACGACTTAATAAAGACAAGATTGCCCTTAAAAAGTAGCCAGAGTAACAAGGGTCACACTGTTTTTCCCAAGTTTGTAAAAAAAAAAAAAATAAATGTCTCACATACCCAGATGCTTTTTCGAGTCCTAATTCTCATCTCCTTCTGGCCCATATTTTGCATTTCAAAGAGCAGCGGTGCTTCTCCAAGTGTGTCCAATTAAGTCTCCCATACTCATCATCTATTTTTCTTGTTTTCTTCATTTTTTTTTTTACTAGGATAACGTGACTCAACAGTTGTTGCAAAATGCCGAGACACTGCTGAAGAGGCTGGGCACCAGGGACAACCTCAAGGTACTTTGTGTGTTATTAAGCACTGTTATAATTAAATAAATTGTGTTTTTTGGTGATGATCAAGAAGCAAAACAAGGACAAAATTGGTGAAGGACTTCATTTTTCTGAGTTCAAAGCAATCATGGCTACAACAATAAAAAAAAGATGGAGAGTCTACGTTTAAAATGAAATACATCACTATGTTATTTATATATTTATTTTAAACTGTGGGTGCTAAAAAGTAGTGACCTCTAACCTTCAAGGTAAAATCATGAATCAGCAAAAAATGTAAATAAAAAATGAAAAAAAAAAAAAAAACGGGAAACTTCAAAGGAAACATCAAAGCGATCAGCAGAGGTCTCTGACGAAGACTGGCAGTTGTCAGTTGAAACATGTCAGGAGATCAAAGTGGATTTCCTAAGAAACCTTAATTCACTGAAACAAAAAACAAACATTATTTAAATTTTTATAAAGAGCAACTTTCACCTTATTTTGGAAGTTCTTATTTTCCTTGCTATTGTTTTGTTGGATTTTTTATCAGTTAAGGTCAAAATTGAAATATAATCACAATCAAAATCTTTATTGTTTTTATATATTAGCATAAATTATATTTGAACCTTTATTGTTTCATTGAAAGCATTACATATGATAATGGTTTCCAATCTTTTTTGGCTCATGACCCCATGATGATATAAAAAAAACATCTGGTGACCCCAAAGACTTTTTTTTCTATTTATTTTTTTAATCATGTTTTTTATACTACAGTATGTGGCCAGGATGCAGAGTAGCCCGGATTAGTGCACAAAGATGTGCCAGCGCAGATATTTTTATACAATTTATTCATTTATTTTTCCTTTTTTATTGAACTCAACTTTTATTTGAGATACTGAAAGTATAGAATACAGTTGATTTAGATTGTGTGTTGTGTTTTAATTTGAAAAAATAAAATACAAAATCTAAAATATTTATCTAATCAGTAACTATTATTAGTATTTTTTATCAATTACTATACATTTCATGTGACCCCAAGGCTGAAAAACACTGACATATGACAATATGCAAGTGTACAGAATAAAAGTAAAATTGATTTACAAAATATGACATTAAAAAAAAAAGAAATATTGCAGATTTCAGCTTCTAGAGTTCATAGATTGGTACATTTGACTTTAGAGGTCTCATTGTCTCACTCGTAATGAATCTCACTCCATGTCACTGGCCTACAGTCACTTTTAATATGATTTAATGTTCAATTAAATTCCTTCTGGTTTTTCATTTTCTTCATCAAAGTGAAGTTTTGCCCCTCATCAAAGCATCCTGTCTTTTTGTGTTGCTATAACATTACTTACTTTCCGTAGTTTCAGTTTGGGAACAGATTCATGCTTCTTACTTTCTGCTATCGCTAATACACCAGAAGATGATTTAGCTGCAGACTCTTTAGATAAAACCAGATGAAGGAGGTGAATTACAGAAATGGCGCCAGTCGTGTTGATTCTTTTTTGCATGTGAGACCAGAGACGAAAAAAAGGAGAGAGAGCGACTGGAATGTGTGTGTGTGTGTGTGTGTGTGTGTGTGTGTGTGTGTGTGTGTGTGTGTGTGTGTGTGTGTGTGTGTGTGTGTGTGTGTGTGTGTGTGTGTGTGTGTGTGTGTGTGTGTGTGTGTGTGTGTGTGTGTGTGTGTGTGTGTGTGTACTCCAACATCTCCATATCCTGCTCTGTCATGCAGTGTTATGATAGGCTGACACTCCAACACCATCCACTGTTAATTAGCGTTGCGCTCTCAGCAGGAGGTCCTCCTCTTCGTCTTCCTCCTCTCGCTTTCTTCCTCCTCTTTTCTTCACACAGCAGCTACACACTCCCTCACATTAAAAACCAAGCCGTCTCAAAAAAAAGCTTTGAATCTTTTGCCATCATGTAATCTCATCGTGAATGATTTGGTCATCACTGTGGTCTTTTATCTTTCTTATTTTTGTCAGCTCAGTTTGGTTTTCTGGTTAAAGTGCATTATTTTTTGTTTTTTTTCTGTTGTTGGTTAGACCAGTGGTTCTCATCCTT
The DNA here is from genome assembly GCF_900634775.1 of Gouania willdenowi. Lineage (NCBI taxonomy): Eukaryota > Metazoa > Chordata > Actinopteri > Blenniiformes > Gobiesocidae > Gouania > Gouania willdenowi. The sequence goes on along the minus strand of NC_041061.1, from coordinate 12,231,567 downwards.
AGGGCACCAGATGCATTCAAGAAAATGAAAATATTTTTTTGAACAATTTGAGGCCATTTTGGCTTATTTTTTTACTCTTTTTTTTTTTTGCAACTACACCAAGTTTGCCATATTTTAACCTATTTCCAACACTTTTTCTTGCCATATTTTTGCTGCTTTTAATGCATTTTTGATCCATTACTTCCATTTCTGCCACTTCTTCATCAAATTTCAATGCCTTTTCTGCATTTTTTTTTCCACTTTAAGACATTACAAACCCTTTCCACCACTTTTTCCACCTAATGTTGCATATGTTGACCCATTATTTTCACTTTTTTTTAAAAAAAAAATGTTTTTTATGTTTTTTTTTTTTTTTTTTTGTTTTTATTTAGGATCCCCATTAGCTGTTACCTTAGTAACCAGCTCGTCTTCCTGGGGTCCACAGAGACATTAATAAATTACAAATACAGAACAGACAATCACATCAACTGAGATATTTCAAAGTCCAAATACAATTAATAATATACCCAATAAAACATTTTAAGACACATTTAATAATCCTCATTAACAAATAAACAATTGACAAAAAATATATATTTTTTTAAATAACATACAGCCATTCTAAAATTAGATTTAAGTTTCTTTTTAAATGTCCTTTAACCTGTTTTCATCATATTTCATGCCCATTATTTGTCATTTCCAATATTGACTCTGTATTGTTCCAATACTTTCTGTCCATTTTTTGCCACTCTAATTTGCAACTTTTAACCAATTTCTGTGCTTTTTAAAATCTTATTTAACCACCTTTTCCATCATTTTTGGTCACTTTTAACTAATTTTATTTCAAATTAAAACAATGATTTACATCTTTATGATGACTATATACTATGGCGTAAATAATAACAGTAGATCTTATTCAGATAAATAAACAAATGTAGTTATCACATATTCATAGAACAATGGACCATCATTTTGCTGACTTTATGGATGGACCCTAAAAAGCTCTCCCCTGTATTCCCCCTAATAGATGGCCCTGTCTCCACATGACTGTTCTTCTATGTTCAGCAGTGGGGGTCCCCGTTCTCTGTGATTTTTTTTATTTTGGGGGTCACGTGATGAAAAGGTTGAGAACCACTGGTTTAGACAAGAGTGATTTGGAGTTACATTGTTTCAACATATTCCAGCTTTTTAATGTTCTGTGTTGTTTTCCTGACTATTACTACTGAGCCTGAGTAACAAAGTAAAAAAAAAGAAATGTACTCCTTTAGGTCTGTGGGAAATGGACAAATTCTCTCTTCAAGTGGTCAACACTTGTGTCTTAGGTCCCTCGCCAAAGCTGCTATATTTAAACCCTCCCCCCAGGTAGACTTGTCTTCCCTTTGTATGACTGAATGAATCTGAATCTGGATGTGGTTGCTAGGAGACATCCTCAATGCAAGCACAAAGCGTCCACAACATGCTGCTCACAGCGCCAGTCCTTGTTCTCCTCTCCTGCAGGTGTGGTTCTACAACCAGGCATGGCACGGCGTGGTGTCCTTCCTCAGTGTGGCCAGCAACGCCATCCTCAGAGGAAGTCTGCCAGCGGGACACGATCCACGGGAGTATGGCATCTCCGTCTCCAACTACCCCCTGAACCTCACAAAGGAGCAGCTCTCCTTCGTTGCACTGTGAGTTTATAAGTGAAGTGAAAACGTTAAAGATTGGAGAACCTCCACCAACTCTTCACTGATAAACATTATTCTATCCTGTTACACGACATGTCAACAAAGCAGTATCGTTTAGTGCAGTAGGGAAAAAAACTGCATTAAAAGCTGACATTTGCTTATCTATCTAAACATACTGGTTTAAAATTGCACGCACGTGTGTAGCATGTGTAAATGTAACCTTAAATGATTGTTTATTTCTTAACAGAATTACATCAAAAATATGGAATATGACATCGTTTTGAACAAAGATAGACATTACTCCATGAAAGATTTAGAAAATGCATCCCAAAATACCCTTGTTGCACGAGTCAACCAATAGAACAACTTTTAATAATTAGTAGTTTGAAATAAGGGTGTAAGAAAAAATTGATTCTGCGATATATCGCGATATTTCACCGTGCGATTATCGTATCGATGAAAAAAAAAAAAAAAAAGTTTAATCATGTTTTTTAATGAAGAAACCATTTAATTGTGCTTACATACAGTATGCATAGCACGTACACGCCCCGTCACTAGGTGTTAGTGAACCACATCAGACTGGGCATTTATTATAGATTTATGTGGTTACTTTTTTTTTTTTTTTTAATGAATTTAAGAACTTATCAGAATATGTTGTAGAAGCAAAAGTAAACTTTTTTGTGAAAAATGTAATTTGATAAACATACCACTTGTTTTTGATATTGGTATTTGAATTACAGCTAGTTACCATTTACTTGTTCTCACAAGTTTATTTTTAAATTTTTTATATATATTTCATACTATTTTGTACTTTTAACGGTGAAATTTGTAATTATTGATTATTATTGCGATGTATCGTGATGTATATCACGTTGTTCAGTATTGGAATATATTGTATCGTGACATGCAAATTGCAAAACGTATCAGGTTTAAGGTTACGGTTTGGTAGGATCCAATATTGCAACAATTTTTAGAGTTAGGGTTAGGGTAAGGTTTAGTTTTAGTCACGTGACCTAAACTGTCCAAATAGGGGCGGTGCGTACAGATAGAATGTCGGTATATTGCTACGGCAACCGTACGAATAGCCACTGCCTATAAATAATGACAACTAAAATAACATTTTAAAGAAATCACTTCCTCTGTACCATATATTTATAAAAAGTTTAATCTATCCAGTGATATGTTCCACAGTTATCTGTTTAAAGCTGATGTCAAGGTTCTACTTATTAAGACTTTGGCTAGCTGGGGAACAATAATAAACGCACACATGTCTTTGACCAATTTACAAAATCAAACACTTTGCAAATGGAACAACAAACCTGTTCATTTTGTTTTATGAAATTTCTCTTTACCGACATGGCAGCAGTAGAATACTTTAACTTGGTCAAGACCCAGTTCCAAAAACCAGCAACTTGATCGTGGTTTGTTACAGATACTTAAAAACTGTTGCCAACCAACCTATGACTTCCCACTGCTGCTTTTGTTCTTCTTCTCTCTCTGCAAGTGGAATACTTGGGTTTACTAACTATGTGTCAAACTAAAGAGAAGGCGAGCACGATGGTGACCTGAAAGCAGAGAAAGATAAGTGAGTTGGAGGAAAAAAGAATTGCAGGGGAAAGAGAAGCAGCTCTGAAATAAAAATAAAAATGATAATGTTGTAGAAAGCATATATAAGACAGATAGATGGATGATGGATCTGTGTGAGTGTGTATAGGATCCTAAAGGCCCATGGGAGATCCTCACTGGGATCTCTTTTCCCCAGGCTTAGCGATGGAGCAGCTTCCCCTCGAGTCAAAGATTAATGATTGGCCTGACTCTAATATATACGGTATATATTATACCATACTTTACATTTATAATTACTCTGTGTGCTGGTTAGGGTCAGGGTGAGAAAGTTTGACCGGGTGGGTGTTTCTTAAAAAAAAAGGAGATTTTTGGCATTTCAGTTTAATCAGAGTTAGTTATTATATGTAGAGAAATGTGTCTTTTTTTATGCGATCAAACAAAAATAATGGATTGATAATTAACAAAAAGATTACCAAACAAAACTATCATTAATTTTTTTATTTTTTTTTAATGTTGGTTTTGTTTTCAAATCAAAAATTTGTTTTGTTTGTGTTTCTTGAAGTTTTGTTTGAATTTTTTGATTTTTTGATTGCGTTTTCAACGGTTTTGGTTGCGTTTCCTGAAGTTTTGGTTGCGTTTTTTAAATTTTGTTTGAGTTTCTTAAAGTTTTGGGTGCGTTTTATGAATTTTTGTTTGCATTTTCTAAGTTTTTGTTGGTGTTTCCTGAAATTTTGGTTGCGTTTCCTGAAGTTTTGGTTGCGTTTTCAGAATTTTTGTTCGAGTTTCTTGAAGTTTTGTTTGCGTTTTTTGAATTTTTGATTGCATTTTCTAAGGTTTTGGTTGCGTTTCCTCAAGTTTTGGCTGCGTTTTTTTTAATTTTGTTTGCATTTCTTGAAATTTTCACTGCGTTTTCAAAGTTTTTACTTGCGTTTCTTGAAGTTTTGTTTGCGTTTGCGTGAGCCCTCCTTATCTTTCAGTTTTTTCTCAGCAGCGATTGCGACGTAATCTGCTATGAGGTGTGCGAGGTCTTGAGGGGGATGTGCTTTTATCTTGGCATCGATAGTAGACTTTTGGTCACCTAGGATTTCCTCGAGTAGGAATTCCAAGTTTCCGGCGGCGTGGTCTTCCGACGAGACCGACATGTTGAAGCTTGGGGTAAGTTTCAATAACAAGATACACTGATGGTAAGTTGTTTTATTCTATTCTGTTTGTTCTTAGTAATTCACTGTTTGGTAAATAAAAAGCTGAGTGGTAACTTGAAAAAGTTTGCTGTGGTGTGTTTAATTTAAACAATTGTTCTTACTGATCTAAGACTTATTTAAATTAACTTTACTTTAATTCAATTTCTTTGAATTAACAGGTATTTAAAAAAAATGTTTTTATTGAAATTAAATTCAAATCCTATTGAATTTATTTTAATCAATAAATGTTATTTTTAATTAAATAAATCCTGTTTTAATTATCAGCTTTTCATTTTAGTGTGACTTTTGTTAGGTTGGTTTAAGAATGGTTTGTGTTTAAATTCGGTTGTGTTGAATTTAATTACCTTAATTAAAACTGGTTTAACTTTTATTAAACTTATTTTAATTAATAAATCCTTCTTAAATTAGTTGCTTTGATTTAATTAACTTCCTAATCAATTTAATTGTTTTTAATCAAATTGATTTAATTTTAATCACACTGGAATAATTATTTAGTAAAAGGTGTATTTTACTTTAATTATTAATTTTATTTATTCAAATTCCATCAAAATCTTCAGTGTGAATCCAGCTGCGTGCGTGCGTGTTTCCGAGAGATGACAAAATCAGATCGAGCACATTTAAAACCACACGATTTCAGCAAAAATGACGGCAAAGACAGCTGTGTCGGAGCACAGCTGTCATGCCAAAACGTGTCGAAAAGACACGCTGTATCTTAAATGTGTTTAAAGCCTCACTGGGCACGTTAGGTTAGCTGGATGCTAACTGCTTAGTAGCAGGCTGCTGCTGCTAGGCTGAGGCTCTCGTTAGCCTGTTATTCGCGAGCTTGCCACAAGGGGCAGTCGCGTCTCAAAAAGGGACAGGAAGGCCTGTCTTCGTCTAAGCCACGGCGGCTTGACGCACTTGCTTCCGGTTTCCGGAGCGTTCACACATGTGTTTCAACCAAGAAGAGCTAATACAACGTTAGCGTGTCCGTTTTTGGGGAACGGAATACTCGGACGACTTACACTTTGTTTGCGTTGGCCGATACTAGAGTTTCAGAGCTCTTCGGGGTAGCAAATTCCTAGTTTGCAATGTCTCTACGTATCTTTACGGGGTTTTCCTAATTCTGGCAACTTACTGTTTACCTTCTGATGTCACAGTCACTGACGGCGCAGTGATTAATTTTAGCTTTTTCGGCACGGCGGCCTTTCATAACATTAGCGCTTTAAAAGACAAAGACACGGCGGTCTTATTTATTTAGTTTCTAAGCATTAGCGCGGCGGCTTTGCTTAAAATACCACATTGGTCGGGGCGCGGCGGCTTCCGACCCAATCTGGCAACGCGGTGTGTTCAGTTTTTGGACCGCCTTTTGATTTCAATGATTATTTATTAAGGCTGTGTTCATGGCTTCAGCTGCCCCACACTGGGTGCCAGAAAAATATAATAATATAATAATAATAATAGTCATGATTGTTTTGTTTGCCAATCTTTCTTTTAATTTCAAAACCATTTTTTGTTTGATTGCATAAAAAAGACACATTTCTCTCCATACCTTTATGGTAAATATAAAGCAGTTGGAAGAGGTTTCTTGAGAGACAGAAGTGTTGTTCAGCACCACAACTACAACTCCTGACAACAAGGAGGTAAATTCATTGGCTGCTAGCAATCATGGCGGTTTTTGTCCCTTTACAGCTCCTCCAACCCCATCCCCAGTCTAGTATTTATGGAGTGATTCAGTGCTAAAGACAGCCCTGAGTTAGAGAGGCACAGCGCACCTGGCTCAGAGATAATAACGACATCCTGCGTGCCGTAGATTCCCAATGAGCCTTTCCCATCCTCACAAAACTGTGAAGACTGCAATTTATGAACCGTGATTTCCAGATTAGCTCCAAACACTCCTTCATGGTGAGATAAGTGTGGAACTCCAAGCAGCAATTCCAAAACTCTCTTAATCAAATTATTTATGTTGAGATTCCATTAAGTTGATTCAACTCAGAAATTGTGATTCAGCATCTGATACTATTAAGATTTTGGTTAAATTTTGTGTTTTTTTCTTAAAAAAAACTACACAAAAAACACAACTTTTCCAATATTCTTAGCCACAGAAGAAGAAACTCAAAGGCTGTGTACGAAATAGGACACTCCGTACTACACACTGCAAAAGTACATACTGTCTAATATATACTATAAGTATAGTTAGGAGGATTAGGATGATGACTGTTCCCACTGAAGTATACTTCCAAGTTTCCCAAGATGCAATGATAAAAACCTGAAGCACACTGAGGTGAAATATCTCCGTTGATTCTCCGCCTTTTGAAAGTTCTTAAAAGATTTTAAGTGAGAAAGCGGCCAAGTAGAATATCATCATGTGGTCATTTGATCCATTAAACTCGCAGAAACACATTTCATGTCGTTCACGCCTCTGTGCTACTGACAAAACTTCCAGTTCACCTAAAAACAAGAGCGGAAGACAAGTAGATATGCTTTTGTTTTGAAAATGAAGTGTTAGACTTTTACTTTGAAGCCGGTCCCAGGATGATTTTATGTTCTGCTTGCAATGCATCATGGGACGGTTGAGTATGAGTAGTGTGCCCACCGTGCGTACTGAAAAAAATATCCCGATATAGTATACATCCGGGTATATCTCGCATACTCAATCTTTTCATACTATCTAATGTGAATGCACTACATACTCTTTCAGTCTTAGTATGCGATTTCCATCAAAGCCCAATTCAATTATTATTGTTGTTGGGTTGTTCTTTGTTTTTTTATTTTTTTTTTTGTTGTTTGTTTTGTGCACCAACAACCAAGACAATTTCCTTGTACTGTCCTTAAAACTGTACATGGCCATTAAAAACATTTCTGATTCTGATTCTAAAACTAGCAACGAGCTTAGCAGGTAGCCTAGCATCGAGTTTGAAATACAAGCTATTAACGAGTAATGAAACCCCAAACCACCTATTTCTGCTGAAAACAAATGTATTTGGTAGGGCTGGGCGAAATGGTTCAAAACTTATATCTCAATATTTTTTCTCAAAGTGGCAATATACAATATAAATCTTGAACATTTTTAATTCTAATGAAATCTTACCAAATTGACAATTCAGGTTAAAATTGCTGATGCAAAATGCCACACAGACACATTTATTAACAAACAGCTGCACGATATGTTCCACTTTAGGCTTGTTCTCCTCTAAGGGACAGCACGTGTGAGTGAGTTTGGTTTAGTGGTAGATCTGGGGTAGAACGCACTCAGCAATCCATCTAATTGGGCTGTTGATGCTTTTCTGAGAAGTAGAGAAAGAAATGACTCCTAAAACAGGTATTTTGATATAAAATAAGCTATATATATATATATATATATATATATATCAATATAGGCGATATTGTAATTTTCCATATCGCATAAATGGAAACCTTGATATATCTTGAATCTTATATATTGTCCAGCTCTGATATTTGGTATAAAGTAGTGTTTTTGATTGATTGACATTTTAGTGAAAATATTCCAATTTAGCATATTTTGTTGTAAAAAATGTCAGAGTGACTGCCCACGATGGGTTAAAACCAGGCTATTACAATCAAATTTTGCTATTGGCTGATAATGGAGGTTTGTGATGTTTCGGTGGCTTCTTACATCACAAACCACCATTGTTGGCCCCGCCCCTTCCATAAAAACTAGCACCTGTGAACTCTGCAATCTGTGGTGCGTAGGATGGATAGAGAGAATACTGAATAGGGAGGAGTATTATAGCATAGATTGTTCTTTAGAGATCTTATTGTATAGATTGGGCGTGTCTTAGCTGCTCCAGGAGCCCCGCCCATAATCAAGGCATTTTTTTATAATTTCTCACCAAAACTTCAGGGTTTAGTTTCTCTAAAACTTTTTGAAAACAATCTGTTGGGTAGTACCGTAGATCTTGTTGACTTTTCGTTGTTTTACTCAACCAAATATATAGTCTTGGCTTTAGTATTTTCCCATTAATAAAGTATTATTAAAGACAGTTTTTGATTGCCATATTTAAATCTAAGTAGTCAAAGCAGACCAAAATTAAACAGGAAGTTCATGTATATTTGATGAATTATCAGGTAAATGTTTCTTTATTATTTCTCATCTATCTCATTAAAAATGCATTAAAACGTCTCCCTTTGGCACACGTTTGTCACTTCACTGACTGATTCTTTTGCATTAATCAATATTATTTTTTTTTTTTTCTCCACGACTCGCCCACACCACAGCGAGCTATCTGGTGAATTTTTCCCATCTTCGCTATAGCCGTCCCTTGCAGCCGTTCCAATTAAAAACTCCTAAAGCAAAAGCGTCGCGTAGGGTAAAGCTTTACTCCCTCAGCTCATCTTTCTCGCTCCTCCATTATTAGTTAATTAGCAGATTGCTTGTCCTCTTTTCACAGCAATTAACCACCTTCAAGCATTCGGGGGTGAGATCATTTGCAGCGTTGTCCCCTGCATCACCTCCTCACCACAGAACCTGGTGAAAGGCGGGCTGGCACCCACTGCTGACGCTGGTTTTATAAATGTACCCAGTCTAATCGCGCCGCATGGGGTAGCTTTTCTTAATATGCTAAACGGCACAGAAGGGAATGGTGAGAGTTTCTTCAGCCAAAGGTGAAGAACGACGATGGTGGGTGGCCAACATTTATTTATGTATTTTAATCAATGCTAATTTGCAAGATGCATATAAGGATTATGCATAATGAAGACGTAGGAGTATAAAAAGGAAGGTTGACCTTGTTAAAAGACTGAAGCTATACATGTTTATAAAAAATAGACATATGTAAGTATAAAAGTGTACGACTAATCTTTTGAGACCTGTTGAGTTGATTTGCCAAAAGACCTAATGACAAAACTAAATACAATATGGTTTCTAATGGTTACAGCTTAAAAGCTTTATTTGGGCAAAATTGGCAGTGTTTTCAGTTAAGATGTCTAGATGTAACCCCCGAAAAAATGTTTTAAAATTAAGTGAAAATAGTAAAAAAAATAAATAAATAAATAAAAGTAACCATAATATTTAGAAAATTATTACATAGTTAATAAAAAAAAAAGGGGGATGTATTTGCAACTAGAAAAATGCATCTTCTGAAGAAAAAAAAAATGCAAGTGAGGACACATACAGCTGAACCCTTTATGAAATAGTGCTTGTGATGAAAATAGTTGAAATGGGTTGGAAAAACATAGAAAGGTGAAAAAGCTCAAGAAAGTAGAATTAAGATCAAAAATATTTACAGGTTTAACGGATCTTAAACAATAAAGTTGAAAAAGGTTGAAAAATGTTAAAATTAGTCGGAATTACACCTGCTGGAGTGTGAGTGAAACACATAATTGTACCGTTAATTTATTCAAAAAGTGGTGTCAGTGGAGAGGTTTTATTCCCCTAAGTCTGAATATGTGCAAAACAGAATTTTCAGAGCGATTTCTTCCAACATCTACATTAATGTCTTCATGTTAAATTCATCCAACAAACTCACACTTATTTCTAAATGGATGTTTTGTTTATTCATCCACTTTTTTTGCCTTTTATTCATGCAATGTTACAATCTTAATGGGTTAAAATTAAGGTATGAAAGGTTTTGATTTGGATTTCCTTATGTAGAACATATAATGCCATTGTTTCTGCGTTTTACACGGATTCTTTAGTTCAGAGAAACTTTATTGAATATACTGAGATTCAACATAACAATTAGTTGTGATGGCACATTATTTGTCCCTAAGGTATGATACACACTATTTTTAATATACTGCTGCATAAGTTAACCTAAATACAGCATTATACTGTACATCATCCTAATGGTACCTTAGACGCACCATATTTCAAACATTCATTGGTTTGAATGATTAATGAAGGTTAATAGAGATGTTGTAATGAATACAGGAGTTCTTTATGTGTCAGTGTTGGCTAATTATATAAAATTTATATGAATTTTAGGAAATGAGATGGTTTGTGATTAAATCTTTGCCTTAGTTTTAATGGCAGGGGCATTGATCACAACTGTTAATGCTACACTTGCACTTTTTTACTCTTGTTTCTTATTGTTAAAGTTCATTTTCTTCAGTTTGTTAATGTGACTGTGGTGCAGACTTCTTTATATTAATTTTTAAAAATAGATCCAGACATTCGCCCATATTATAAGCCACATAATAACTTTGTACCTATGACAGTTTTCATTCATTATTGAGATCTGTTTGCAAATGACTTTTTCCAAGTTCTTGGAAGGATGGCAATTTGAAGAAAAAAAACCTCCTTATTTTAAGCAGGAAACAAAATACATCAGGCAAAGATATTGACTTTTTTTTCCCCCAATATTTTCACACTCACAAATGGATATTTGAATCGACTTCCTGTTGTTGTTCTGTTTCCATCCCAGGGCTACGACCTCCACTGATGTGGTGGTGTCCATTTGCGTTATCTTTGCCATGTCCTTCATCCCCGCCAGTTTCGTCCTCTTCCTCATTCAAGAGAGAGTGAACAAAGCCAAGCATCTGCAGTTTGTCAGCGGAGTAAACCCGGCCGTTTACTGGGTGGCCAATTTTGTCTGGGACATGGTAAGTACCAGCCTGGCCGCCATTATTGCTATTAATACCACTTGATGGATTTTTATATCTTTAGTCAGAGATGGGCTACTTTTGTCACAGCAGGGCCACAGACATGTGATTATAGCTAATCTGAGGGCCACATAGTCAACATCTCAGTATTTAGAATAATGACCGATCTGAGAACAAATAGTGCAATTTTTTTGTTTCTGGGCTCATTTTCTGTTGAGGTTTATTAGATTTAGTGTACATTTCTTGTAGTTTTGAGCATTTTTTTTTGTTTTTGTTTTATATATTTTTCTGTCATGTTGTGAAATTTTCTCATTTTGGTTGTTTTGGAGTGATTTGTGTGTGCTCGTGCTTGTTGTTTTGTGTTTATTGTCATTTTGCCTATTTTTCCTCTTTTTTTTTTTTGTACATTTTTCTCAATTAGATTTTTTTTTTCCTCCATTGTGTGTTTTTGTAATTTTTTGTCATTTTGAAGAGACTTTTGCTCTGTCTTATGTTGTTTTTTGTTCCTTGTCAATTTTTTGTCATTGCGTCTCTCTTGTTGTTTTTTGTGTTTGTCATATTTTTTTTTCATTTTGTTTATATTTCTTGCCATTTATTTTTATTTTTTGTTTTTTTTGTGTGCGTTGTCATTTTTCCTCATTGTTTCTATTTTTGCTGCTGTTTTGTGTGTTTTTAATAATTTTGTATAGTTTTAGATTCATTTTAGTTGCTATTTTGTGTTTTTGTCAATTTTTGTCATTGCGTCTATTTTCTTTGTTGTTGTTTTTTCTGCTTAGTTCATCATTTTGTGTGTCTCTTGTCCTTTTGTGTACATTTCTTGTCATTTTGTTCATTTTTTGTTGTCGTTTTATATATTTTCTGTGATTTATTTTTGTTTTGCATTTTGTGTAGTTTTGGAGGGATTTTATTGTGCTCCTGCTGTGTTGTTTTGTGTCATTTTCTTTATTTTCCCTCATTGTTTCTATTTTTATTGCCGTTTTGTGTATTTTTGTCATTTTGTATGATTTTAGATTGATTTTTGTGCTTGTTTTGTGTGTATTTTTTTGACATTTAGACAATTTTTTTGTATTTTGCCTATTTCTGTTGCTGTTTTTGTTTGTATTTGTCCTTTTTTGTGGTTTTGAAGTGACTTTTATGCTCTTTATAGCATTTTTTTTGTAATTTGTGTACATTTCTTGTCGTTTTGTTGTCATTTTTTGTGTGGTTTTGAAGTGATAGTGTTTTTTGGGTTTTTTTTTGTCGTCGTGTCTTTCTTGTTGTTGTCTTTGTTTAGCGAGGGCCTCACAAAAATAAGGCATAGGGACCAATGCTGAGTGCAAATATTTGATTGAAAGTGTTTTTTGTGGTATATCCATACCAGCTTTTTATAGCATTATACAGATACAGAATGTAAAAAAAAATAGGCTGTGTAATTGATGGTTTGGCTTAGACGCTGCTGGCCACTGGGAATAGGCTTCACCTGAGCAAACACTATTGGCTGGGTTGTAATTATCGACAGAGCTGTTCCCAGTGGTACAGCTCAACCGGCTTTGGGGCAGTTTCTCTGCAGCATGATGGAGGTAAACATTTCATCAGCCGCCTTTGGAGAGGGAATGCTATCCAGACATCCATCATTATCGTAGATAAAGGGTGTCTGAGCAGGAGATGAATGCACGGGAGCAGCAGGTTCGTGATGATTCCCGCCTGGAATCCATCACTAATCAGAATGGCACCGTAAATTAATCAAGAAAAAAACACTTAAATATATTAATCTTTCAGCACTTTGTAATTATTTTTATTTTAGCCTCATTCACGAATTGGATTTGTAAAAAAAAAAAAAAAAAGCAACATCTTCCACTTGTTGGGTTTATTCATTTCAAATGTAATTCAAATTAATCTTTGATTTAAGAATAAAATCACAACTGCTGAGTGGCTGTGAACTAAAACAAAAGCAAATAAAACAACAGGACAGTGCTTTAGAGAGATTAATGAATTATTCAAGCCATAGTTTCATATATTTTGTGTTTGTTTAAAAATTAGAGTAAAAAGTTTGAGTAATTTTAGATAGGTTTTTGTTATTTAGACTATTTTTCATTGTGTCTTTTTTGTTGCTGTTTTGTGTGTTTTTTTGTGGTTTTGCTGTGTATTTTGTGCTTTTTTTTGCATTGTATTGTTTTTATCCCTTTTTTTGGTCATTGTTTCTATTTTTGTTGTTGTTTTATGTGTTTGTTATTTTTTGAACAATTCTTGTCATTTTGTGTCTTTTTTGTCAATTTATAAAATGTTTTTGTCATTTTGTGTAGTTTTGGAGCGTGTTTGTGTCATGTGGCCTATTTTGGTTGCTGTGCTGTTTTGTGTGTTTTTGCCCTTTTTTGTCATTTAAGATAGATTTTTGTGCTTGTTTTTTGTGGTTTTGTGTAATTTTGACAATTTTTCCCCCAATCGTTCTTTTTTTGTTTTTTGTGTTTTTGTCATTTTGTGTTTTTGTTTGTCGTTTTGTGTGATTTTGAAGTGCAATTTTGTTCTTTTTATGTTGTTTTGTTTTTTTGTCATTCTGTCTATCTTTGTTGTTGTTTTGTGTGTTTATATCATCATTTTGTGGGTTTGTTCATAAACTGCAGTAGAACATCAAAGATTGCCTGTATACTAAAACAAAAGCAAATAAAAGAACAGCACGGTTCCTTAGTGTGATTATTGGACTGTTCAATGGTTCCCATAATTCCATATAATTTTTGTTTGGTAAAAAAATGGAGGGAAAAAAAGTGTTGAAAGCATTTTAAAAGACCCAATTCTATTTATTGTGGAAATGACTTTAACTTTGTGCTTTTTTGTCTTTGCTTTGACAGTGTAACTACATCGTCCCCTGCATTATTGTGATTGTCATCTTCCTCTGCTTCCAACAAAAAGCCTATGTGTCTCCTCCCAACCTACCAGCTTTGATTCTGTTGTTGGCTTTCTATGGGTGAGTGAAACAATTCATGCATTGTTATTTATTTATTTCTATTGATTGAAGCACAATCCTCTTAAAAATGTTTAATGTTTGGATGCCATGATATTCTTGCCAGAAATCCTTGTTTTAATCAGAAATAAAATGGGTTAAAAGTTACCAAAAATGGTGGAAAAAGTGGTAAAATGGGGTTTTAAATACTACTAAAATCTGTTAAAAGTCGCAAATTAGAGTGGTCAAAAACGGACAGAAAAAATAATAAAAAAGGTTTAAAGTGTCAATAGTGGCTTAAATGTGGCAGAAATGGGAGGTTTGTGTCGTGATTTAAAAAGTAGGAACAATTAGTTTAAACTGGCAAATGATGTGCACGCACAAAATCATGGATGTGGTTAAAATGGCAAAAAATAAGCATGAAATGTGGTGAAAATAGGTTAAAAGTGACATGAATGGAATTAAAAGAGTGAAGAAAACAGGTTAAAATATGGCAAGTCTGTTGTAGTTGCAGGAAAGGTGTAAAAACAAGGAAAAATGGGCTCAAATTTAAAAAAAAAAAAAAAAAAAACATGTTATATGAATCTGTGATAACCACATGTATTTATTCATCCATCCATCCATCCATTCATTTTCTTCTGCTTTATTCGGGGCCGGGTCGCGGAGGCAGCAGTCTCAACAGAGATGCCCAGATCTCCCGATCCATGCACACCACCTCCAGCCACTGTTATCCAGGAAGTTTATTATTATTTGCACCATAAAATCAAGTCATCTTAAAGATCTAAATCCTTGTTTTAATCAGAAACACATTGGGTTAAAAGTGGCCAAAAACAGACAGAAAAAGTGTTAAAAGGGTTCAAAAAAATATGGCCAGGTTTGGTGTAGTAAAAAAATGGGCTCAGATTGTTCAAAAAATATTCTTCGTTTCTTAAAGGCATCTGAAGACTCGTGTCTCGTGACCCCGTTGTTGAGAACCCCTGGTTTAAACAACAGTTCAAACTATCAAACTACCTAGTTCAAACTGAATTTAAAGGGATTCGGTGGCTGTATAGAAGAGATAATGGTCAATATAATCAACCCTGATGTTGGATTGTATTATTATCATGTGTGATGATACCTTTGCATTCTATAGGTGGGCAATCATTCCCATGATGTACCCAGCATGCTTCATCTTCAGCGTGCCCAGCACTGCTTACGTCGTTTTAACGTGCATTAACCTCTTCATCGGAATCAACGGCAGCATCGCCACTTTTGTCATGGAGCTCTTTGATGATGATGTACGTGGTGACACACACACACACACACACACACACACACACACACACACACACACACACACACACACACACACACACACACACACACACACACACATTGATTCCAGCTGCTCTCTCCTTTTTTTTTGCATTCTTTGTGACTCGGGGTGAACATTACCATTAATCTGATGATATGACACGATTCACGATTGGCATGTCACGATACGATATATCCTGATACAGTACTTTGTGATACATTGCAATAATAACTAGTGCTGTTAATAGATTAAAAACATTGTGCGATTAATTAATTATGCTCTGTAAATAATTAATCTAATTGATCTCTTTTTTTAATCTCATCTAAATATTGCTAAGAAACACTGTCAACTTGAGGTAATTTCATTTAAACTACATTACTGCGACAGATCAAAGGATTGATATATAACAAAGTGGCTTTATGAAGTCATTTATTGTTTTTAATAAACTTTTGTCAATCTCCAAATAATAGAAATACAAATGAAACAAGAATACCCAGAATGATAGGAAAAAAAAGTGATTTAAAAATGCAGTTTTTAAGCTTGTTGATTGAGCCCACTGACCAATAGCAGCCACACATGAAGTCACATGACTTGTGTACTGGTGAATTAAAATGTTATGAATACAGAAATAAATGAAAAGACGTCTGAAAAAAGACAAACATACACATTAAAGCACCAAAACAGAAAAAAAACAAAAGTAAACAAAGTCTTGTGTCAGTCTGTTGATAATTTGGTAGTTTGATTACTAATGACTTCAGTAACAATTATGTGAGAAAGGTGAAAACATGCTGTATTAAATGCTTTCCACATTAGCTCCTCCACAGTAACCAACCACTGTCGTCTGTTTGCTAACGCAGTAAAGATTTACTACTAAACCTCATTTAGTCATAGGGTACACGTCTGATCCACACGCGCACACCAGCTGCTGTAGCACTCGCGGTGTCGTGGTTAAGCTTGTAATCGGAGGGTCACCGGTGTTAATAACTGTATCGTAACACAAGGGGAGGAGCTATTAATTGTAATGTAACAAATGGGTGGAGCTAATTGCTTTAATGTAACAAAAGGAGCGGTGCTAATTACTGTAACGTAACAAAAGGGGCGGAGTTGATGTAACGTAACAAAAGGGGCAGAGTTAATCACTGTAACATAACAAAAGGGGAGGAGCTAATTACTGTGACGCAACAAATGGGGCAGAGTCAATTACTCTAACATAACAAAAGGGGTGGAGGCAATTAATGCAAAGTAGAAAAAGGGGAGGGGCTAATTACTTTTACAAACGAAAAGGGGCGGAGCTATTAATTATATTGTAACAAAAGGGGCATAGTTAATTACTGTAACATAACAAAAAAACTTCAGAGTTATTAATTATAACGTAACAAAAGGCTGAGTTAATTACTGTAATGTAACAAAAGGGGCAGAGTCAATTACTGACATAACAAAAGGGGTGGAGTTATTGATTGTAACCTAACGAAATGGACGGAATTAATTACTGTAATGTAACAAAAGGAGATGAGCTAATGCTTCACTGTTCCAAAGGGGCGGCGTTATTTATTTTAAAGTAACAAAAAGGAGGAGTAAATTACTGTATAGTAACAAAAGGAGAGGAGCTAATTACTGTAATGGAACAAAGGGGAAAAGTCAATTACTGTGGCGTAACAAAAGGGGCGGAGATAATTACTGTAATGTAACACAAGGGGTGCAGCCCCAAAAAGCTCCCCCTTTATCCCCCCTTATAGATGGCCCTGTCTCCACATCAATTTTCTTCATTGTTTATGTTCAACCACCTTCAGCTAAAGTGGGGGTCCCCGGTCTCTGGCATCTTTATTTATGGAACCACTATTTTATTTACATGTGTGGGAATGATTTCTAACTTTTTTGATGATCTGTGACAGGGCAACTACTTAGTCTAATTTCAGAAATGGAACTAAATCAGTGCAACTAATTCAATTTAATTCTGTGATAATCTTTACAAAAACAATGCAAAATATTTAGTACAGTAGATGATTGAAAGATCAACCTTTCATAAGTCGGATGTAGTGCACCAAGTTCCTAAAAAACCTAATTCTACCTTTCACACTTAAACCTTCAATCCAAAAAAGATTAAAAAAAACAAATAAACCTAGTATGAATAAAAATCTAATCAACTAGCTACCGGACACAGCAACCCGTGTAGTAACGCATCTGTTTCTGTGATTTAGGCTACACTTAAAAGGAGGTGGTCCTTCACCAAATTACCAAAAACTATTCTCTTGAATAACAATTCGTACAAATGTTTAAAGTGCAGCATTCAATTAAAAAAACACTTATCTCTAAAGCTCTCTAATGGTCCACATATAGCAAGAAACGGCTCAAGAACAATCATCAGTGCCTTTCTGACACACACCAGAGATAAGGATCTATAATTGCTTTACGAATCTAGCTTGATTTTTACAATACACTTCCACAACTGGTTAGAAATGTAAGAGAAACTGTTATAACTAATAACTGTTCAGAGCTCCTATCTCAGCTGAAAAGACTCTTCACAAAATACCTAACACAGATGTGACAGTGGCCCGATATGCTCCAGTTAACCAGAAAGAGTAGATCCGACACATCCCCTCACTATCCTGCCTTCTGATTTTGTAACTTTTGAAGCTTTATCTCTTCATTTTCAGACTCATCTGAGGTGGCATTAGTTTGACACTGTCGCTCCAAAGCAAAGCTACAGGCTTCTGTCTTTTCTCTGTTTTCAGACACACGGGTGAATCTAGATCCCTTTTGGCTATAGCGGTATGTTTCCCAAGAGAATTTTTCTTTTTTTTTTTTTTTTTCTTCTTCCCAAAGAGGCAAAGGGAGAGAAAGAGAGCAGAGTTACAGATTCCATGCCCTAGTTTTGTCTTGAGACCAGTGAAAGATTTTCTTCCCCTCAGGACTGTCCAACTCCCCATGGATTGCATCAATCCCAGCTCGTCCTCTGAGCTCCGAGCGCTGTCTGAGTCAATACTTCCAACACGTGCCACTCACAGATAACCGCAGGCACAGTTAGGCCTTCCATAGAGAAGATGTAGCTGTGGCCTCATGGCCTCATAATCCCAACCTCCTGTGGTGTAATTGGTGTCTGTTGCAGCTAATGCACCAGGATTGATTAAGTCGCTGTTTAAACTGCAGGCCAAGTGTTGTTAAAAAAAATCAACAAACTTCTGTTTCGCTTTGTAGTCTGGCACTTATCTGGGTCCAGCGAGCAGGAGCCACAATCTCAAACGTTATTTAGGGCAGTGGTTTTCAACCTTTTCAGCCCTTGATCCCCAAAATAAAGGTGCCAGAGACAGGGGACCCCCACTGTTGCTGAAGTGTGGTTGAACACAGACATGAACATTGAAGAACAGTCATGTGGAGACAGGGTCATCTATAAAGGTGGAGCTTTTCGAGGCCCAAATGTTGTATGAATCTGTGATAACCACATTTATTTATTTATCTGATTATTATCCACTGTTATCCAGGAAGTTTATTATTATTATTATTATTTGCGCCATAGTATATAGTTGTCATAAAGATGTAATCAGGAAAGTGACCAAAAATGGTTGAAAAGGTGGTCAAATGGGGTTTTAAATACCACCGAAATGTGTTAAAAATTGTAAAGTGGAGTTGCCAAAAATGGACAGAAAAAGTGGTAAAAAGGGTTCAAAGTGTCAATGGTGGCTTAAAAGTGACATAAATGGGAGGGTTTGTGTCATGTAATTTAAAAAGTAGAAACAATTAGTTTAAACTGGCAAAAAATGGGCATGACAAATCATGGTAAAAAGGGTTCAAAGTGTCAATATTGGCAGACATGGAGGGAGTTTATTGTTTAAGTGAAAGTATTTGCTCGCAAAAATAACCATGAAATATGGTGAAAAGATGTTAAAAGTGACAATATTGGGTCAACATGTGTGACATTAGGTGGGAAAAGTGGTGGAAAGGTTTCAAAAGTGCCAAAAATGTCTTGAAAGTGAAAAAAATGTGAAGAAAGGCATCGAAATTTGATGCAGAAATGGTTGTAATGTAGCAAAAATGCATTAAAAGGCAAAGAAAAGTGACGAAAATAGATTAAAATATGGCAAGTTTCCCTGTCCTCGGCCACTTCGTCCAGCTCCTCCTGAAAATGTTTGAGCTATATATTCTTCCTGACAGCTTGTACTGTTTTAAAAATGTATTTACTGACGTTGCGCTAAGGAAATAGGTACAAAGTAACAATACGGGTCAGATACAGCTTTCAAAATCCTCTAAAAATGATTAATGGCCACATAGCAGGCCCATACACGTATAGAAATACAATTGTGAAGTATTTCATCGCCTAAGACTAAAATTGTCTTTGATTTCCATGATTAACTGCAGACAGTACAAGAAAAATGTAACTTGTCAAATGAAACCTAAATTTTTTGCGTTGCGTAACTTTGCTTCCAAGGTCATAGCTGCTGTTTGTTTGTTAGGCTTTCTTATCAGTGTACAGGCTTAGTGTTGAATGTACAGTAGTGCCTTCGGCTATGTGTGTTAGCGTTCTGTATGTTTAAAGTCTCTTGTGTGTTTGCGAATAACAACAAGAGGCAAAAAAGGACAATATTAAATGTTGGCAAACAATGATAGAAGAGTTTCAATGACAACCTTGGAGAAGAACATTTGTGCTGCTAAATATACCAAAGAATAACTCCAAGATTTAGTCAAAAATACAGATAATCAGGCTGATTTAAAATAAAAAAATAATGCTAAGAATATTTGTTTAAAAGTACTCTGCTGTCTGGATCCTAATGATTCCAAATGAGACATGTAAATGTAGATAAAAGCATGACTGAATCATTGCCGAGCACAAAGCCAGACATCTAACGGATTAGTTTTGACATCATAATCGATGAGATCTTTTCATCACCATGTGCCTGAAAGCACCTCATCCAGTGGCCACCTACTCATCCTAAAAATAAATCAATGATCTCACATATACACATGCCTGCGTGTTTGATCTCTGCTCTGCTACGTGTTGTGACTCATAAGACAAACTCAAGTTGAAAGCACTACTTAGAAGTCATTGTGCTGATCCGATGTAACATCAAAAAGGAGAATATTATTAAAAAATACAATTTCACATTGCTTTTTATTTTTTTTTTATTTTTTTGAGTTTTTAAGAGAAATTTAATGTTTTTTTTTGTTTTGTTTTGTTTTTTTAATCATAGAAGACGCAACTACTATAGAAAGTCCGTACAAAATAAACCAAAATAAATACAACTTTGCTAAATTGACTTCATTTTAACTCGCAGCGAGCAGTAACTTGGAAGTTGATGAAATATAGTGCAAATATTTCATGTGTTGAGTTCTTGAAAGTTTAATAGATCTTAAATCACAGCAAATATTGTAATGACTATTAATTAAGCAATAACACACGAGAGGGAGTGATATTGCTTTTATACAACATGCAGTAGTTCTACAAGCGCATTTTATTACTCAACAGTGTAAAGCAACAAGAGATTATGTTTTTTTTTTTTTTTTTCATCTTTTATTTAGCCAAAAGAAATTAGTCCACAACTGGAACGAAGACGAGGCTGTTGCCAGGCAACACATAAAGAACGGAGTGATGATGTCTGCACTTATTGAATGTCTCTTGTCCAATCAAATTACTTGGTTGGAACTAACTGTTGTATAACTTGAAATGAATTTTTTTTAAATAGTGGTGTTTGTAATTTAATTCTTATTAATTACTATTCAAAGCTATAGCACATGTTACTCTGATTTGAAGTGACAAAATGTAGGAAAAAAAAAAATAGGTAGAACGACTAGGGGTGGGAGTTCACGATACAATACAATCAGTGATAATGTGCTCCTTATAATGATACAACCGGTGCTTCATTTGTAAATAATCAGGTCCCAGAACACAGACTGGCAGTCAGAGACAGACAAAAATGTCACAGAATACTTTTTTTTTTTTTTTTTAAGCACCTTTTGCTAACTGAATGGGCCAATAGTATCACATAAATACAAACAACCAATGAACCTAAATGTTTATTAAAAGCTTTAAAGAAGCATGGACAATTGGCCGTTTCGGAGCTTCATCCGTCTCTTTCTCTGAGTGACAACTGTAAAATCTGCCATGTTTCAGCACCAAGGACAGCGCAAAATCACAATCACCGCTAATTCATCACAAAGGCCACTAAACAAAATATTTACAAAAATGTACACCCATAAGGCCATAACTCCTTTAATGAATCATTAACACAGCAGAAAATTAAAATAAAATGTGTGCTCATCTTTTTAATTGAAAAACCTGCCATGGAACTCTTTGTATCCTCGCAACTTTTTTACACATTTCACAGCCGAGGCCAGGCTTGTCTTTCATAAGCCAAGAATAGCAGCTCATCCTGGCTTTAAACTGAGCCTCTGTCCAAACTTCCATGGTCTCAATGTCCATATAGAACTTTCCCCGTCGTCTCCTTCTCTTCTCTCTGTCCCTGAGTCCTCCTCATGTCCACTGGATAGTTGTCCTCACGTGTCCTGTCTGTTGGAGGCCCTGTGCTCCGGCATTAGCATTATCGCTACAGGTGCTGCTACTCGCTACGCTAACAGCTGCTGCTGCTGCTGCTGCTCTTTTCCACGATTTTTCATAGAAACAACCTCAGACTTATTTACCTCAGGCTTAGCTCCAACTGCCTTTTTTTTTTAGCCATTTTTACCGTCTTCCAAGCTGACGGAGAAATCTTTTTGCGGAAAATCACACTTTAGACGTTGCGTGGGCGTGGCCTAACTTCACTCACGCTTAATTTTTACATTTATTTTTGTGCGGACAATAAAATTTCCAGTGATTTCAACTCAATAAAAGACACAGGTGTCCAAATACAATATTTCAAAATTTAATTAAAACATCTACAAGCAAAACGAGGTGATGGCTCCAACCGGCAGGATTATTTGTCACGGTCTGAGTTTGCATTGTGCTGAGATTGTATGTGTTGTTTGTGTATGTATGTGTGTATCTGTGTTTTAGAGATTAAATAATACCTCATTTGATATTCCAGCACTCTGAAACCATTATAAACTCCTGAACAAATTGTTGTGGCAGTCTCTTGGGATGGAGACTACTGTACACTTATTTTGGTTTAGCTTTTCAGTTTAATGGGAATGTGCTACTTCACTCAATCTGCTTCTTTGTCAATGACACTTTGTTCTTGCTCAGACTTATTTTGTGCTCCTTCCCAAAGCCCTCACATCTAATAGGCACATCTCTTTCTTTGTGTTTTATTCTCCGTCTTTCTGCTTTTTTTTTTTTTTTTTGCACTGACGGCACAGACACGTATCACCACGTTTTGGGCCCTGGGTACAAACCATCTTATGTACACTACACTAGTATTTTTGCATCATTATATAAGCTTTCTTTTTTCTTCACAATAACGTAATGACTCCATATCCATTGTTTATATTTTATAAATCTGTTCAACAATATTTTTGTGTGTTTGTGACAAACTATTGCAATTTAAGGGTGGCTGGTAATTTTTTATTTAATTTTTGGGGGGGGAAATATTACTTGAATATTAATATACATTTACTGTGCGGCTAGTGAAAGTGTATTAATCATATTGCTATATTTTTTTGGTTAATAAAATGTAAATATAAAATGATTAGAATCATGGGGACACTGGCCACTTACTTAAGACCTGGTGGCAGCAAAATGTATTCATACAAATCTTTTTTTTATTTTTTTTTTTAATAATTTTATTTCCAATTAAGATTTGATGTACGAAAAGAATGTTTGATCATTTAATGCCCAATAGTGCACATAGTTAATTTTAGGGATGTCCCGATACGATACCGATATTGCAGCCTTGACTATTGACCAATATCGATCCGATGCGATATCAGCACGAATCATACATACTTTGATTACTTATTTTGTAGTGTGGAATGTTAGAAAAGACTTGATCAAGTGATGTCACTCAAACACAGAACAATAGTCAGCAACAGCAGAGAAAAAACTGACTCATTTATTATTAACCAATTAGTTACATACATTTTAACCTTCAACATAATATCTACAGTATTCTACAATTGAATAAATATAATATAATATATCTGCGATTTTAGATGCAGTCCGATAAAATTTGATAATCGTTTTCTGGCTGATATCAAACCGATATTTGATATCAATATTGGATCGTGAAACTTCTGGTTCTCTCCCTTTCTTTCCTTGTGTTTTTGGTCTGGTTTTGCTTTCTTCAGGAAAGACATGGTTTCCTGCTGCTGTCTATCCCCTGCTCCTTGTCAAGTCTACAGTTCAGACTACCTGCCACAGCGCAGCAACAGAAGCTCATGCGGGTCGTACCATTTGCACAGGTTTTAAAGGGGGTGGTAGCTAGGGCCCTGATGCAGCATGAATAATTGTTTTTAGTGCAAAACTTTGCTTAACAACCAGCTTACTTTCACACAGGGGTCTTTTCATTCCAATACAAATGATCTAAAAATAAAAATATAAATTTTGTACTTATCTATAAAACGGATTTCTGCACACCACCCCCTACCCCCCCATGCAGACACATGCTGTATTTTGTGTTAATAAGTTCAGATAGCGATAGTTGCACATTTTCAAATGCTCCAGCAGATTAAAAAAAAAGTGTCCAGATAACACGTCAGCTTACCTGACTTTCATTTATTTAAACCCGACACTAAACGTTTTTAATGGCTGTGAAACTCATTAAGCTCCTTGCTTTCATTCAAACTGCCAAATGAAAGCTCAGTCACTGAAACTAATTTCCCGGAGCCGTTACACGCATCCGTGAATGCAACAATAACGGACCATCATCTCCAAATCTTGCACACGCCGCTAACAACTGTCGTCTCCGCCCCCCTACACCCCCCTACACCCCCCTACACCCAACCTAATCTTTGCATGGGCTCACACAGGAACAGAAATGATGAATTTAGAGTCTCCCTCTGTCCGGGCTGTAGCTTTGAAGACTGCTGAAACGAAGCGCTATGCATAATACATGAACACAGTTTTGAATACTGACGCACAAAACTCATAATATTAAGTCTTTTCTTCTTCCCGACGCTGGCTCACTCTGCTTCCTGTCTCACTCCAGGAAGTTTGGCACTGTCCTGGTTTTTTGTCTTCTTTTGTTCTTTAGGTATTTCTTGCTTCAGCACAGGGGGGTGAATTGTCCCCATGGGACGAAAGGTTTACAGCAACAAAATGAAATTTACTTTTGCCTGATTGCCACAATTCCTTATGTATTTTTCACAATAAATATAATCAACATATGTCTATTCCTAATCATTAAAGCATTATTCATAGATCAGTGATTCCCAAACGTTTCCTGGTCCCGTACCCCTTCAGCCATGTACCCCCTGCTCCTGCACACCTAAAAAAAACATATTAAAGTAATGTCATATAGATTGTAGCCCTAGAGTGAAATTTGTTGTAATTATTTTACCTACTGGGGCGCTGATTGTAAAGTTGCAAACTTTTTGCAACATTTAGCAGCAAACCACGTTTAAAAAAACGTATGTGAATTTTTTATGTTACTTTGGACCAGATTTACCGCTATGGGGTTTTATTAACATTTAGATTTAGATTTAATATTCAACATTTAGATTTAGATTTACCATTTTGATTTAATATTCAACATCTAACTTTAGATTTACATTTACATTTTGTTTTAATAATTAACATTTTGACTTAACATTTAGATTTTAATTTAATATTTATCATTTAGATTTTAATTTATCATTTAGATTTATATTTAACATTTAGATTTGGATTTAACATTTACATTTAATATTTAGATTTGGATTTAGATTTAACATTTACATTTAACGTTCACATTATATTTTTACGGGGAAAAAATATCACATATTTCACAAATATTGCTGTAAATCTAGTCAAATGTAACGTTAAAAAAAATAACATGCATTTTTTAAACGTGGTTTGTTGCTAAATGTTGCAAGAAGTTTCTATTTGTTTTAGCATGTGGCCCATACATTAACAGTGATAAACCAATCTCTTTTTTTTTTGTTGATTGAACATGTACCAGTGATACAACATTCAACAAGATGCACAGAACTCCTCAATGTTGGCTGAATTCAATACTTGTGCCTTTTTGATTAGATTTTTTTCTCTGTCTGAGGCTGTATAACGGAGATTGGCATGTGTAAGTTGTGGCAATGCATGGACGCTCCTGACTGCTGGTCAATTTCTATTCCAGTTTCCAATGTTGTCACGCTGTTTTTAGATTCTTTTCACATCAACCCTTTGACAATATGTGTACAGAGTACTTTTAGAAATAGGTCTATTTTAAAGTATGGTGATGAAACAGTGGTCGTTAGTCTCCTCCAGGGCAACGAGAGCAGCCATGGTCGTATAATTGATGATTTCACCAAATGGTGATATGAATCATATCTGGAAGTGAACAATACAAAAATCAAAGATATAATTTGATTGATTTTAGAAGAACAACCATGACCATCAAGGGATTCAATGTTGAATGTGTGCAATCTTGGTACCATTATTGATAGCAATTGAACTTTTAGGAGAACTGTGAAGCTGTGTGTAAGAGGGGCCACCAGCGTCTGCACTGTTTAAGGAAGTTGTCGAGTACGATGTCGTGTTGTGGATTGTTTGTTGTTTTAATGTCCATGCAGATGCCGTCCTCTATTTTTCACTGCATTACAAACCTACCTGCGGGTACTAATAAAGTTACCTGAACCCCTGGGGGCACCCATACCCCACTTTTGAGTAGATCAACCTTAATTCTTTGTGCATCGTCTCCATTCCAACCAAATGGAGCCCGACTTGCAGAGCAAAGCGTGGGTTGTTTTACTTCAGTATGCTCCCACTGGGATTATAATGAAATCCCACTCTTATCTTGCCCAGCTGTTTCGACACCAACACATACATTGGTGGCCTAACTAATGTCGTTTTTGTGTGATTTTTTTATTTTTTCTCCAACAGAACGTGTCCCGTATAAACGATGTAGTGAAACAGGTTCTCTTGATATTCCCACATTTCTGTTTGGGCCGAGGTCTGATCGACATGGCAAAGAACCAGGCAATGGCCACGCTCTTCAGCAGCTTTGGTAAGAAACCCTCATTGAGCAGTAACACACAACATTAGACAAAGAAAGAAAGAAAGAAAGAAAGAAAGAAAGAAAGAAAGAAAGAAAGAAAGAAAGAAAGAAAGACTGTGTGGTTTGCAAAAGCAAAACATCATTCACAAACTAAAGCATTTTGTTTTGCTAATAAGAAACATACCTCTTAATTAAATGCAGCATGTTTTCCACATACTAAAAACATTTATTCAATTACAAAAAACAAAACAAAACTAAACTAAACAAAAAACAACAAAAACAATTTTATAACAGTTGTGTATTAATATAAAGTATTGCACTAACCTTGCAGATCGACATTCAATTCCAGTAAACCAGTTTTCTGATTAAATAATATGGATATTGTTTTGTTCTTGAAAGATTGAAAGAAAAACTGAATGTGGTTTGCAAATACAAACCATAATTCACAAACTAATACATTAGTTAATGCACTAACACACGTATCAAACAAATACAGCATATTTTACACATATATAAAAAAAATCATCTCTTAAATGACAAATTATTAATGTAAATTATTGTACTAACTTTGCACATCAACATACAAATGCCAGCAAACTTTCTAAGAAATGTCCTGTTATCTACTTAGATAATATGGGTATTGTTTGGTTCTTAAGATATTAGTTTTTACTTCATAGATATTTTTTGTAATTTAAAAAATTTAAGATTTTACCCATTTTTCAACAAAGGTGTTAAAAAAGTAACCATTTAGTCATTTACAGTATGTATTTATTTATTTAATCCTTTCATGAAAATCTAAACTAACAGTGTAGTTTCCCCATGTACATTAAATAGCATCACAGTCCAAATTAAACAATTTCATGATTGTAAAGGAGCAGTAATAAAAATAATAATAATAAAATTATTTTATTTCTGCACCTTAACTTAAAATTAATCAATACATAATTGATGACGCAATCTAAAACATCGTATCTGTTGTTCTTCAAAACACCTTAAAAAAATAACATAAAATATGCAATTAAACAGTAATAATAATAAAATAATAATAATAAAATATGTTGGCAACTGAAATGAATTCACAGCAAACCGCAATGAATTTGTTTGTCATTCACTGGCTATGAGTGTCTGTGATGTTTTGGCATTATTTAGTATTGATTTTAACTCAATAGTTTTTTAAACTCCAGAAACCAATGTAACTGTGTGCACACTTAACTACAAAAAACAATCTAACTCTATGATTGGCTCACATAGATCTATGCTGTGACCCTGTTCTAATCTGGAACTTTATCTAAAATCTGTTGACCACTGGTTGCAATCAAAGCAATTTATGTCTCCGCATGGTGACAGCCACCAGCTGACCGCACAGTGCCTGAGTGCAAGTTCTGTAAATCTGATGCTGCCTTTTCTCTCTCTCTCTCATTAAAACCCAATAAGATTCCAGCGTCGGAACAAATCAAAGTCAGCGTTTCCACGCATTCAGCCAATTTAAGTAACATAAATGTATCTGGAAGGAAGGTTTGAAATTCTCCGTTTTCAATGTATACAGGGACACATTAATGGTTGTTAATGTCTGGTATTTACAAAAAAAAAACGAAATAAAATTGGCTGGTTTGGCTGTGAGAGAAACTTACATTAAAATGTTAAATCAAAGTCAAAGTTCTGCGTTGCTCATTTTACTGCACTTTAGTCACAGAATCAGTTTGTGCTCAAGTCTGTTAAGTTTTTTTGGTGTGTATTTTGTGGCACTAAATGGACAATCCACATTATTATGCAACTAATTATTATTTACCAAAGATTTGTTGAAAAGTTTGCAAAGGGGCCGAAAACTTTTAACGTAATTCTGCAAACAGACAAACAGATAGAAACAACATTGGTGAAAATATTACCCTGTTTAATATATTTTAGCATCATCAAGACAGTGTTTTTCAGCCTTGAGGTCATGACCCCATGCAGGGTCACCTGGAATTCTAATTGTACTGTATATTAAAAAAATGAAAAAATAAAAATATGAATCCTTTTTAAATTAAAACACCACATCATCACAAATTGTATTCTAAACTAAATCTAAATAAAAAAAATTATACGGTAAATAAAAAACTAATACTTGCTACTCGTAACACAGTATATATACTGTATATATATATATATATATATATATTTTTATTTAACATTTGAGAAAAGAAAGTAAAAAGTCTCAGGGGTCACCATAAATGGGGTCACGACCCAAAAAAAGTTTTGGAAGCACTGATCTAAGATATCAGCATCAGTGGTTTAAAATGACTCCTAATTTCTGGTAAATTCTAATAAATAATTCCCATTAAAATTTTATATTTTTTAATTTTTTTTTTTTTTTTTTAATTCCCAAGCTTAGCTTCCCGTTTAAATTTACTGGAAACTTTACAACCCTTTTCAACCCTAGTTGAAATATGGTAAAATGGTTATTAAACAACACTGTTCAATATGTTTATTGAATGACAAATATATGTTTTTGCCTTCTTAAAAAACATTCTTGTTCATTTTTTTTTTTATTTTTTCACCTCGTCTGCACCTTGTTGAAGGTGAGCGCTACATCTCGTGCAATCTTTTCACGACAGCTATGCATGTTTTATTACTGCAATGAAGTAAGTATAGGTATTTTATTGCATAATTTGTGACCATCACCAGCTCTCCCTAAGGAGGGATAAAAAAAAAAAAAAAAAACTTTATTAAAGGGAGAATATAAAAAAGAGAGGGCAGTGTTACACTTTGGTAAAGGGGGAGGGAACAGGGGAGATGGAGTCAGGGTAGGACAATGAAAGGGGTGGGGAACAATAGACTATTTTAAGGTGAGTGTTAATTTTTAGGCATATTTTTAAAAACAATGTCAGATGAGGGCAAGTCACCAAGGAAAAAAAAATAAACATTTCCTTCCCACACAAGTGTTATACAGACCAGCAATGGAGTGACAGGTGGAGCAGCGTCTGAAGAGGTGGAGTCGGGGTCGAGGAGGCCATCAAGTGGCAAAGCGGCACATGAAAGAGGAAGAAGAGTCTTATCTGTGAGGAGATGGGGCAGGAAATAGCGGTGTGAGGGAATGGTTTGCGGCGGTAATGGAGAGCAGGAAGAGAAAAGCAATCACAACATAAAAGGGCCGGCGTTAGGGCGGCTATTTACCGACGAATGAGACTGAAAGCGCTTCTTGTTTTGCTTGTCGCCTTACTACCCTTCAAGGGCTGAAGGGCTGTTGATGCTGCGAGGAAAAGGAAGAAGGAATAAAAAAAAAAAAGAAAAAAGAAAAGCGGAGCATGTTTAAAAAAAAAAAAGTTTTGAGTAGAGGGCTGTCATCACTTTATTTATATACTCAGGAGCCAAAAAACAGACTTCGGCATGAAAAACGGAGGATGTCATCCACTTCCGCACATGACAGGTTCAACTGAGTTTCTACTGTGATTTATTTATTTATTTTCATTCTAAGACTAAGTGGCGTTTTTAAACTGCTGGCTTTCACCAAATGAATATGCCTGGAAATCACTTCAAAGAGATGACAAAAATACAGCTTTTTCCTCAAGTTTGGACAAATAGCATAACAGCCGTCTAAAATCACCCACACATGCATCCGGTCATTTGCTCTTACCTTAAAAACACTTTCAGCTCAATCGTTCATTGGCTTTGACAAAAGACTTTTTGCTTAATGGCTCAAAGCTGTGATAACCACATTTATTTATTTATCTAAATATTATCCACTGTTATCCAGGAATTTTAGTATTACTGGTAGTTGTACCATAGTATACAGTATAGTCATCTTAAAAATGTAAATCATTGTTTTAAGTAGAAATAAAATGGGTTGAAAGTGACAAGAAATCACAAAAAACACAGAAATTGATTACAAGTTGCAAATTAAAGTGGCCAAAAAACAGAGAGAAAAAGTGGTAAAAAGGGTTCAAAGTGTCAATATTGGAATAATTATTGTTGTAGAAACAATTACGGTCATTTAACTGATAAATAGTGAGCATGACAAATCATGAATGTGGTTAAATTGGCCAAAAATAAGCATGAAATATGGTGAAAAGAGGTTAAAAGTGGCAATAAAGGGTCAACATGTGCGGCATTAGGTGGGAAAAGTGGTGGAAACGGTTTCTAAGTGCTGAAATTGTCTTGAAAGTGGAATTTTTTTGCAGAAAACACATTGAAATTTGATGGAGAAGTAGCAGAAATGGGAGTAATGTAGCAAAAAAGCTTTAAAAGGAGCAAAAATATGGCAAGAAAAAGTGATGAAAATGGGTGAAAACATGGCAAGTTTTGTGTAGTTGCAGAAAAAAGGTAAAAAAAAAAAAAAAAGCAAAATTTGGGCTCAAGTTGTGAAAAAAAAATTATTTGTTTTTTGAAGGCATCTGGCAACGCCCTCCTAGTGTATTGTGACCCCTAATGGGCTCCTAACCCCAAGGTTGAGAACCCCTGGCTTAAAGTGATGATATATAACATTTTATTTAGCTTATTTCATTGTTTGGTTTGGTTTTCTCAGTGTTTCTGTTTGTCTTTCTTCATCAGGGGAGGACCGATTCAAAGACCCGCTGAGCTGGGACATGGTGGGAAAAAACCTCTGTGCCATGTCGATCCAAGGAATCGTCATGTTTACCATTACAATTCTCATCCAGTACAAGTTCTTCTGCAAACCAAGGTAAAAGTGGCCATCATCAATCAGAAAGATAAGGTTGCCATAGAAACTAAGGCCAAAAAAAACAAAAAAAACAAAAAAAAAAGCCTAAACCAAGCTTTGTTCAGGAATAATGTTCAAAAGTGTAATTAGGTTCTGAACTCTTTCATGGCCACACGTGTATGAATGGAAGCACTCAAGCAGAGTGTTTCCCAAGAGTTTCTGCACAGTTATTTAACAGAGATGCTGTAGAATGTCCTGATTACATAAGTAGTTTGGTCTGCATATTCTACTAATTATTCAACGTTATTCAGCAATCAGGAAAAATAGGAACACAGCCACTAAGTAATCACAGTGTGGGGGGGAAGCAGATTTAGATGTCCACAGAGTACAGAAGTCAAGCGTTCTACTTTTGTTTTGGAGTAACTGGATGAAGAAAGGTCCATTTTATATCCTTGGATGAGGGCGAGGACTCTAGGTTTTGGGTTCTAGTGAATTGCATATCATGTATATATCCACAAACGGCACTGATTCAAACTTTATACGCAGGCCCGTAAAACGTGGCACAAATGAGCGTCAGATAGTCTGCATTCCCAGAACCTCCAGACACAAAAACAGTCCCCCACTGATGCACCCCCCCCCCTCACCCCCCCACCACCACCACCTCCATAAGACATTTTATCATTATTATACTGTTTCTGTTTTGTGTTTGTTTTATTTTATTTTGCACCATCGACCAAGTATAATTCCTTGTATAGTCTAAAAACTCTACTTGGCAATAAAACTGATTCTGATTCTGAACGATGACTCGTGAGCAAATCTTAAAGCTGCTGGAGACTACATTTTATACCAGACCATGTAGGTGTCATAGATCAATAAACTGACAATCATTTGCTTAAATAAAAGATGTAAAAATTTGAAATCGCAGATCTAAAGTTTGTTTTAATCTCCATGGTAATGGTAAA
Source organism: Gouania willdenowi (assembly GCF_900634775.1). Lineage (NCBI taxonomy): Eukaryota > Metazoa > Chordata > Actinopteri > Blenniiformes > Gobiesocidae > Gouania > Gouania willdenowi. Next base: position 12,199,750 of record NC_041061.1, on the reverse strand, counting down.
CACTCTTATTGACACTGGAAAAAGTTTCACACATTGCATTGTGGGATGTGGCGTCCCGTAGACGGAAGTGTTTGTTGTTGTTATTACCTATTGTGTGGCTGTCTTAAAGGACTATACAAATGAATTTGGGTTGTGTTGTGTTGAGTTGAGGAACCGTAATTCTTTGCATTTTCCCCCCAAAAAACTGCAAAAATAACTTCCCAACTAAGTTCTTGTTTTTTCTACGGACTGAAAGTTGCGGCTAAACAATGGTGGATGTTTAGTTTTGAGTTTACGCGGAAAGATTTAAATCTGGCCAAAATTGAATGTCTCACAGAGTGAGGTCATATTACGTGGAACAAATTTGAGCAAAAGGTGCATAAAGAGAATCACAGTCCTCCTTGTATTGCGAGAAAAAAAAAACAATTAAGTAAAAACGCTTCTATGCATCCATCTACGGGACTACACATCCCACAATGCAATGCAGGGAAACTCAATCAAACAAAAAAGAAATAACCTGCAACTGATTGATCTATGAGGCCTAAATTATGAATTGATCTGATAAGAAATACCATCTCCACCAGCTTTCATGCAAGAACGTCTCAACAGAACACATACACTCTTCAATGAGTTTAAGCTAGTTTACCAGCAATTTTGGCGATGTAGCATAGTTTATTGACCATTACTATTTTATATATTTCTATGGACTCACGGTTAAACTGACAGAAACCTTGACTGTGGTTCTTTTTCAGACTCATTTCAGGAAAGTCTGTATCGGAGCAGGATGAGGACGTGGACGTGGCCCGGGAACGTGAGCGCGTCTATGCAGGAAAAGCTCAAAACGACCTCCTGAGGATCTGTGACCTAACAAAAGTATGTCCCTCTATGGAAATGTTTCATTTATAAATGTGTTGGTTAGAAGTTTGATGACTGTAAATCATTATTGCACTCCATCCACTGGGGCACACAGCCATTTACAGGGCATCTGCAGGGCTTTGATTAGCGAGAAAGTTAATTTGTGAAAATGATGATTCTCGCGCGGCAGGTCCCAGTTAATTACGCTTTTTACGGCGACATTTGTTTTCAGTTGGATTTTTGGTGAAATCTGAAGGAAAACAAACATCACAAGTGAAGATGAAATGGGAAAATGTAATGACTGGATGGTTGGCTTATTTCTGCTTATCTTTGCCCTGTTTTATGTTGAACACACTTTTACCTGCTTCAGAAGTCTGCTGTAAAGCAACAAAAATAAAAAAAAAGCTAAGAAAAGAAAAACTTCCTTAAAAGATAGTGATTGTTTGTAATTGAATTTGACATTATTTACTCATTGTTTATTTTTTATTTTGGATTAATTACAAATTAAAGCATACTATGTCAAAGGTCATAGAGGTTTTTTTTTAGATGTTGATGAAACAACTTTTTTTTCAAAATAAACTCTTTTTTTTTGCTGATCACATTAAAGAATTGTAGAGAAAAAATAAATCATGTTCAAACAAATAAAGCATTTTTTTTACACTAAAACTTGCCCTAAAATGTATTTGATAATGTATTTTATTCACTTGTTTTTTGTTTTTTTTTTTTTTTTTGTAATGATGAATTTTCATATTTATGTCAACATGCAGCCATTTTCACAACCATGGGAAAAGTAAATCAAGCTATGGCTGTGTTTGTAATCACATACTACTAGTACTACGTATACTAAGTCTGACCTCAAAAACAGTATGTAGCGTGTTTCAATTTCATAGTATGGAAAGATTGAGTATGCGAGAAATACCCGGATGTATACTATATTGGGACATTTTTAAAGTATGCACAGCGGGCACACTAGTCATACTCAACCGCCCCATGATGCATTGCAAGCAGAACGTAAAATGGTCCTGGGACCGGCTTCAAGCTAAAAATCAAACATTCCAATTTTCAAAATAAAAGCATCTCTTCATGTCTTCCAATAGTTCTTTTTTTTACATTTTTCTAAATAGGGCTCTTGTTTTGAAGGGTCTCTTTCTCACTTAAAAAAGTGGCGAATCAATGGAGATACAGTATTTAGTCTCAGTGTGCTTCAGGTTTTTAGACGCTGTAGGTTTGAAATGCATCTTGGAAAACTTGGAAGTTTACTTCAGTGGGAACTGTCACCATCCTAGTCCCCCGAACCATATTAATAGTACTGTATATAGTAGACAGTATGTACTCATTGAGTGTATAGTGTGTAGTACGTTAATATGCCATTTTGAACGCAGTCTTTCTTTGCCTCAAGCCAGTGACACAGTGACCTTTCTTTCATGATCATTTTTTATTCCCTTTTTCCCCAAATAATATAATAATAATAATAAGATATACAAGTTTTGAATGTGGGTTAGACAAAAAAGCTCTACAAAGCTGCAACTGTACATCGCTTCATTGGTAAGAAGTAGCAGGCTAAGACACGTGCACTGTTGCAGTTCTTGCACAACCGTAGATGATGGTTTCATTGGTGGACAGATGTTGCCTCCCTGCAGGCAGCAGGAAGTGTCTCTGCAGTGCCAACAGCTGGATCATCTAACAGACCCTTTTCTTTTCTCCTGCCGTCTCCTTGACCTCATTGAGCCTAATGTTTCACACACAGCTAGAAGCTCCACTTCCTGTGGACAATTAGTGAACATGTATTTTGATGGTAATATAAAATACATTAAGCTAAAATGGTTAGGATAGAATGTACCATCACTGGAAACAAGTGTGATTATTTACACTTTGTTTGGTTTCGTAGAAAATCATTTTTCATTTGGAACTCTCATAACTACTGGCTAAAAGTGTTTTTTTCTATCGATGCCAAAGACATATTTTGTAAGTTGTGGAACACAAATGTTATTAGTTATTTCAATAACTGTTGCCAAGAGATTCAACACACATTCAGTAACACCAAGCCAGCACTAACATGTCCCTTTAATCCAAATTAATATCTAGATTTAAGCATTTTTTTTAATATATATATATTGTTGTTGGCATATTAATATTTCCTCATAGACTGTCAGAAATCACAATATCACTATACTATGTAGGGAAACAGCCATAGTACTAAGGCTGTAAGAAAATACATTTCACCGTGCGATTATTGTATCAATCCAAACAAATGTTGAAATCGATTTTCTTAATCAAGTTTTTTTTTAGAGAAAATAACGATTTAATTGCGCTAACATAGCACGTAAACGCCCGGTCACTTGGTGTCAGTGAAGTACATTAGACCTTATTAAACTACTTCACTCCTCAATGCATTTTAGCTCGGAAGTTGTTGTTTTTTTTGTTTGTTTTTAGCTTGGAAGTTGATTACACTTTTATAAAACGTACTGGGCACTTTTATAGATGTATGTTTTTTGAAGCATTTAAGAACTTTTTTGAATCAGAATCTGTTGTAGAAGCTTGTAATTTGAGAGTTTGATTAACATACCACTTGTGTTTTTTTTTTTTTATATTGGTACTAGAATTACAGTCAGTCAGCATTTACTTGTTGGCGCCACCTTAAAAAAATGAAATAAATTGTATTTCGTATCATCATCGTACTGTTTAGTATCAGCATATATCGAGCTAGTGCTGGGACTTTAACGCATTAATTGGGATTAATTAATTACAAGAAAATAACGGTAGAGGATGTGGGGTTGCGGTCTGACCCATTTTATGAAGTGCGATGCAACAAGACAAATTCAAACTAAATTATCCCTTTTGTGCACTGTTCAGTTTCCACTTCTCTAGAATGTACTGTTCTTATACAAAGTCTGTAATTAATTAGATTCATTTTTCTTTTTTTTTTAATCGAGTCCCACCTCTGGTATGAACATAGTGTTTGCAGGTCAAACAGAGATTATTACCTAATGTGTTCAGGAGAAGCTTTTGAATTGCCATCTCATAAATCTCAGCCTTCCACTCTATCTACTACGGCTCTATCTACACATGCATGTTGTGCTACGTCAGTGCTTCCCAACATCTTTTGGTTCGTGATCCCACACATTTCAGGCGACCCCAGAGACATTTTTATTCTAGAGTTATTGTTTGTCATATTGTGTTACGAATAGGGATGTAACGATTAATCGTAAGGCAGTTAGAAATCAATACATATGTATCACGGTTGATATCGATTTTCTGAAAATTGAATCGCAGTACTTTTTTTAAACATATTTATCCTTCTCTTGTCCAAATGCTGAGGCGGCGGGCGGAATCTGCTACTACTTTCTTTCTGGCCGCCTTCTACTCTTAAATATGTTTATAAATTATTCCTTGCCCCTTTAGCACCGAACGAATATCTGTAATATTACGTGAATATCTGTAAAAGTCACGTTTTTCTATTAGCTCTGTCTAGCATAGCATCTCTTCTTCACTGCACAGAATATCGGCATGGCAACCGACCACTGGGTTACCAATGCCCTCTGCTGGTCCAAACAAATATCTGACATAAATACAGGGCAATGACTGTTTTTTTTTTTTTTTTTTTTTTTTAAAAAGTCCAATTGTTAAGGTACAAAATACATTTTCAGTTCCATTTTTAAAAAGAAAAAGAACTATTTGCAGTTTTGCATTGTTTACTATAGAACCAGAATTTAAATAATAGACTTCTTCTTCATTTGTATTATTCCTTTATTTATTTCATTTAAGATTTATTTTTAGTTAAATTGCATTGTTTTGAATAGTTTATCAAAGGATTCTTTTGACAATGAAAAATAAAAGGAAAATAATACAGTATTTCCTAGTTTTTTTCCCAAAAAAAATAAAGGAATATTTTTCAATCATCATTTGTCTACAATCCCATTTTGTAAAATAAATTGTGAGAGAATCATATCGTGAACCCAGTATCGTGAACCGAATCGTATCTGGAGTTGAGTGAATCGTTACATCCCTAGTTACGAGTAGCACTTTAGTGGTGTGACGCACCAGCTAATCTAATTTCTATTTATTGCATTATTTTTTTTAATCAAATCGTATTTAATTATATTTAAGTGAACTACATTTATATTTGAGAAAGTGAAAGTATTCAACAGATTGTGTGTTTTATTTTGGAAAAAAAAAGATTGTTTTAAAAAAAATAATAATAATAATAATAATAATGAAAAAAAAAATCAGCAACTTTTTTTCAATTACTAGACATTTCACGACCCCAAGGTTGAAAAACACTGTGCTACATGTTATTCTTTTTTTGTTTTTGTTCTTTTGCATTTGCCGACGGCCACATTTTGATAAGGAGTTCAAAGAACAGTAGATGTTTTTTGGTTCTTTTTTCAGACATTAAGTGTAGAGTAGATGGTGCTCTTTACCTTTTTTTGCTTTGACAGTTACAGCGATGTCTCTCGCCTTCCTCAAAATCTGCCGTCTGACACGTCACACGCTGTCAGTGAGACGCTTCTGAGGAAGGCGAGAGGCATCGCCGAAACTGTCAAGCAAAAAAATGTAAAGAAGAGCAGCATCTACTCTTATACTTAATGTCTGAAAAAAGAACCAAAAAACGCCTATAGTAGTAAGAAGACATGATGAATGTTTCTGAGTGAGTTTAAAGAACTTTTTTTTCAAATACTAAAGTGTGAATAACATTGCAAAAGGTTATATCGCTAATGATAAAAACTACCAACAGCTGTGGTTCTGTCCGTGTGTCAGAACCTCCTGTTGCAGAAATCTTACATTTTCCCTATTTAGGAGTTTCAGGAGTTTTTTATTTATTAGTTTAGTTTTCATTTGCACATGGAAAAATGTGAGGGTAAAAATCAGCATCAGTTTAAGAAAATAAATACCTTTAACCCTCCTATTATCCCCAAATATTACTAATACATGGGATCAATCTGTCCCCAGGGATATTTGCTGCCAGAAAATGGATTTCAGAAAATTGTTGACCAAGTCTTTGTGTCTTCTGAATACATAAATAACTCCTTGATAATGAAACCATGACCTGTTCTCTAGCGCCACCATCAGACCAAACTTTTAAAATAGAATGAATTTATCTTGAATAGTTTACATCCATTTTTTTTCCAATATACTGACATATCATGTATCAACACAAAAGTATGTGAGGAGATGTACGGTCACACATGGGTCACACGCAGACAGACACGCTTTACGCAAACTGACCCCAGAGGGACAACGATGCCAACAATATGTGTTCAGCACATTGAAAAAATATAATACCAGGATGATATTATGTTCTATCAATTGTACCCATCAAAAAAACAAAGGCACCTGTTATTTTAAATGGGATCAAATTGACCCCAAGGACAATAGGAGGGTAAATACAACTTGACATATCAGATCAAACTTATCTTGCTTAGATAAAGTTTTCAGTTTTACAGATGAGGCTGTGTCTCCGTAATGAGGCCCGGACGCACTTTTGCAAAAAAAATAAACCAAAACATCAAAATTCTTCCTCTCATTGCTCTCAATGACTCCCACCACAGCTGTGTCGCATCCATTCACGGCACAGATAGCGAATTGATCAATGAGCCCACGGCTCCGGTGGTCATGCGGCACAGGCCGGGGTCCTGTCGTAAATCTGAGCCGTGCCTCTGAAGCGATCGACAGACCATCAATCATGTGTCAGACTCCACTACTCCTCCCTCTCTCTTTTCCCGCTGCTCCACACAGGAGTTCTACCACTGCGAGCCCCACCTGTTAGCCTCCACCTAGCTGCAGCGTTAGCGTCGGCTCTGTAATTGATGGAGACCGTAATGGAAGTGTGTCCATCTGCGAACGTTTTGCAGGCCCAGGGCTGTCAGATCAACCTTAAATTCCCTCACTAAGTTGACAGAGAAAGTTTTAAAGAACGTTGTAACAGCTGTTGGGAATCAGGAGACGCAGAAGTGACTGAGTGGTACCTGGGAGGGGGTCCCCAGATGCCTTCAAGAAACAAAGAATATATATTTTGAACAAGTCGAGCCAATTTTTGCTTATTTTTACCATTTTTCTGCTACTACACTTAAATTCCCCGTATTTTAACCTTTTTTCATGACTTTTTCTTGCCATATTGTTGCTTCTTTTAATGCATTTTTGTTACATAACTCCCATTTCTGCCACTTCTCCATCCAATTTCAATGCCTTTTCTACACATTTTTTTACACATTCAAGACAATTTCAGCACTTATAAACCCTTTCCACCACTTTTTCCTCCTAAGGTCACTTTTAACCTCTTTTCACCTCATTTCATGCTTATTTTGCCAATTTCACCACATTCATGTCATGCCCATTATTTGCCAGTTTAAACTAATTGTTCCAATATTGACCCTTAGTTTAAACTATTATTTTACCACTTTTTCTGTCCATTTCTGGCCACTCTAATTTGCAGCTTTTAACCAATTTCTGTAGTGTTTAAAATCCCATTTCACCACCTTTTCCACCATTTTTGGTCAATTTTAATCTATTTTATTTCAGATAAAAAACAAGAACTTACATCTTTAAGATGACTATATACAATGGCACAAATAATACTAAACTTCTGGATAACAGGGAATATTATTCAGATAAATAAATAAATGTGGTTATCACAGATTCCTGTAATAATGGACCACCATTTTACAGATTAGCAAATCTGTTAGCCTCCATAAGTCTTAATTCTTATACTCGACCTAGAAAAGAAAATATATTTTTGATTACAATATATTCAAAATGTCATTTGTATTCCTTTTTCCTTTTTTTTTTATGGTTAAGGCATTAATTCACAGCCAAGTCTCTTTATGTAATCAGATTGCTGATTAATCTTAAAAAAAACATGAGTATTTTAAGGAATGTGTTTTTTCAAGAAAACACCAGAAAAAAAAGAAAGAAAAACCACAATCAAAAACACATAGCTGTGATCCAATGAGCCAATGTTGTTTATCGACTCTTGATTAAAATTTGAATAAAATGATTTGACTGACTCTCTGAAGTAGCAGCAAAAAAAAAAAAAAAGAATGGAGTTGGTGTGAGCGTATTTATCATAATTATGGCCCAGTTGTTAAAGACGTGGCGTGTGTCGAGCAATCCGGACGCAAATTATTACTTTAAGTGATTTAGGAACCGTTTATATATGTAGTATTGTAATGTGACCTATTTTGCCTTTAGCTTTGCTAGACAGCAATATAACTAAATATATGTTAATATCAGTTAGTAGCCAGTTTCTACACCACCATTCTTAATCCTCCTATTATCCTCAAATATTAAACACAAACACATTTTTCAATAGTTTTCAATCCAAATCTTCTTAAATTCACTTACAACATTAAAGTGCATATGCCACCATATTTTATCGTCATGTAAAATGCGAGAACACACCCTGAATAGTGAGTCCACAAAACATTCAACATCAATATATCCAGCTTAACATAAAACTTTTCAGTTTAATGTTGCTTATATGGGTTGTAACCATAGACGTCAGAACCACACTTTAAAGAAAAAAAATAAATAAAAAATCTGACTAACAATTGTCACTTTCAAATAATTAATGTAATGCTTGCAATGTGATATGATACACAAAGTATGTTTTTTTTCTACGGAGGGTCTATGGATTTTAATGTTATATTAAGCATTTTATTGTTGCTTATGAGTTTAAAAAAAAAAAAAAAAAAGTTATCTCACTATAGAACTGCCACTTTCAAATAACTGATGCATAAATGCTAGTAAAGTGATATGATAGACCAAACTCACTATGTTAGCTGAAAACTTGCGGTTCTACAGTAGGGGTTTTATTCATGGGGTGAGCTCTTCCTATCTGAAGCATATTTCATTCCCAACATGAAAAACTTCAAAATCATACTGTTTCATTGAAGATTACGGACAAATCGAGCATCTTTAAATACCAGATATCAGCATAATTTTTCTTTTTTTTTTTCATGGAATAAATATGTCCAAATCAAGTGAAATAAAGGTGTTTTAACTTTTTCAAAAATCAAACTTTTACATTTCACCTCCTTAAAAACTGCGTAACTGCTGTGGAAAAAAGGATCAAAGACAGACTGCATTCTTTATGAAGTCAGTCTTAATATTTTCAGAGTTGAGCTTTGTGGAATAGACACGGAACCCCATTTTTCTTTGCAAAATGTTACATTTTCACTTGCAAAGTCTGTTCGTATCGCTGCAAATGACTGTTTTTGTATGAAGTATTCCCAGTAAAGGGACTGGTTGTACCACCTGAATATATATATATATATATATATATATATATATATATATATATATATCTATATATATATATATATACAGTATATACATGATGCTGTGCCATGTCATTTTCTCTACTTTCTCTACTGATTTAGCCATCAACCTGTATTTTCTAACAGATGTAGCTGCGCCAGAGTCTGTGGGGAATTATCCTCTATAATTTCCCACCTTTGTTCGTGTATCCGATGCTTTGATGTCGTACGAGCGCCGAGGGCCAATGCTAAGAGATAAAATGGGTAATCCAGATTGATAAAATGGGAGTACATCTGCCAGATTGCACAAGCATGATGGATGTCTGCAACTCTTTCTTTTTTTTCCTTTTTCTGTCGGTGCTTTTGAATAAAGCCTGGAGCTCATTGAAATGTCATAAATTTATGTCTGCTTGATAGCAGACAAAACTTTGCTAACTTGCTTGAGTGGAGTCATTTTTTTGTTTTATATACAGTGTACTACAGTATATCTCTGACTTGGTAAACCCCACAAAGCAGTCTGAGCATGTTGTGTTTTTCATTTAAAAGCAGACTCTTTTGAAAGTGTTTTGTCCTTTGTTTTCAACGTCGCGAGTCAGAATTGCATCTACAGCAGTGATTTTTGTCTTTTATTTTCACGCTAAAGCTATTGCTTATGCTTTTAAACTACATTTAAAACATGTCAGACCTTCACGGATCCATAGAAACACAACAGCTATAGCTTGAATGCTGCAAATTCAAAGACTTATTATATTTGCTTGACTTTTCAATCCATTTTATATCAGAGATGTATTTGTTTTTTTTAAGTGCAATGTTCATACAGGTCATTTATTTTTGAGATTATAACATATTTAGTGGTTAAAAAACATTTGTACATCCAGTTATTTTTATTGTCCCTCATGGGGAAATTAGTTTCACAGTGTAGGGGCGACACACAACATAAATACACAACAATCATAATCCCACAACAACAATAGTAACCTTCAATAAAAAGAGTAAAAAAAAAAAGTGCTTCACAAAGTGTAAACAGGGCATTATCATTATTGCTTAAGTACCAAGCGCAGGTTTATCATTTTAATTGCAGTAGGGATAAAAAGAACATTTATATTTATTACTTGTAGTTCTCAGGAGCCTGTATCGTCTCTCAGAGGGATGGGCAGGGATACATTTAATGCTAATGGTTTTACATTTAATAGATTCAAATATACTTTTTAATTACAAGGTTTTATTTTTTATCATTTCTGGCAAATGTTCTGAATAGTCACAAACATGTTTTTCTCACCTCGGCCCATAATTGCCATGAAACATAATATTAATTGATATCAGTGTCAGTTTTACGCCAATAATAAAAACCAATAAGCGCTGTTGTTTCAGACGTGTTGGCGCCATATAACTAACGCTGAGATGTCTTGTTTTTTTAATACTATGTTTCATTTATTCAGACAACTGATCCTCAGGAAATCCACTTTGATCTCCTGACATGTTTCCACTGTCAACTGCCAGTCTTCGTCAGAGGCGCCTGCTGATCGCTTTGATGTTTACTTTGATGTTTCCGTAACTTCCGCCTCGTTCCTTGCTGGAATTATTACGCGGAAGTCAGGAAGGAAGGAAGCATCAAAGCAAACATCAAAGCGATCAGCAGATCAGCCTCTGACGACTGTCTTCGTCAGAGGCAGTTGACAGTTGTTTTATGTTGACATTTCTGTAAAACTTTCTGAATAGTCAAGTGTTTTTATCACCTTCTTTGGCCAGCTGGGGTATCGCCGGTTAATCCTAGAGATGGCTGATAATATTGATATTATTGGCCGATCATTGCCATAAAACAAAATATTACTAAACGTCAGTGTCCGTTCCCCACCGATATTGAAAAACCGTTTAGTTGTTGTTTCAGACATGTTAAAAATACATATGGCACTTTTTCCACAGCTCAGGTGCAGTTGGTTTTATTTTGCAAGGATTATATTTTATGTGGAAAACATCCAGTTGGGCATCACATTAAATATAGGCTTAATGTGTCATTTTCATGGCAATATATATATAATGTGACCTAAAATTACATTGGTGATGTGGTGGTATGTCAAAGTATTGGTATCGTTAGTTACAGAAATCGGAAATTAGTCAGTAAAAAGCCAATATTGAACATTTCTAATCCTGTTTTTGAATTGTTAACACTAATGACATAAAGTGAAGTCCCTGAAAAGTGTTCTGTCATGTCCAAAATAGGCAAAAGTTTTCATGAGCAAGTGTTGTAATGATAGTATTTTGGGGTGTTTTTGTATTAATGGTCGTGAATGCTGCTAATGAGGTAGTTTCATGTCCATCCTCATGTATCCTCTGAATTTTCCCCAGTGGACTTTCTAACTTTTCAGATGTTCCATCTCCATCTGGCTCATTTTAAGTGTTGCAAATGATCCCTTTCCAGCTAAATATTCTATCCCCCCCCTCGGCCTCTCCATTGCCCTCTCATTCTTTTCCATCTTCCTACATCCCACACCCTCCCTGCTGCTGTTGTCTAACGCTCCATATTTTCTCATACAATCCTCTGTACAATCGTTCTTACTGGCTTCTCTTTCCCCTCCTTTCCTCTGGCTATAGCTGGTTGATTCATTTTAATGTCTGCTCCCTGCAGGTTTACCCTCGAAGAAGCAACCCCGCTGTGGACAGGCTATGTGTGGGCGTACCTGCTGCAGAGGTAGGCCAGATGCTGCTGAATCGCACCAGCACCTTTTATTGTGTGTGTGTGTACTCGGTGGATGACTCTTTTGATCACATCTGACTAATTTTAGGAGTTTTATTAGAATTACAACCCAATAAAACCTTAGTATTTTGATAATGTAGTGTTTTTTTTCTCCTCAATCTAGAGTTGCATTATCTTAGTCATTTACTTTTCCTATTCCCAGTTTGAGGAAAAGTTCAATTTAAAAACAACTTTCTTAACCCAATACCACCAAGAAACCAGATTGTCTCAATCATCAAGGTCGTGGTAATTCAGGTATGAAAAAAGCCCATCAGGGAACATCTAAGAACCCAGTTTGACCTTCATCAAATCAACAAACCAATCCAAAAAGACAGTAAAGAAGGCACATGAGGAGCAACAACTCATTCCTTAAGTTGTTGACATGTTGGAAATCCTCAGGAGGTTCTTTCCACTTCAAACACAACAACACACTGGGACAAAAAGCACTGGGAACAGAGGGACAAAACACCCAGGCCCAAAGCAAATGATTGGGGTTAATCCAATACAGTTTAAAGTGGAGAAAGTGCACTGGCACAAGAAAAGAGAGGCCACTTATTAGGACTAAATCCAGCCGGACACCTACATCTGAAAGGAAAAGTAGGTTGTCATTGATGATGGAATCATCCAGATCCTGGCAAGGGAAGATCATTGGTTAGAGAAGGTGGGATAAACCAAACGAGAGGAGGGAAGCTTGGGTACAAACATTCATCAATTAGCCTTTTTCGACTCTGTTTATCATGGACTACAGCTCTGCATGTTGCAAAGAGTTGTCCTATCAGGGGCAATATTGACTTCAGGCACCTGGAAATGAATCTCACCTGTGTCGTAGCCGTCTGTCACATCCACAGTTATCTTTGAGCAAGTTGTCAAATCAGAACGACTGAGCACTCTCCTATAGTGACAGGGGGCGGGATTATAAACACAGTCCATGTGAACTGTCTCCATCTTGTCAAAATGTCATTCAAAAGGGCCAGAGAGGATTTGCTACAGATATATTCACCTCAGATGGCAACTTGATTTCTGAAAAGTACTTCTCTATGATGTTATCAAATCTGAAAGTTTGGATTTAGCTTATAATGTGTAACCTATAGCTATTACTGGCATTTATTTGTTTGTTTGTCTGTCTGTTAGCAGCATTACAGTATGTCACATTTTAACAGAAGTTTAACCAAAGATAAACCTTACATCATCAAAGATTTCATTCAATTTTGGAGGGGATCTGGATCAATAGACTGATCCTAGATCAGTTTCAAAAATGGGAAAATCCTAATTTCAAAACTTCATATTTTGGTTTGTAATTGACTGATCTTTATGAAATTTGGCTGAGCTATGTTGGGTTGTTTTATCAATTAACCCACCTACTTTTATATGGATCTCCTATGCAGATTGCATTTAGAAAAAAAAAAAAAAAAATCCACTGTATCACTATTTATGTGGATAGACATTTCTTACAAGCCTTTTAAGTATGAAAGATCATGCTTCCATAATTCGGATTGTCAATAAATAACACATTTTATTTCAGAAATACAATCAATAACTTAATTTACTAAGCTGAACCATATCTGGTCACAGTTGGTGTCTGTACATGGTAGGGGAAACACCAACTGGGGCCTAGTTTTGCTTTAGGAAACAATGTATTAAGGCAGGGGTCTGCAACCTTTACTCTCAAAGGAGCCATTTAACCTCATCTCACCCCGAATAAAGTCCTCCTGGAGCCGGAAAAATACCGCCTCAATGTATACAATACAGTGTATTAAATTCTATACAGTTAAAATTATATAGAATAATGTTTGATTTAATTTTTAATTTGATTTATATTGATCAAGTAAATGGCGACGTAAAAACAGTTTAAAATAAAATAAAATGAATTGACGTAAAAAAAAAAATAACAACAAAACCGTGTCTTGCATCTTCAAATTCTTACGCATTTCAGTTTACATGAACACAATTTATATAAATAATATTTTTTATGTTAATGTATTTAATGTATTAATGCATGATCATGTGGTCAACACATGCTAATTGCTAATTTCTTGCCACACATAAAGCATGCATATTTAACCGGCACATTGGTGGTTAAAAGAATCTGTTCCCACACAATTAAAATCTCTGTTTTCTTCCAGAATAGTGTTTTTGTTGGTTTATTTATCTTACCAGGGATTTAAAACTTAAGGTTAACCACAGGTGCAGGAAAGTTGATGGTCTGTAGATGTTGCAGGAGATGAAGTAGGAAGGTGCACAACGTGATTTATTTTTAAGTTAACAAATTGTTATATCATGATTTTATTTGTCATTAATCATTAATAGCCTCTGTAAGAAAATAGCTCTTTATTTCAGTATTTTTTTAAAGCTATATGGAGCCATGGCAAAGGACTCAAAGAGCCACATGAGGCTCCAGAGCCGCAGGTTGCAGACCCCTGTATTAAGGTAACATGGGTATCTTTAGCTGAAAGCATGCTAAGAAAATGATACCCATTCATTTCACAGTAGTCCCGATGAAGGTAACCTACATCTGTAGCCACAGCTACCATGTGATAGTCCTCTGACTGACACTAGTTGTTCTTTCCCAAAGACTGAAAGCATTTGGATCCACCAACCCTTTGGGTATTGATGATCCATTATTCAGGATCGTGCACAAGGCCTGCGCTGCTCATGCAAAGAAAGGCCCTTTTACAAGTGTGAGTCTTGATTCTAGCATGTTCCTAAATGCTGACGGACATTTGTTCACTCTGGGCTCTGCGCTTTGCCTTCATCCTCCCTGCTGGTGTTTACCCAAAGCCCATTGTAAATGTCAGCGGAATATTGTGATTCACCGAGCTCTGCTGATCACACATATCACAGGCTGCACCTTAATGCATTATTTACATCCAGCTTAGCTCTCCTCTTTGCATTCGCAAGCACAGGGTCACAAATAAGCAGGGATCAATGAATGGCAGGAATAAAATATTTATAACAAGAGCTGGAGCAGCTGAGGTAGGTCACGTGACCACGGAGCTCCGCGGAGACGACTTCCTGTCGCTGAGACCTCCAGAGGGACGTAAAATCAGCAGCGTCAGGAAAGAGAGGGTGGTGTTTGTTGTGTGTAGAGCAGTGGGGAAGAATGGGATACTTTGGGGACTGCTAGAGTTGCGGTGATTGTTCCTGTACACCTGCTGTGTTGATTTACTGTTGTTGTTTTTTTCTTGCCAGCACAAATCTTTTTATAATGTGACAAAAACAAACAGGGATGCACTGTTTAGTTGGGTCTGCAAACCCCTGTATACGTTGCTCAATGTTTCTAGATGTGCTGAAATATCCTACTCAAATAGAAGTACTGTTACTTGATTGAAAGTCATACATAAAATACTCAAGTACAAGTAAAAGGTAGCTCAATTAAATAGTAATCAAAGTAAAAGTTACTAGTTACTTTCACCCTCCATTTTTATTGTTGATAATAAATTTTGCCACACTTGCCTTGCACAAAACTTGGTCCGCAATTTTCTGAAAATAATTATCTGGAGGCAAATATTCCTGGGGTTAGATTGACCCCAAGGATATAATGTGTGAGTAATATTTGAGGATAATAGGAGGGTAAGATGTCTGATATAGAAATATGCTCTAGTACCCATAAAAGCAACTCAATTACCATAAATGTGAGTACTTGTCACCTCTGGTTGTTTCCCACAGTGCTTTGGGTTGCTGGGAATCAACGGGGCTGGGAAAACAACCACGTTCAAGATGCTGACAGGAGACATCCCAGTCTCTAGTGGAGAGGCCTTCCTAAACGGATACAGGTGAGCTGCTAAATCCCACCAGCACACAGAGTAACTCATCATAATTAGCCACCCAACATGGCCGCTCACATGGGGGATCTAGCAGTAGGAGTAGCAGCAGTAGCGTGTTGCACTCACACTAACCGCGCTTTCCATTTCCCCGGTTCACCGGGTGTTTTTCTTGGCGAAGTTGTTTCTTTTTTTCTTGAACACACTCTGCTGCCGCTGCTTTTGTTCACCTTTGCTGTACTCTCAGAAACGCTGAACACTCTTCCCTCTCTCTCTCTCCTTTTTTTTCTCGCGCAGCTTACCCATAATTCATTCCCTTTCACATCCTTGCCCTGCATCTCGTTCTAGGTTCTTGTCTCAGCCTTAGCAAAAATCAGCCATAAGAAGTTTTTTTTTTTTTTTTTTTTTTTTGTACAAGCCTGAAAAAATACCTTGACATTGCTCAATGTGGGAGGACAAAGAGTGGAGCACTCAAGAGGAAGACGACCTGCCTTGCTTATTTTTTTAGGAGCAAAAATTTGCATTCCTCCGCCTCGACGGCCATCTAACATATCACGCATTAACGACCTCGACGTTCTGTGTTTTGTTGTTGTTGTTGTTGCAGCATTCGAACAGAAATGAGGGATGTTCATCAGAACCTGGGTTATTGTCCCCAGTTTGACGCCATTAATGACCTGCTGACTGGACGCGAGCACCTGGAGTTTTACGCTCGATTACGAGGAGTCCCTGAGAAAGAAGTCGCCATGGTAACGAGTACACTCTTTGAATCAGGCTTACAAGTTTTAACTGCGGTTTTGTCTCCGTTGGCCCATTCTGTGAAGCACAAAATTATACAACATACATTAGCGAGTATTGTTGTTTAGCATCAAAATTGTTTCGTTTTTTTTTTTTTTTCTCCACCAACAAAATACTCTCCAATTAGCCAATTAGCATGCATGTAGGGAAAAGTAAAGTGCAGGTCGAGGAGATGGATAACCCCAGTGAGTGAAGCCATACATAATGAAAAATGGCCGGGGGAAGAAAAGCAGCAGCTGTGGGTTATAGTTCTACATTATTCACCGAGCCCAGTGGTGTGGCCCGCCCAAGGCGCTCTTTTCCGCACTGCTCTCCACTGCTGCACCGAGATCAAAAGAGGACGAGGGCTGCTGGTGACCACGGGGCCTCCGTCCGGGTGCCAAAGCTTTGATGTTTTTTTAGCTGCAGTGCAAAGGTACCAAACTCACGCTGCTTGCATAACTCCTAATTTTCTTGTGGCTCATTGTTTTTACGGTTTGTTTTGGAGGGTCGAGCGGCATCCAAACAAAGCCCAAGCCAAAGTGTCGACCTATTTGCATTAGAAGGAAGCAAATATGCAGCTCTGCGGAAAATCCACAGTTTTTCCTCATCGCCTGCAATCATTAGATCAGTTGTGCTCAACTTTTTGCCAAATGTCCTGATTGCAAATTGCAAAAAATGTCTAAGAAATAAGTCAAAATATCTTAAACTAAGGAAATATATGCTTTTTTGTGCCTCATGAAATATTTCTTCTTGCCAAATCCAGCCTTTTGGAGCATCCAAGTCGACCCCGAGGAGAAAATGACAGAGAACACATGAATCATTTTGTAAATGAAAAGCTCAACAATATTTGCAGAGGCTCACAGTTTTCCCGGTGCTTATATCACATGATTGCAATCAATTTTAAATTTGAGCAGTTGAAAAAAGCCTAAAAATTCTTATAAAATCCTTACGTTTTCCTCAAATTATGACACATTTCTCTTAATTAAGTAGAAATCGGTGCCAAAATCTATGAAATTTAAAGTAAGGATGCTGTTTTTATCATGTATTGTTTGGGTGTGGTCTGTTTCTTACATATAATGTATTTCATATATATGTAGAAGTGCAAACAAGGGCACAATAATGTTGAAATTATACTAGTTTTCCTACAAACAATCTGTGGTCCACTTGAGATCAAACTGCTTTGTATTTGGCCCCCAAACTAAAATGAGTTTAGTGTTTCTTCTTTTCATTTATAATTTTCTTGAGTGTCTGTAACAAAGTAATTTCCCTCTGGGATCAATAAAGTATTTTCTGATTCTGATTCTGGTGAAAAGATATTCAGCATTTTACTGGGCAACTTTTTAAATGTGCTTATGGGTTTCATGTAAAACCCCTTTTTTTTTCATGTCTGTTTTAATCCTTGGTAAAGGTGGCAGAGTGGGGGATCCAGAAGTTAGGCCTTGTAAAGTACTCCAACAAGCCAGCTGGAACCTACAGCGGAGGCAACAAGAGGAAACTTTCAACAGCAATGGCTCTGATCGGATGTCCTCCAGTGGTTTTCCTGGTAAAACACGTCCTTATTAATGAGCTGCATGTGTGTGATGAAAACATGATGCATAGCTGTGTGAAGCGTAAGGCTCAGAATCAATATTAATGTCTCGGAGACAGTGAAACAGATTGTTTTTTCTTGGAAAGCACACAGATGATGGAAAAATGAGTGCGAGAGCATGTATGGAATGGAAAATATATATAAGGTTCCAATTTGTGAAAACCTTAATCTCTTTCCTGGAGGAGAACATGCATGATTGTTGTGGGTGGGAATAGAAGATCCTTCAGGCCAGGTTTCATTTTGATTTTTTTATACTAGAAAAAGGAAATTCCCTTGGGGGTAAAAAGTTACTCCAAGTTTCCATAAAGACGTACTGTATAACCAAAGCTTCACACAGAATACAGACTTTAACACACATTCTGTTTAGTAGTAACAATACCTTTAGCGGCACAATGTTTAAAGTTAAAAAAGAGGTCCAATCCAGCAGGAGTTATCCCGAAAATCAATGATATATCAAGTAAATAAAGGTATTGAGTAATTCATACTTAAATCTTGATTTTTTTTTTTCTCTACCTACTGTAGTTTTTCCACACTATTGCTGTGTTGGAAATGGCACACTCGCTACTATATACTACAAAGTCAATGAGTATGTACTGTCTACTATATACTAGGGTTAGGAGGATTAGGATGATGACCCTTCCCACACTTCAAAGTTTCCCAAGATGCATTTCAATCCTCAATGACAAAAACCAGAGGCTAAATATTTCTGTTGATTCGCCACCTTTCAAAGTTCTGACAACATTTTAAGCGAGAACGTGACCAAATAAAATATCAACATGTGGTCATTTTATCTGTAAAACTCACAGAAAACACATTTCATGCTGACATTAAAGAGAGTTTTGGAGACCTGCCATCGTGCAACTGACAAAATTTCAGGTTGACTTCAAAACAAGACCATTTTATGTTGCTTCATAGGGCGATTCAGTATGCCTAGTCTGCACACTTAAAGGTCCCATGTCATGCTATTTTTCACTCATCTCCATTTGTTCTAAGAACCCCAAAAACATAGTATTTGAGGTTTATTTCTCCAAACTCGCCTGTTTTCCAGAGTTTTAACGTCTGAAAAGTCACTTTCTACACAAACAGGCTGATATACGGCCTACTTATGCATATTCATGAGTGGGCGTGTCCATAGACGGGACACTGACTTCCTCCCGATGATGTAGGGCCAGAGGACGGCCCGCCCTCCTCCCACCCACTCCAAAGCCGAGCTCATGCTGCTTTATAAACACGAGACAGAGCGTGGGGGCGGGGCATTCACCGGTACATACATAGACTGTAGAAAATACATACATAGCACTGTGCGAAGGACGCTGAAATGCTCACCTTTGTGGGCGTGTCTGTTTACGTGTCAATCACGGCAGAGAGCTTCCTGGAGGCGTGACTTCTCCAGCTCAGTGTCGTGTCAAATTCGTCATCAAAGTGGGAACACGTCATCAAATTGGAGTGAGGTGTTTGGGCTCACCCTGCAGTAAGAAAGGAGCAAATCACCCTCTAACGATTGAGGGAATCAATGAAAAAAACACATTGGGCATGTGTATGAAGCCCTAATAGCACTTTATGTTGTTTAAAGAAAAGTTGATTTAGTGTAACATATCCCAATGTAGTATACATCCGGTATTTCTCGAGTCCTCAATCTTTTCATACTATCTAATGTGAATACACTACATAGTAATTTTAACATCAAACTTAGTATGAGTAGTACGTTAGTATGACATTTCCAACACAGCCTATGTTTTAGAGAAATCCTCTCAGGTTTTCAGCCTTCCAGGACCAAGTTTGGACACTTATGTATTAAAATATATTTTGAGTTTGGAGTGGAATTTATTTCCTTAAAATAAATGATCCATAAAGTAAAGAAAATGATCTAGAAGCATTAAATTAGCTTTTCGTGCTGTTTTAGCCTATTAATGAGTAAATCTGTATAACTTTTAGGTCAAATAGTTAAGCATTGAGCTGTTCCTGTAAAACAGGGATGGGCAACTGTTATCACAGCGGGGCCACAAATATGTGATTGTCTGATCCGAGGGCCACATTATCAACGTTCATGCTATCATTCAGAATAACGACCAATCTGAGCATTAACACAGGAAAGAACACAGGGGTTTTTTTGTCATTGTCATTTTGTGTATGTATCTGTCATTTTGGGATATTCTGGTGGCATTTTGTGTATTTTATGAGTCATGTTTTTGTTATTTTTTGTGTGTTGTTTGCATTTTGTTTATTGTCAATCTGTATCTTTTTGGGGATTTTTTGAGTATTTTTGTCATTTTGGGTATTGTTTTGGTCACATGTGGCCCCCGTCCCTCCAGTTACCAATTTCTGCTGTAAAATATCAAGCTCCACTATTCCAAGCATCCGGACTTGCTCGTCAAAGGAACACTAGCTTTCCCTTTGAGGCAATGTGTCGTCTGTGTCACTTTCCCTTGTGCGTGCTAGCCCAGGCAGCCCAGAGGCAGCGCCACATTGAGTTTGGACAGGGACACGTTGGGCACGGCCATGGAAGCACCCCACGGGTTTTGTAGAACTTTGCTTGTGAATGGGGAGGGAGGGAGGAAGGGAGTGGGGGGGGTTGGATTGGCCTGGAACAACATCAGCCAGTGAACTGAGTACTGTCACCTTCCTATCATAGACAGGCAGACTAGCCCTAAGGAAAGACACACAGCAAGGCTCTGAGAAGCTGTGTGCATGTGGGCAGTAATGAAATGTGGTGCAGTTATGAGGGCATGGTTATTGTCCAAAGAATGCAAACTAAATTAGTTCTGGGCCATATTGTGCTTTTCTGTCACAAAAATGTCAAAGTCTGATCTGAGGGCCACATGACACCATTTAGAGCAGGGGTGTCAAACTAAGTATGGTTCAGGGGCCAAATACAGTGCAGTTTATCCTAAGTGAGCAGCAGGTTTTAGTTGGAAAATTGAGTAAATGAATTGTTATTGTGCTCTACTAGTTTGCAGTTCCACGATTAAATACATTACAAAATATGTACAGTGCCAACCATATCAAATAAATGACAGACATCTTTACTTTCAATTTATTTTTTTGATTTTGTGCTATCATTTTTATGTAATTTTGAGGAATATTTGAAGAACATTGTGGGATTTTGGAAGAATTGAGATATTGCCAACATTGTGGAGTTTCATTGAATTTGTGAATTTATTTTGGAGACATCTACAACTGAATTAGTTGGTAATTTACACAATGATTCATGGTTTCTCTGACTTTTTTGCTGCAGGCAAAATTGGATGTTCTAAAAGACCAGATTTGGCCCCCAGGCCTTGAGTTTGACACGTGGTTCACAATAAAGACCAATCTTAGCATGATACAGGAAATACAAAGGATATTGTTTGTATTTCTGTTGTTTTGTGTGTTTTGGGAGTTATTTTTGTAAATTTGTCTCTCAATTTATGTTTTTGTTGTTGTTTTGTATATTTTTCTGTTTTTATTTATTTTGGTACAGTTTTAGTTGTTAGCTAAAAGTCTTTGTCATAGTTTTCTTCCACTAACTGACAATAACTAGACTATGATTAACTAAAAAATGTATATTTTTGTGGGCTATTAAAAACTAAACTATAGTATTCGTATGGGACAAAATCCAATCAGAACTAAGATTCTTTTTTGGAAGGTGTCCAATGAAAACTTCCAGACTTTTGTTCCGTGGAAGGTGAGACAAAAACTTATTACGTACTAGCCTTTGTCAGGTCTATACATGGTAATTAAATGCATAAACAGTTTTACTTGACTATATCTGAAACAGATTTAGGCGACTAAAATCTTTATAATTTAGTTAACTAAAACTAGACTATACCTGAAGAAGTCCTGATGACTAAAAATAAGTTACATTTTCATCAAAAGACTATGACTAAAACTAAATCCAAATTTGCTGTCAATATCAACAGTTTTGGTAATTGTTATCTGTTAAATGTGTATGTTTATTTTTTGTTGTTCTGTATAATTTTCTGACATTTTTGTAGTTTTTTTTTTGTGTATTTTTGCATTCCTTTTGTGTGTTTTTCAGTAGTTTTTGTGTTTTTTGCAGTCATTTTGTGTGTTTTAATAATTTTGCATGTTTTTGAAGTAATTTTTGTGCTTTTTGTGTCTATTTTTGTCGTAAATTTGTGTGATTTGGAAGTACTTAAGTATATTTTTGTCATTTTGTACACCAAATTAGGCCTGGACCATCAGTTGCTAATGACCGATGTAGAAATGTACCAAAGCATGAGGATAAAAGCCTGTTTAAATTTTCGACGATACACATTTCAGGACATCCCTGGTTGTTTATTATAGCGAGTTATGCTAATTGTTTACAGGACGAGCCCACTACTGGCATGGACCCCAAAGCGCGTCGCTTCCTGTGGGACTGTATCCTGAGTGTCATCAAAGAGGGACGCTCGGTCATCCTCACATCACACAGGTGCTACATCTCTCCTCTATTGTGTGAATTCACACTTCACCAGCTGATGGTCCAAATATTGGGACACCTCACCAGGAGAAGTGCAACAAAAAAAAAAAAAAAAAAAACACCCAGACTGTTCACACATGAATGTGAGTCATAAATATTGTTATTAGCATTGATTGGTGTGGCACATCAGTAGAGCTGTATTGTTTCCTGCGTGGCAGTTAATATAAGCTGCCAGGAGCACACCGGCTGCTATAAAGCTTTGGTGAAGCATATTGACTGACTTGGTGCTTTTATTTGCCTCCATGAAAGGATAAACTGTCAATATCTGTGCTGGAGTCTTTTCATTATCCAAAGCTTAGTGGAGCAAAGTGAGCTCTCCTGAGTTTCTGTGTGTATTTTTTGGCCAGTTTTTAACTTAACCCTCTTATTACCTTTTGGGTCAATTTGACCAAATTCAATGTTTATCATACAAAAAATAATTGTTGACTTTTTTTTACTTCATATTTCATTACTTTTCCTAATTTGATGGGTACAATTGATTAAGCAGACATTATCATGATATTTTTTCAATGTGCTGAACACATATTGCATGCATCGGTGTTCCTCTTGGGTTAATTTGACCCCAAGCTGTTTTAGCTGTGTAAAACTTGTCTGTCTGTGTGCGAGCCATGTGTGACACACAGACACACTCTCTCTTAAAGTTTACCCTCAATGAGGTTTTGGAACAGCTCTTTCACAGTGAAAGTGACGTAGAATATGTCTCAGACAGAGGACTTGAATAGAATAACTCCAAATATGTTACAAAAAAGGACATAAAAATACGTAAATAAATATGTTTATGGAAGGAAAGGGAGTGTCACTAACATCAATCAATATGGTTTATTTTGTGAGAGTTAAATTAGAAAATATTTGGATGAGAGATTTTCAAAGTACACTAACTCGAGCGAAAAGGTCATTATCAAGGAGTTATTAATATATTCAACAAATAAACAAAGTGTCTGACACAAAAAACTTGGTCAACAATTTTCCAAAAATTATTTTGTGGAGGCAAATATACCTGGGGTCAGATTGACCCCAAGGGTAAAATGTGTTAGTAATATTTGAGGATAATAGGAGGGTTAATTCTTGATGACCCAAGTGTTTCTGGAAGATCTACCCACTGGTTACTGGTTTGTTGTTGTTGTTGTTGTTGTTTCACCTTTTGCACAAACTGAATAATGTTCGCTCCTGGAAGCCTTTGTGAGTAATAAGCGCTACTGTTTCATCCAGAATGCATTGTCCTCATTAGTTGAACCCCATTTAGGGTGGAAATAAAGACATTTGTTGCAAACAGTGGCGTCTGATCATCCATAGCGTGACCAGGTGGTTGTGTTTTGATAAGTAGCTAATTCACCAGGTTTCACAAAGCCATATTTCTAATTACACCATTCCTCAATGAGACTTCCCAGGTTCTACCTGCCTGCAGTATAAATAACTGAAAAAAGATGTGAGATGGTAAAAACCTACCAATGGCAGTATCTTAGCTCAGGCTAACCGTAGCTTGCAGCAAATAAAAGCTGTTTGATTTTGCCCTAAATCGAGCACGTTAGCCATTAAAACAAGAACAAGATGAACACAACCGAATCCCTCCAAGCTTGTCTTTCAAACATCTGCTATCTGAATTGAGTCGGTGTGTTAAGTTTTATAGTTCCTCCTCCATCACGCTGATAGTTTTCCTGTCTTTCCCTCAACAGCATGGAAGAGTGTGAAGCTTTGTGCACCCGCATGGCCATCATGGTAAACGGCCAGTTCAAGTGCCTCGGGAGCATCCAGCATCTAAAGAACAGGTGGGGGTTTCCTTTAGCTCATTGGTTCTCAAACTTTGTTGGGTATCCCCCTCTTTGATTGAGGTTGAACTTTCAAGCGCCCATTGCCCCCCAAATAATTCAAACTAAAAACACATTTTCAAATTTATTAAACTAACATGGAACGAGTAACATCATATTTCATAATAAATCACAAACCAAACTGCAATGTTTGCATGCAGAAAATGCAAGTGATGATGCAGGTACTGGCCGACATCACACTGTATTAGCTTAGCGTTAGCTAGCATTAGTATTTACATTGGTATTGGCTAGCATTAGCATTAGCTACCACTATCATGAGCAAACATTAGCACTAACATAGCATTAACATTGGCCTAACATTTGCATGAACCTAGCAAGAACATCTATCTAGCATTAGCCTAGCAATAGCATTAACCTAGCATTAGCATTCATTTCATGTATTAATATAGCTTTAGCATTAGCCTAGCGTTAGCATTAACCTAGTGTTAGCATTAACCTAACATTAGCATTAGCCCAGCAATAGCATTAACCTGACATTAGCATTAACTTAACATTAGCCTAACATTAGTATTAGCCTAGCATTAACATTAATCTAGCATTAACCTTGCATCTTTCATGAAGTACATGCCAGCGTAAATCATTAATGATGTACTTTAATTACGCGTTACATTCAGCTCTCGGTCACATTTCTAATGTCGTCTAGTAATTAAATGCTCTTTTAATTTCTGCTACATGTTTAGGCTTCTCATTATTACTTTCTTTGTGTGTAGGCGTTTTGTTTAGTGTTTTTAATGATTTTTGTTGTCACACCCCACCTGTCATACCTCCATTCCCCACCAGGGGGTACACCGCACTTTGAGAAGCACTGCTTTAGCTCGTTTGTGTCAGAAGTAGCAACTTTCACATCTTAGCGTAGTCAGAATGAGATTGAATTATATGAAGTTCTTTGACTGACGCTGAAAGGACTTCATGCATAGACTTTGTCATTAATGCGATGTCTATAAATAACAGAATAGTGAGTATATAAGTAATACTAATAAAAAGGAATAAAGAAGTTAAAAATGATTTTAAAGTAGGGAAGGAAAGCTTGTGTCTTTTTCCTTCATTATTCATCCTCGGTGTAGTGATGGAGACCAGAGGATGCACAGAGAGCACGGTTTATCACAGAACTGCTGGAAACTAGCGTAAATGTTGCAATAAAGAGGAAATAAAATGACTGGCTGTGAACTTTGGGATCAGAATCAGTGCCACACTGTAATACGTGACTTAGCACACTTGGACATAGTCAACATCCAACAGGGAGCACGTGGCGCACCAGAGTTGGTTTATTAAATCATTTTATGTATGATCTTGATTTGACTTTTTTTTTTTTAACCTTTAAAAACCAGAAAGTCAACAGTTAAAACCGTGATAAACGTACTTACTACAGTAAATGAAATATAGTAATTTCATTATTTCATAAAATCTTGCTAAATACATATTTTAACATCAGCCTGGGATTATTGCATCTATTTGAATTAATTCATATGAGGTAAACATCAAACATTTCAAATATAATTCTTCAAGTACTATTACAGTAATGAAGCCTTTAAAGCATGGGATGTCAAACTCATTTTAGTTCAAGGGCCAAATACAGACCAGTTTGTTCTCAAGTGGGAGGAGTGAGATTTTAGGAGGGAAAACGAGCAATTTCAACATCTATGTGCCATAGTTTTAACTTTGATGGATAAATGCTTTGCTGCATAAGCAATAAGTGACAGATATCGGTCCCTACAGCAACTTCACTTTAAAATGTATCGATTTTGGGACCATTTTCTAATAATTTGGGCCAATTTAATGAAATCATTCAAGAAAATTAGCAGGATCCTGGAACAATTGAGTTCTTTACATAATTTGCGATTAATGCATGTGGAAACCGTGAGCCATGCAAATATTGTGAAGTTTCATTGACTTTTTGTATTTGCAGGGACTAAGATATCTAAATAATTTGGTAATTTCCACAATTATACAAGTTTTCTTTCTCTGTTTTTTGTTCTCCTGTGGGCTGAATTATATGCTTAAAGAGCCCAAAATGTAATAACAACCCGAACTGTAACATTACCCGAAATGTTACGTAAAATCTTTTTAATGAAACCCGAAATGTAATAACTGGTCAATAATGAAACAAAAATGCAGAGCCATAATATACGGTAAAAAAAAAATGTGATAAAACCCAGACTGTTTACATTTTGGGTTCAGCACCTTTGTTACATTAATGACCAGTTATTACAATTTGGCTATTGTTACATTTCGGGTCATTGTTACATATCGGTCTCTGACAGGGCCAGATTTGGCCCCCGGGCCTTGAGTTTGACACATGCTTTAAAGCCTTATAACAAGTGTCCAGCGTCTTAAAACTCTTGACATATATTTTTCAAGTTTTATGAAACTCTCCCTTTTATCCACAAATTGTCATATACAACCAATATTCGATGGTGTGATTTGATTATACCAATTTTAGTAAATCCTAATTAGGTCACTGTGTAGGTAGAATGATTTTGATTGGTTGGTGGATAAATATGCACCCAGTGTGTACCAAGGTAAGATAAATACTCATATTGAGTGCATAGAGCCATAAAAACAGCCTGATTCATCTCTAGCCCATGTGACAGAATAGTACGGCTTAAATCCTTGTGTAATTTATGACATCACACTAAAGGTGGAGCTTTTTATTTTCAGTATTATTTTATTGATTTCACATGAACAGATCCAGCCGAGCCCCTGGACATGTGGGGGTTGATATACCAAATCTTTCACCATTATCTCCACTTTGCATTTCTCTCTCTCCAGACCCATAAATTCCATTTCCACCTTTGCCATCCTCATTCCCAGCCCTAATAGGCTTTGTACACGTCTCTTAATGCATTTTGTTACATCTCCATCATAGATATCTCTCCCCCCCCCACACATTTCCCAAGGCCAGCACTTATGCCCCGAGCTCTGCATGTAACCATATGGCCAATCCATTACCTTAGCTACAGTGGGGTGACATTATTACCGGCCCTTTGTGTGAGCTGCTAATGTGAAGGGCACACACACACACGCAGACACGTAATTTTCATGACAGGAATTTGTTGGGGCAAACGTTGAGAGGAGAGGAGGATCAATACACCTGGGATGGGGGTTGGTGGAGACCATTTTTCAAGTTGGGCAAGGGATTAGGGGAAATGTCTGAAACGGCGAGGTAGGGGCAGCTGTGTCAAGGGTATTTCCCATCAAGAGTGGTAATGTCATCTCAATGGCTGAGCTTTTATATCAGAGAAAAGAAGCATGTAGACCCTTTTAGAGCGATAGTGAAGTGCATCTCTAGCTCCTCCCAGAAGTAGAGGTAATTGGCTGATCTGTTGTCCATTGTTTCCCAACCGGCAGGGACTCAAATAGCCTGGTGTAAATAATTAATAAACTATGCAGGGGGTGTAATGGTGTAAGAGGGAGGGGGCGGTAAACAAAAGGAGAACAAAGGGTTAGCACCATACGTGAAGTTTGTGGGGGGCAGGGGGAGCATTGCCCCACTAGTGGTCACTTTTCCCAAATTTATTTAAAAAAAAATAACAATATTTTAGGTGCCATAAAACGCAGTGACTGTACAATATATATATATGTAATTCATTTGTTGTTTTTTTTATAAATACAAGTTATTTTTGGCTTTCGAGTCATGTGACTATCATCTTCCTTTCAAGGCTACATTATTTTAATAAAATAGTTTTTTGCTGCTTTGATTCCAACAACATATTACTGTTAGTTTCATGTCACAGATGTTTGTTCTACCTCAGGTGTGTAGTATAGGTTTTTAGCTAAACTTTTTGACTTTAGGTTGGTTCTTCTTCTATTGCGCAATTCTTTTTCACAATGAAAATGATGAAGCGACACTGCACCCAGCAGTTCATGTATGGTACTGCAGCAAAGATGAAGGCCTCTGGCCTGATTTTATCATGAATTTACAACATTAATTGAAAATTAGGATTTTTAATGACACGGTCAGCCTTACAGAGCCAAAAAAAAAAAGTAAGAAGAAATCAGGGCGGGCTGCTTTCTTCTTGTAAATAAAATGTTCCTTTTTTTTTTTTTGACCGCAGTTTTTCTGTGTTTTGAATTAAATTCTGGGATTCATTTGATTTTTGAATATCTTAGGAAGATTTTGAGACCATGTTTATGTCGCCAATTTTTTTCCAAGTTTGACAATATAATTGACTGTTTGCTTTGATGGTTGTGTCTTTGAATGGTTTATATGGTTAAAAACAAAATAGAATAGAATAGAATATCCTTTTATTGTCCTTGTACAGGGTACAACGAAATTTGAGTGCAACTCCAAGGTGCCAGTGAGAGAAAAAATAAATAAATAAATATAAAACACAGCAAAAACAATAAAAAATTTAAATATGACACAATAATATGTACCGACAAATAAATACCCAGATAAATACACAGATAGCAGCTTGAATGTACAGATCTACATTAGCAGCAATATGTTTTATTGCACAAGATCAATATGATCAGTATGTGTGAGCGATGTGAGCGGATTTGTTTATTACAGTGATAGCTCTGGGAAAGAAGCTATCCCTGAGTCTGTTTGTCCTGGTTTTGTGTGACCTGTACCGTCGGCCCGATGGTAACAGGTCAAACAAGTGTTTACTGGGGTGGGAGGAGTCCTTGATGATGTTGCCTGCTCTGCTGAGGTAGCGAGAGTTTGCAATGCCGTCCAGGCTGGGCAGGGAGCAGCCAGTGATCTTCTGGGCTGTGCAGATGACCCTCTGCAGCGCTCTCCTGTCTGCTGCTGTGCACCCTGCGTACAAGAGCGTGAATGAGTTAGAACATGCATTTTGAACCATTCAGGATAGTGGACGTTAAGGGGTTTTAAATGACACGTCGACGCAGATTTATCACTTAGGTTACCAATCATTTTTGCATTATTGCATATGTTACACCAGATATTTGGCCCCCGATCGTATTTTGTGTGGCCCTCAAAACAAATCCCCCAAAATTATATTTCAAGAAGTTAGAAGGACTATAAACTAAGCCTGAAGAATCTAAAACTCTGCCTATGGTTTACACATGTCCTACTTCACATGCTATCAGGTAGAAAAAGAGGATTCTCACCTCACAAGTCAAAACAAGCAGAAGAAGCTAGTCAAGAGGGAAAGCCAGATAAGGACAACGGCACAACCAGATCGTCATCTTCATCGCGTTCGCTTCAGATCTCACGCGGACAATTTACATGCCTCCGAAATGCTATCGCTCAGTTCTCGCCACGCAGTGAATAATTTCTAATTAAGCATCCCTATCTCCGTCGCGCTCGCTGTAATTAATGTTTCATGAGGTGTGGAACCCTGTTAATGACTGGAAAGGCAATTAAGGAACGTCGTCTCTGTTTTCCTTTTCTGTCGCTATCCCACCACATGTTTGTGCTGTCCCGCTGATCCCAAACACACACTTTCCCACACGTAAAAAAAAAAAAGAGCTTTTTTTGTTTTCTTCGTGTGTGTGTGTGCCCATAAATGCAAAACTAAAGAGGCTGATTCTCAAGATGGGAAGACGTCTATTGGGACGGAAGGAAAGGGCTGAAATAAAGTGGAGACGGATTGCGATGGAGGCAGGTGGCGCATGCAATTGTCACCCAGCGTAAGGTGGTGACCTGCTAAGCTGAGGGATGCATCTCCCACTCAAAAAACAACCCTCCCACTACCCGACTCAATCCTGCATCTCTATTTCATCATAAGCGCTCTAAAAGAAGTGTCGAATCTCACGGCGGGAGCACCCCTCACATTTTGACCCCCTATTGCTCATATGTAATACATGCTCACCCTCCCTGTGCGCCGCAACCTCCTACTTCTACCCCCTCTCCTTCAAAAGCCTCTCACCATTATTACCCTTATTTATTCCTCCATCTCTCTCTCTCTTTCTCTCTCTCTCTCTGTGCACTCCTTTGTAAAGCCTTCCAGGCCCTTGTTAGTACTGCCCTCTTAAGTTCACCACTGACCATTGTCTGTCACAGAATGGGGCGCTGATTGTAAAGTAGTGCAAACTAAAATAAACAGCAACTTTTTGCAATATTTAGAAGCAAACCCCTTTTAAAAGTGAATTTTTTAATGTTACTTTTGACCAGATTTACAGCAATACCTGTGAAATTATTTTTTTTTTGGAAAAATACAATGTTAAATCTAAATTTTAAATATGAAATCTAATCTAATTAAATCTATATGTTAAATATTAAATCTAAACATTACATTTGAATATAAATGGTACATCTAAATCTAAATGCTTGATTGTTAAATCAAAATTCTAAATCTTAATGTTAAATGTAAATCTTAAATATCAAATCTATAGGTTACATCTACATGTTAAATGTTAAATCTAAATGTCACGGGTAAAACTACATATTTAACTGATATGCAATTTCAATGGAAGTACCAAAATAAACATTTAGATTTAACATTAGAATTAGAATTACATAACACTTAAGATATGCATTTAATCTTTACATTTGAGATTTAAATTTCACATTTGTATTTGAGTGTAATATATAGATTTAACATTGACATTATATTTTTACAAGAAAAAAAAAATCACAAATTTCATAAATAATGCTGTAAATTTGGTAAAAAGTAACTTTAAGATTAAGATTTAAAATTTAGATTTAGATTTAACTTTTAGATTTAGATTTAACATTGATATATTTTTACGGGCTAAATGGCCCATTCAGGCACTGGAGTGGTCAGAATCTGAGCCAGAGCTGAAAGTTTTTTCTTTGTGCGATAGGTACCGAGCATATGCATCAAATATATATTTCTTGCCCTCAAAGCATTCACACAAATGTGATGATAAGGGAAGGTGAGAACAGCTCGGGTTTAAGATGCATACGATGCCATAAATAAGGTTTTAGTGGAGGAGTGAGATAGTATTAAAGCTTGCAGGTGTTAAGTAAAGCAAACTGAAGTGGAGGAACCAATAAAAGCAGCTTCAAACCTCCTCTATAATCTTGTCAGCCTGGAAGGACATCCGTTGGAGGATTTTTTTTTCTACTGATTGATATCATTCATATTCCGTCGTCTTTTCCGAATACGTATACTAAGTACACAGCACAGACCTGAGTCTGATTTTTCTCTTTGCTTAAAGCACGTCATGATATAAAAGTGGAGTGTAAAGTGCCTTTAATGCATTAAAGTAATGCACCATGAGTTTTTTACAAGAGCGGTGTCAAAAAGTTTGCATCACTCCCCGTTGAAGTTGACGTGAAGAAGTCCAATAAACTCCCACTCCGTCTGAGTCAACTCTGCAGGTGTGCCAATAAGTAAATAGTTTACGACTTAAGTGTGCGTGTCACCCACAGAGATGAATGGCAAACTAAACTTTCCTCAAGGTTTTACAATGGAGCCCCGACAAAGATGTAATTAAGAGTGCTTCAACATTGACACACACACAGATGGTGCACTCTGTATGTTCGCCTAAGAATTTGAGAGCGTGTAGATTTTACATCTTCACCCTTCATTGTTTGATGGGAAACAACATCAGCAATCTATGCTGCGCTTACCAACAAAGCAAACATCTACTAATTTGCCATCGTCCACGTCTTCTCTCTTTATTTTATGAGACTCTTGCACTACACAATTTTCTGCTGCATTTCTTTTTATTAGACAGAAGATATTCTTCATATACTGCAGCTAATGCTGAAACAATAAAAACATCTTGTAATTCATTTTGAATATAACATGACATGTAATTTAGGGCGCTTCCATGATGGCACACGTTAACACATGTTGGCAGTTATCTACTAACCGGGTGCAACAACAATTACGTCTGTCAAACCATAGGTTGAGTTTGAGATTCTTGCCGGGGCTGGGAAGAAAAAATACAATGAAATATATAGACCATCTCGTGGTTCAGGTGTGTATCATAAACAATAATAATAATAATGCATTGGATTGTATATAGCGCTTTATTATAGACACTCAAAGTGCTTTTCATTGATGTGCATTATGCTTTTGCTACTATTGTAGTCACAGCTGCCCTTGGACAGACTGACAGAGGCGAGGCTGCCATAGTGCGCCATCGGTCCCTCCGACCACCACCAACACTCACTCACACACTACATTCATACTAGGCAATGTGGGTGAAGTTCCTTGCCCAAGGACACAACAACGAAGACTTGGCTAGAGCGGGAATCGAACCCCCAACCAATAATGTTGACTGCAAAATTTTGCGTTGACGTGCCGTTTAATGTTGTGAATTCATGATTTAATCAGGTCGGCGGCTGCTTTCTGCTTCATTTTTGCTGCAGTACCATACATGAATTGCTGGGCGCAGTGTTGCTTTACCATTTACATTGTGAAAAAGAATTGCACAACAGAAGAAAAGCACCAAAAAAATTACTTGTATTTTTAAAAGGACAAATTAATTCATATACAGTCCCCTTCAAAAGTATTGGAACAGCAAGGTCAATTCCTTTGTTTTTGTTGTATACTGAAGACATTTGGGTTTCAGATCAAAACATGAATATGAGACAAACAAATCAGAATTCCAGCTTTTATTTCATGGTATTTACATCTAGATGTGTTCAACAACTCAGGACAGAGGACCTTTTGTTTGAACCCACCCACTTTTGAGTGAGCAAAAGTGTTGGAACATGTGACTGATGGGTTTTTCCTTTTAGATCAATTGCTTAAACATTAAATAGTTCTTGTTTTTGACTTTGGGTTTCACCTGTGAAAACTGCATTTGATGTTAAGCAAACATGAAGACCAGAGAGCTGTCTATGGGAGAAAAGCAAACCATCTTGAAGCTGAGAGAAGAGGGAAAATCGATCAGAGATATTGCACAAACATTGGGCATAGCCAATACAACAATATGAAATGTCCTGAAAAAGAAAGAAACTACTAGTGTACCGAGCAACAGACATCAAACAGGTCGGGGAAGGGTATCAACAGCAGTTGATGACAGAAACATTGTGAGAGCTGTGAAGAAACACCCAAAGACAACAGGGCAGGGGTGAAGGAATCACAATCCACTGTTTGAAGAAGACTTTGAGAGAAGAAACATAGAGGCCATACCACAAGATGCAAACCACTCAAAAAGCAAAAAGAATCAAAAGCCCAGATTGGCTTTAGCAAAGAAGTACAGAGAAGTTTTATGGACTGATGAGACCAAGATTAACCTTGACAAAAGTGATGGAAAGGCCAAAGTATGGAGGAAAAAAAGGATCTGTTTTTGATCCAAAACACACAAGCTCATCTGTGAAGCATGGTGGAGGTAATGAAGGGCTCACTAGTCTTTATTGATGATGTAACTCATGATGGTAGCAGCAGAAAGCTTGCGCCCCCATATGAGTGCAAATCCCTCAGTTTAGTAGTGTGTCTCTACTACCAATGTTTATCATCTGCATACGCAATCTAGTTGTTTGCGTACCTAACGTAGTGCTCTTTATTTGGGATCCCAGTAAAGGCTCAGAGGCCCTAAAACCGATGACAGTTTGTCATACTCCTCTCTAATAAAGGTTCTTAAACTATCATCCCAAAGGGCTGCGATCCTGATTGATTTTGATGTCCAAATTGCAATAAATATCAGGAATGGTTCAGTTAAAGTGTAACTAAACCTCAAAAACCAATTTTTATGTTAAAAACAAATATATTTGGTTGTGTTGTTGATTGATTCTTGTCCAACTCTTGACATTTTAGTCAAAGTGTGTTAATTTGGCGTATGTTATGGTAAAAATATAAGCGTGACTGCCCTCTATGGGTTAAAACCTGACAATTACAATCAAGTTTTGATTGGCTGAGAAATGGTTTTTTTAAGTTTTGGTGGCATCTTGCATCATGAAAATCACTGTTAGCCCCGCCCCTTCTATAAAAACTAGCAATCTGTGGTGAGTAGGCTGGATTGAGAGAAATGTGAATAGAGAGGTAAAATGAGTATTGAGTAGGTAGTTAGCGTAGCATAGATTGTTATTTAGAGATTTTATAGTATAAACTGGGCGTTTCTTATCTGCTCCAGGAGCCCCGCCCATACCTCAGGCATGAATTAGTCTTTAAAAACAGTGTTTCAACTAGCCTCATGGATAAGTGAGGAAAAGGTGGGTCATTGATCTGTTTTCATTGGCTTGGAGGCTCCTACGTGCGTGGCAAAAATAAAATTTCATTTGTTTTTCAGTTTATTTTCTCGACAAGGGCAATTTATTTTTTATAGTGCATTTCAAACACAAGGCAATTCAATGTGTTTGACGTTATTAAAAAGTGCAACAGAAAACATCAAACAATTTAAAAATCAGTAAGAACCTTAAAAAACTAAACAAAAAAATTATTAAAAATCTACTTCATAATTTATTAAAATGTATTTGAGAAATAAACTTGTTTCCATTATGGAGGTCATGGTTTGGTGTGGGGTTTAAATACAAACTAGTTCAGATGATCTGGGAATGTAACACTAGTGACCCTTTACTTATCTGGATTATTGTAATAATAAGTAATTTTGCAATATATGTTTGCAGGCTTGTTCTGAATGTAAGTAATCAAGTGTTTCGCCAACAACAAAAATGTCAAAGTCAAACTGTAGCTACAAAAGACAGTTGATTATTTTTTTTTTTGTTAGTTTTAGATTAATGCAAAAAAAAAGAAAACGTCAACAATGATCTTTTCT
The DNA here is from genome assembly GCF_900634775.1 of Gouania willdenowi. Lineage (NCBI taxonomy): Eukaryota > Metazoa > Chordata > Actinopteri > Blenniiformes > Gobiesocidae > Gouania > Gouania willdenowi. Next base: position 12,164,908 of record NC_041061.1, on the reverse strand, counting down.
ATTCCGTGATAGTTTAAATTAGAAAGGACCCCAGCAAGTGTGCTTTAAATTTAATTTATTTTATTATTTATTTATTATTTTTTTTTAAGTAGGGACAGTACAAATAATTGAACATTAAAAAAAAAAAAAAAAATGTTAATATGTCAGATTATAGCCATAGGCTATTTTCCAATGTGTAGTGTTTTACTTTCTTTGCCTTGCCCTAAATTTGAAAGTGTGCAATATTTTCTTGTTTTGATTTTATTTCTGAAGTTAAACCCATCCGTCATAAAGTCCGTTAGAACAAGGACAGGACACACATATTAAGGGAGACATATTCCTGCCAACAGTTTCACACTATTACCGTGATTGGTATAAGCACTGACTCAATATGCCAAGTATGCAGAAATAGGCGACCTGAGGTCAAAGAGAAATGTGAGCAGTGACAAAAACACTATATTGTGCTTTTGTTTCAGTTCTTTGAAGAAGACGTTTTTTAGGGTTTTTGTTCGACTTTAAAGCTGTCCTTTAGCAAAAGGACTAAAATTGTTAAATATCCATCTGTCTCTGTCATTGTACTACACTCCCTACCGCTCTGTTTAGCTTCCCCTTCAGGAGAGGAGGAGGTTTTTTGTTTTTTTTTTTGGGATGGTTTCCTGTCTGATCAAAGCACAGGACCGCCCGTGCCACTCTGTAACCTCTCGCCCTACCTGCGTCCTCCCCCTCCTGCTGGTACAGGCGCAAGGTTTGGCAGGGGTGAGGCTGACCTTTCTTTACTTTACTCAGATGAAGGCAGAGACAAATTACTTTCTGCCTGTCATGGCCTTATATGTGTCTGGCTGTTGTTTGTTTTGAATTACATGGAAGAATGACTTTTATGAGGTCCAGCGTGGAGAGGGTGTGGACACCACCATGCTTTTTCTATTCGGTTCTCAACCTTTTCAGCCCGTGACCCCCAAAATAAAGGTACCAGAGACCTTTTTGAGGCCCATCCATAAAACCTATATTTTCAATGATTAGGAAGCCTAACAAGGTAACCAATAGATGGGAAATAAATTAGATGATAAATATTTTTTTGTGTGTATTTTACAGCTGATTTATGACCCGTTATCATAACATAAAATGCAGGCAGCATATGTAGTTATTACTTAGTTAAGTTAAATCCTGCTGCACATAATAAAGTTTTAATATTAAATTAATCATCTTTAAGTGTTTATTTTCACTGACACATTGTGACAACTGGTTTTACATGCTGCAGATATGGTGTATGGGTTGTGGTATGTTATATATAATAATATGATATAAATGAAATATATTTTTCCAAAACGTAAGCTGTATTTTACCAATTTGTATATGTTATACGATTAGATAGAAGTTGTTTGTTAGTCGCTAGTAAAAAAGCAACATGGGGGTTTTCTATTTAATGTAGAAAATGAAACAATTGAATAAATTAAGAGAAATAAAGTGTTGCACGTTGAAACTTAAACATTTGCTACCTTTATAAGTGCCTGCTAGCCTTCCTTATTATCTTACGCTCTAGTTAAAGTGAAGTTGTGAAAAGGTAGCATTTGAGAACCTCTATTCAAACTGGAAGCCTTTCAGTTCGGACGATACAGTAGCTATGAAGTAGCTCACAGTTTCAGAATGGTTGGTGACCCCTGGTATATAGTCATATTAAAGATGTAAATCCTTGTTTTAGTCAGAAATAAAATGGGTTTCAAGTGTGCAAAAAATGTGGGAAAGCTGGTGAAATGGGAATTTTAAAAACCACCGAAGTTGGTTAAAAGTTGCAAATTAAAGTGGCGAAAAATAAATAGAAAAAGTGGTAAAAAAAAAAAATATTGGAACAGTGAGTTTAAACTGGCAAATAATGGGCATCACAAATTGTGATTGTGGTTAAATTGGCAAAAAATAAGAATGAAATATGGTGAAAAGTGACAATAATGGATCAACATATGCGAAAAGGTTGTTAAGAGATTTTAAAAACCACAGCAATTGGTTAAAAGTAGCAAGTTAAAGTGGCCAAAAACCGACAGAAGAGGTGGTAAAAAGATTTCTAAGTGTCAATATTGGCTTAAAAGTGGCAGAAATTGGAGGTAGTGGGGGTTTGGGTAATGCAATTTAAAAAGTTAAAACTGACAAATGATGGGCATGACAAATCGTGAATGTGGTTAAATTGGCAAAAAATATACGTGAAAAATGGTGAAAAAAGGTTAAAAGTGACAATAATGGGTCAACATATGCGACATTAGGTGGGAAAAGTGGTGGAAAGGGTTTATAAGTGGTGAAAATGTCTTTAAAGTGGAAAGAATGTGCAGAAAAGGCATTGGAATTTATTGGAGAAGTGACAGAAATGGGAGTAATGTAGCAAAAAAATGCATTAAAAGGAGCAAAACTATGGCAAGAAAAAGTGATGGAAATGAGTTGAAATATGGCAAGTTTGGTGTAGTTGCAGAAAAAGAGTAAAAATAAACAAAAATGACCCCAAGGTTGAGAACCCCTGCTCTGTTGAACCTTTGTTGATGTTTGTATCGCAGCAGTAAAGACGTTGCAGTGAGAGCTTCATCGGCCTATATATCTTACTGGTAACGCTCTAAGCCTTTAAACCACCATTTAAAAATCTTCGGAATTGTTTTCCACATGCTGTGTTACTGATGGAACACACCGAGAACGCCTGACACCGTGTAATAACATCCAGACTTACACTTTATGAAAAGAGAACATGCCAGGTAGAGCGTCAAGGATCAAAGCCTTTGTTTTGTTGTGAATACTGAAGCAGTAAAAAGAAAATAATGAAAAATAAGCAACATATTTCCCAAAGTTGTCTTTTGTGACGCTGGGAAATGAAAGTGAAGCAGGCCCTGAAGAAAGAAAGAGAAGAAGCTAATTGATGCGCTCTTTTAGCGTTTCATAACCCAAGTACCGCCCAAAAAACTCACCAAAACCTATAGTGTTTGCCACAGCGCTGCCTTGCTTTATTGGATTTGTGCATCTTGGCTGAGCTTGACAGTCCTTGGACAAAAAATATTTCCTCAGCGTTGGCAGCCGTAATAAACACAAGGAGATTATGTTCCCAGACTTGATTGGATGACGACTAAAGCCTAATGTGTGGAGATGGCTGTGATGCTTTGGTGGTGGTGGTGTCTGATTACAGAGCGCAACATCTGTTGCATCTCATAAAAATCATCAACTATTGTGTGGTTTAAAATGGCAGAAAATATTTTGTCCTGTCTTGACTCGGTATCTGCTGGTTTCTTTGGAGAAAATGGTGCTTCTGCTTTGATTAGTGTTTTAATCGTAGAAATGTGGCCCTTTTTTTGTTGTTTTTCCCTCTGTAAAGCAAAATCTGCTTTGTTTCTTGATCAGAATAACTGTAGCTGAAGCTCAACACTTTCATGAATTGAATAACATTAATTAATTCAAATATAGCCCAGCTCATCAGAATTCATGCTCTGTTTGATGACATTTTCCACTGTGATAGTTGCTACTTTTGACATTTCTGCTAAATGATGCAAATCCTTCCATAAATAGAGGATTTGTTTTTACAGTGATGCCTTTGCAGGGAAGTGTGTCAGATAGCCTGCTATTCAAAACAGCAGACTGTAGTTCCTGTACAAGATTTGGGCTGTAAAATGTTGTAGCACCGATGCCAGATCATACAGAAGCTTATTACATTCACTTATAATTAAAAAAAGTTTAGGTTTTTATGAATTTATGTGATAAAAATAAGAAAGAAGCCCAGTTTTTCTGTTTTCATAGGAAATATTTTACATTTTTTCTGAGTTGATGAGAAGTTTTCATCGGAAATTTAGAAAAACCTAAAAACATTTCCCATAAAAACAGAAAAAACAAGGCAACATTTGTATTTACTTATTCTTATCTGATCAATTCAGAAAAACCTAAAGAAAGAAAAAAAATTGTCCTGTTTTTCTGTTTTTATAGGAAATGTTTTTTTTGCTTTTTCTGAATTGCAGATAAAAAATAGGGAAACAAAAAATGTTGCCTTGTTTTTCTGTTTTTATGGGAAATATTTCAGTTTATTTTCTGATTTAATTAGAGTACTTTTTATAGGAAATATTTTTTTTTTTGTTTTGTCTGAATTTCCTATAAAAACATATCAACTCAGGGAAACCGAAAAATATTTCCTATGAAAAAGTATCTCATCAATTCAGAAAAAACTAAAGATATTTCCTATAAATACAGAAAAACAGGGCAGCATATTTTTATTTACTCATCTTAATCTTATCAATTAAAAAACATGAAAAACATTTCTTATGAAAACATAAAAACAGGGCCATTTTTTTTTCATTTACTTATTTTTATCTCATCAACTCAGTAAACCAATAGTTTTTTTTTTTTTTTTACTTCAGTGAAAGCAATAAGCTTTCGTAGTATCAGTATTGTGCCTCAGACGAAATGAAGGACTTTGATTCATTTCAAGCACAATGTAAAACAAATTAACTTCAGTCTGATTTGATTATTAGATAAACATTCTTTTTAATGGTTTCCCATGTGCCAACATACTGATACTTGGTCAGTTATAGTTGTATCCAAAGGTTGTATTGCAGATAAAAATGTTGCAGAGGTTCACAGGGATGCTTTTGATCACCCATGGTGCACAGCACACAGAGATCACAGTCCAGGCTCAGTGTTCCAATCCTCTCTGTAGGGTAGAGGCTGATGCTGTGGATGGCAACTCTGTGTATGATGCTGTAATGTGTGGAATAACTATCATTCTTACTCCTTCACCCTCTGTACTTTGTTATTTTCTTTCATTCTACCACATATGTAGTTAAACCTGAAGTGTATCATAGCTAGGAATACATGTATGTATCTAATATGTAAAATCTGTGCTTTAAACAAAGAAATATGAGTTCAAACAAAACATGTTTTTCATCCTATCATTTTTGACAGAATCTTTTTTGTCCTTCGCAACATAGACCACATTTAATATGTTAAGGTTTAATTTATTCAGACAACTGTTCCTCAGGAAATCAACTTTGATCTCTTGACATGTTTTGACTGACAGCTGCCAGTCTTCGTCAGAGGCGTCTGCTGATTGTTTTGATGTTTCTTTTGAAGTTTCCTTGACTTCTGTGCAGTGCTTAGTTTGTAAATCATTAGGTCCCGGAGCAGCAGCCGCATGTTGTTCCAGCAGTAAGAGAGAGACAAAAATGTCACGGAAAAGTGCCTTTTCCTAACTAAATGAGCTAAAAACATCACATGAACACAAACAACCAATTAACCTAAATGTTTAGTAAAAGAATGATGAGTCAGCCTTAAAGAAGCACAGACAATCTCCTGTTACAGAGCGCATCCGTCTCACTCTGAGCGACAGCTGTCAAATCTGCCATATTTCAGCACCAAGGACAGCGAAAAATCACTGCTAATTTAGCCACTCTCAACACAAAAACCCACAATTACAAGATATTTAAAAACTTTTACACCCATAAAGCCATAACTCTAATTGCACAGAAGTCAATGAAACATCAAAGCCATCAGAAGACACCTCTGACAAAGACTGGCAGTTATCAGTCGAAACATGTCAGGAGATCAAACTAGATTTCCTGAGGAATAATTGTCTGAATAAATTAAACCTTAACATTCAGTATAAAATTTTGGTGTGTGATCGCTTTGATGTTTCTTTGACTTCCACATAATAATTCCAGCCAGGAGATCAAAGTGGATTTCCTGAGGAACAGTTGTCTGAATAAATGAAACCTTAACATATTACTCAAAAAGAAGACAAAAATAATCTGGCTGGAATTTTTACGCCAAAGTCAAGGAAACTTCAAAGGAAACTTCGAAGGAAACTTCAAAGGAAACATCAAAGCGATCATCAAAAACCTCTGTCAAAGACTGGCAGTTGTCAGTCGAAAACATGTCAAGAGATCAATGTCGATTTCCTGAGGAACAGTTGTCTGAATAAATGAATTCTGAACATATTATTCAAAAAGAATCTTGCTGGAATTAGTAAGCGGAAGTCAAGGAAACATCAAAGCGAACACAAGATACCTCTGTCGAAGACTGGCAGATGTCAGGAGATCAAAGTCGATTTTCTGAGGAACAGTTGTCTGAATAATGAAACCTTAACATATTATCAAAAAAATATTTTGCTTGAATTACACCAAAGTTAGATTAATGTTAAAAAAATAACTAAACAAGGGTTCAGGTTTGTTAATTGAATTATTCCCCCTGGAGTTGTTGATAAATTGCAAATATACTCCCAAAAAGCAACCATTTATCACTTTAAATTCATGTACATATGTATGTACAGCTATTTATCTACCACGGTTACTTTCTTGCTCGCACCAATCTGGCAACACTTTCAGGGCTTGAGGGTTGCCTTGATTAAATCTCAGAATAAAGCATTAAAAACCATTCAAACATGTATGCATTCTTAATAACAATAACTGTTAAATAAGCATTCCCTTTATGCAAAATATGCAGATTTATCCTCATTGTGCACTGTGGCACTGAAACTCCAAGCAGCCATGTTTTAACCAAAGGGACTCCGCTACCCGTGGGATGCGCTCATTCTGCTTCCCGGTATAGACGTAGAGCTTCAACTCCTCTTCTTTCGTAATCCCTTTGGGAATAGTGTAGGTCTACAGTTTATTTCCCATATCTCTAATTGCCACTAAGGGAGCCTCTGAGCCCTGTTGCATGTGGCTCCTGACTAGTCTCAGTGGAGGTTTTCATGAGCAAATCTAACATTAGGGAATTAATTAGCCTGAAAACAATGGGTCATAAGAGTGCTCACAGCAGAATAACAAGGCTTAGGGTTTTATTTGGTGCTCACCAGACGTAGCACACATTCAGGAAAAAGCTGAATGCTAATTAGCTTTAAGGCCAAACTGCATCCCGCATTTGTTTTTGATGATAAATGTTTGCTTGAAAAAAGAAGAAAATTGAAGAAGCATCAAAGTATTTAAATGCATTAAAGCATTAAATGTAAAATTGAACCTTAATTTTTATGGCTAGCATTTAACATCCTCCTTTTTTAAGCTAACAGGTTGGTGGATTATGTATAAAGTTTGCCTTAAAAGCTCATAAGATTTTATTTAAACAGTTAATGTCCTTAACGTTGGTTGTCCACCACTTGATAACTAACAATGTTTTAATTTTAAGCTATAGCTAACTGCTAATTGCCATACTCGAGCTACTTTATTCTGTAAACATTTTTGTCAAAGTTGAAGTTTTTCATAGACATTTTCCTGTTCAAGAGATAATTGGATTGCATTGAATGCTAAATCTACCTTTAATTTTTATGGCTAATTGGGTTAGCTTGCATTAAAGATCCATTTTATGAAGCTAACAGGTCGTTGAGTTCATTAGAAAAAGCTTATAAGGTTTTTTTTTAAGCAGTTAATGTCCTTAAAGGTCCTATATCATTCAAATCAACTTTTTTGAGCTTTTAACCTTGTTACAATGTCAATTCCTTATCATAAACACCCCCAAAATATTATTGGGCTTCCTTCCTGCGTCTCTGAGAAATCCTCAATAATCCTGCTCTCTGAGCTGCTTCTCTGCCCTCTTCTGAAAAACGAGCGGTTCAAATGCTAGTGACGTCATTAGCATTCTGAACCATCCGTGATCTGACGTGTTTGTGACCCAGTGCGACGCAACGGTTGAGGTGATAAACAAATGAGTATCACCTTAAATGCATTATTCCTGTATTTAATAGGGATGAGGAGGAGAAGAAAGTGAATTAACAGCTTAAAGCTTCGGTGAGTGTTTAAAACTGCTGCTGCTGCTGCTACTGGATGAACACACAGTGCGGAGACAGACTCACGCAGTAGCCGCTTTAAATAGCCATGTGTTTTACTGTAATGTGCAGTTTTTTGGCTGAAAATAATAACAAAAGTGTGTGTATAGCAAGAGAAAATTGTTTTGGTGATCACTGATCTTCCTCAGAGAGAGTCATGCAGGAGCCTCTCAGACAAGTCAGTGTATAGACACGCCCATTCATGAATATGCATAAGGAGGCAGCAAACAGCCCGTTGGTCAGAAAGTCACTTTTCAGAGGGCTAAAACTCTGGAAAATAAATATCAAATACTATGTTTTTGGGGTTCTTACAAATGGAGATGGGTGAAAAATAGCATAATATGTGACCTTTACCTGTGGTTGTCTACCACTTTGATAATTACATTTTTAGCTATAGCTAACTGCCATACTCAAGCTCCTTTATTACATCTTCTGATGGAGACTAAACATTTTGTCAAAGTTTGTGTAAGTTTTTCATTCTGTAAACAGAATGCATGTCCAAGAGATAATTGGGACTTTGAAATATTGTTAGTTTAGCAAAAACCACCAAGCTGAAATAAGGTTTCTCATTTTTCTCACATCCATTTCCCATTTTCTTGCCTTTATCAAATAGTTTTTTTTCTATTACTTTTGGTTCAGATGATTATTTATTCTCTTATATGAAAAGAGACCTGTGAACTTAACTGGATTTAATTGGATTTTCTCCTTTAACTGAAGTGAAATTACCTTTGCAGTGGCTTTGGTTTATCACATCCAGAAAGCCCAAAAACAACAAAGGATATCAAAAATATTTCATCATTAATGCTTTTGGCATGGCCACAGGAGAAACTAGTGATTATTGAGATAATTTAATAGGGAAAAATCTCATTTGTTTCACACATTGTCTGTTCCTTTTAGATTCGGTGATGGCTACACTGTAATTGTACGGGTCGGTGGCTCTTCTCCTGCCCTGAAGCCAGTTGAGGATTTTGTCCAGCAGACTTTTCCAGGCAGCATTCTGAAGGAGAAGCATCACAACACACTACAGTATCAGCTCCCATACAAACAGGGAGCTTTGGCTTACATCTTCAGCCAGTTCACCAGCCATCAGCAGAGGCTGAGCATAGACGACTACTCTGTGTCGCAGACGACTCTGGATCAGGTAAGACCAAAGGCATAAAAGTTACTATAAAAACTTAAAAACTACACAAACTTTTGGAGAAACATTCAGTATTAATTTTGATTTATTTGTATTTTTAGTCCTTTGACTACAGTGGAACTTACTTTTAGTCAAAATGTAGCCATCAGGACTATTTCAGTAATTGTCGAGTTTTAGTCTAAAGTGCATTAAGATTTTAGTCAACTAAAATATACAGGATAGGAGTTTAAGGAATTTTTTTTTTTAAAGATTCAATTTCCATTGATCAACCTGTTATGGGATAGTATTAATATTTGTAAATACACACAAACAGATTTGATGTGATCAATAGTTTTGTTTTTATTAGTTGAGGAAATATTATTTGTTCACAATATTTTTTTTAATCAGTCATAGTTTATTAAGTTAAGGTTTTGTTTATTCAGACAATTTGTTTCAGGAAATTTTTATCTCATGTTTCAGTTGTCAACTGCTTCTTGGTCAGATGAGTTCTGTTGATGGCCTTTGATGCATCCTTATAGAGAAGTAAAGTGAAACTTCAAAGGTAGCATCAAAGGAAAGTAAACAAAACCTCAACTTAACATACTATTCATGAAGAAGACAAAATGAATCTTGCTGGAACTATAGTCATAGTCTAGTTATTGTCACTTGAGTCGATGAAAACTATGACTAAAACTGTTCGTTGACAAATTTGGTACACTGGTGACAATGTGAAATGATGAAACGAGTGTGTCGTAATTTTTCGTAGATCAAAGGAGCCAACATGAGCCAGTCTGCTCGCTGATTATTTTCCAAGACCTTTTGAGTTGTTTGTAACAAAAACTTCCTCAAGGAGCTGATGTGATGTAGTGCTTTGTAGCAAGTACGAGTCTGACAGTGTAAACCACCATTAGCTCAGCAGCAGCTGATGAAGTAGGAGGCGAAGATGACCTCGAGCAACAAACAAAGGTCATCCATCCACTCCCCTTGTGAGAGAAAACACATTTTTCTCAAGAAAACTAGAGCTGGAAGCACCATTTGTCAATGATACATGATTATTTTATCGGAATATCTAATAAAAAGGTACAATTTTCAAATATGATATTATTATGATCCTCCTGTGGGTTTGTGGTTGTTGATGATTAAATACTTTATAATCTATTATTCATCATATTCACTCTATTTATGGAGAAGTGTCCTACTGCAATGACAGTAAATGGATATTTCTTCTTTTTCTTTCTATCTCTTGCACAAATTATTCATGATATACTTTAACATCATACATTATTTCAGCTTTTTCCCTAGACCAACTTGCCCCATATGCTCCTCTGGTCAATATTTACCAGATCAGAGGCAGTCAATAAATCATACTGGTTTCAGGAGGTCACAGCATTAAACCACTGGGGGGAAGGGTAGAAAAACCTGTGGAAAGTCAAGATCGTCACCTTTCAGCTGGTGAGTTATAGAGAAAAGCCTCGACCTATAGTATAACACCCGACTTGCACTACAATTAATATTGATCGTCACAGCCTGGGGCTCAGGCGTTAATGCTGATGGCAGAGACGGTGTAGGGCTTCAAAAGGTAAAACAGCACTGTGTCTGCTGACTAACCAGCATGGATTTTAGGCTTTGGAACGTGAAATAATTACCGTTTTAAGCAACAGCAACAATAAGGATGCCCAATCTAAGCAAAGCAACAATGGAGCCTTTGATGTTCCTTGGTCATTCCACTGAGGTCAGCTTTCTATGTTATTTGGATTTTTAATTAGAGTATAATTCTATCTATTTAAGGATGGCAGAGCACAAAATGCATATCTGTTGAAAGAAAGTCGGCTAAAAGTGAAAAGTTTCGTTCTCAGAGCATCACAACGATTAGCTTAGTGTTTTAAATTTTAGCTAAAGATAATACTGCCCTGGAGAGCTCAACAGGGCAGCACTCAAGTAGCTAGTTTAACTAATAGCTTTTTTAATAGTGGCAGAAAATCATACTAAGGGCAGGTTCCAGCTGGATTAATGTTGTCTTCTTCAACTGCCAGTCTTCACTAGAAACGTTCTGCTAATTGCCTTTGATGGTTCCTTTGAAGTTTCACTTGACTTCCGTGTAATAGACATGTCAGGAGATAAACATTTCCTGAAAAACCTTGTCTGAATAAACAAAACCTCAATTTAACATGCTTAGGGTGCAGTTTTGAATTTTCCAATTCAAAACTTCCCAAAATCACGAGCAATTACGACATTAGCCACATGTGTGTCCATTTGTCAAACGTATGTACGTGTTTTACGTTTTTTTTTTTTTTGAAGACTTTGAGAAATAAGTTGGCATATTACATTACAACTCATATTATTAATATTACAATAATATTGCAACTTTGTTCTCATAATATTAAAACTTTATTCTCGTAATATTACAAATTTAACCTGGTAATTTTATGAGTTAATTGGGATTTTCCTATGACTCTTCTTGTTACATTATGAGATTAAAATTTGTATATTCCTACTTTATTCTCAAAGTCTTTAGAAAGATTTTTTTTTTTTTTTTTTTTTTTTTTCCCGGTGTCCCTAAAACACCGTCGTAATTTCCTTGTCATACTGGGGACCGATTTTAAATAAATAGAGTGGGGAAAAAAAGGTTAAAATAAAGAATCAAGAAGTATTTTCCACAGCTTTATTGTGCTATTTTGGAAATTTTCATCAATTATTATTTTTTTTTTTAAGAATCAGTGGCAACCGATGACATTTTTCAAAATGCTTAACAATGATGGCAGAAGTAGACCTGGCTTACTAAAACTAATAATCTACTAAAGTAACAAAGTGCATTACAAATGACCATTTACAACTTTTCATGGTCTTATTAGTAGTGGTTATTTAGTCACTAATATATATATTTAAATTGCATCTTCATGTTTATTGTATGTGTCACAGCTGAGGATATGCATGTTGAAAACATGTACTCAGTGTAAGTTAAAAAAAAAGGTCATTTTACAGCCCGCCACCTCTCCTTTGATATAGTAGAGGTTAATTGGGTGGTGCACATCTCTTACCTCCTGCTTTCTGCCTCAGCAGGCACCAAATAAACACCCCAATGCAGCATCTGTGATGTAATTAATGCCTCTATCCAGCTGTTATTAAGGATATGCCACTCAGCAGCACTGGTGCATGACGTTCAATCCATGAATGGATGGTTGGCTGAATACAGAGAGCAGAGAACATTGGGGAGATAATCTAACCTCTGTCAGCAGCTATTGTGACTTTGGTATCGCGCAACGTTAAAGCTCATCTTTATTCACTTTGTGCAGAGTTTTATGCTGTGCATGACTCAGCACAACACTATTATATGGGTCTATAGCAGGGTCACGGCGCACGTGTGGTGCTGTCATTTTTATCCCCTTTACTCACTCGCCCTCAGACGCCTTGACAAGTGTGACCTTGAAACACTCTGCTGATGGGATATCACACGTAGAAGTAGGCTGGGATCCTAGCCTTGGGCGTTCTGCAGGAGTTACTCACTGTTTTTGCTTCTTTTTATTTTTTCTATACCCAACTAGCCACCAGCTGCTGGAGCTCACACTTCACTTTGTAGATCACAAGTTTCCACTTAACCAGGTTTCCTGCTCCAGTGACACTATAACTCATTGGTTCTCCAAACTTCCTTAGGTATTACCCACTTTGAATGAAGGTCAAATTTCAAGCCCCGCCTGTGCCCATTGCCCCCCAAACGGGGAACATGTAACGTCATATTTCATGATAATCTAAAACCAAAAATAAACTAATCACCTGCATAAAAAAACTAAAAATACAGGAATTAACCAAACACTGTTTGCAATCTGAGACAAAAAGCCCAAGAAAACAAAAACAAACAAAACAAAAAGGAAATTCAGTGCACGTATGAAATTAACTATCAGGGAACAAGTAACATAATTCATGATTAAATAAAAACTCAAAAACCAAATTTAACAAAGCACCTGCTTAAAAAAAACAAAACAGCAGTCAAAAATACAGGAAATGAAGAAACATTGTTTAAAATCTGTGACAAATAGCTTAAGAAAACAGAAAAAGGAATAAAAAATTTTAAGCCAGTTATTGGAAGTTTGTTTATTGTTCCGCTCCATGTGAACTACATGCCGGCATAAATCATTATTTTTGCAGTTTAGTTCTACCTTACATTTTGTTCCTGGTCCATATCTAATGCAGTCTAATAATTTAACGCTCTTTAATTTCTGCTACAATTTTAGTTTTGTCATTTTTACTTTTTTTTGTGTGTAGGTGTTTTGTTTAGTGTTAATGATCTTTATTGTCAATGACGAAAGACGTTTAAGAAGATTAACAAGAAATTGATAACCTCCTCCTGTTTGTCACGCCCCACCTGTCCTACCTCGTTTCCCCACCAGGGGGGCGTGCCACAGACTTTGAGAAGCACTACTATAACTGAAAAGCTTTAAGTTGAAAAACACTCACTTGAAACAAAAAAAATAAAATAAAAACAGGCTGTTTGTTAATCTGTGTACTTTGGTTATTCTGTTTTAAAACCAAATCAAAATAACAAATAAACAGTGTGGTTATTTTGTTTTACTGATTTAAAAACAAAACCGAAATACGGAAAAAAAAAAACAAAAAACCAGATAAACAGCGTTTTTTTCTGTTTTTTTTCTGTTTTTTTGTTTGTGTGATATTTTGATATTTACGGGGAAATTAGAGCAAGAACTGAAGTCCGCTGCACCTCACCTCCCTGTCCAGGTCCTGGACCAGGTCTCCTCACACAATAGGACTGTTAAGGATGTATTTCAGGAGTTTTCTGGTCCTGCTCATGTTTTCATTCAGTCTGTGGATGTTTTAGCTCGTAAAAAGCTGCTCACGTTTGTTTTGTTTTGCGGTGTTATGATCTAAATAGTATTCAGATAAACTGGTGACTGACTATCGACTGTGAGGCTGGTGTGAGGAACAATAGATGTTAGAACTTCAACCATTTGACACTTTTGCAAAAACAATTACAGAAGTTGATCACGTTCCCTGAAAACAAAACAAAAAAAAAACGCTGCCTGTTTGGGTTTTGGTTTTTCTGTATTTCTGTTTTGGTTTTAAGTCAGATAAACAAAATAACCACACTGTTTATTTGTTATTTTGATTTGGTTTTAAAACGGAATAACCAAAGAACGAAGGGTACATGGATTTTTGTTAGACTTAAATCTGCTCATTTGTTCTCATAGAATTTGACTCCTAAGTCTAAGGGAGTCAGAAAAGTGTTGCTACGTGTTACCGCTGCCATACTGCCCTGAAGCAAGGCATTTAACCTTTAATTTATTCTGCTGCTCTTTTGCTCTGTGTCTAGCAGATACAACATGACACTGCCTCTATGTGTAAACTAATACTGCCTCCAGGAGTTTTTCCAATGCAGCTTTTTGGAGTTTATGCTCAGTGTTTTCCTCTTGAATTAAAAAAGAAAGAAAGTCTAATTATTAAACTAAACGTGGGTTCAGCCTTAATAGTCTATTCCTTAAAATATCCTGAGAAACTTCATACTTTTTGGTAAAATATCTCATTTAAATATTCCTGTCTGCTATATTTTATTTCTGATTGAATCTACCATTTATTGATACAGAAAAAAAACACAACCTTCTATTCTGCAGGCTTGATGTGACATCATACATGCTGTCAGTAATTTAATCTATACTAAATCGCCTCAGGATACAGTAATTCAACAGGACGATCAATCAATCAACCAATCCCTCACCACTGCTTTACTATTAAACTGCTCCCAGGGTATTGAACTTAATCAATCTGAGCTGAGTTGGCCAATGAGATGCTGGGAGGGGCGTTGTCACTGGTTACGCTAGTGTTTAAATAATTTGTGTATCTCCTTTAGGTTATTTATTAGCAACTTGAGAAATCCCTTTTTATAAAGTCAAATTTAATAACGTCAATAAAATTGTGCTAAACAACAAATTAAGAGGATGCAGACTAAAGTTGGGATTTTATTACAAATAAATCTTTAAGAATTATACTGTATGTTATAAAACAAAAGTGTTTGATGAAGTAAAACAATGTGGTGTATGGGGTCACGGAGACGGATGCATAGAAGTGTTTTTACTTCAATCTGATATCACAGGCACGGTGGCTGAGAAGTGCATAACCCATTCACAAATACCACAACAAATGTACACTTTTGAAGACAGATATAGATAATTATTGGGGGAAAAAATTTACAAATACCGAAAGAAAATTTACAAATTAAACTTTTACAAAAAGGCAAAACAAATGAACAAATATGGAAACACTTTTACACTTACAATGCGCCGCTGTAAATCTGTTTCAACATTTGTAAAAAGGTTTTGCTATTTGCCATTTTTTTTTTTAGATAATTATGTATCTTTGATTTTTTTTATTGTACATTTGTTGTGGTATTTGTAAATATGTTTTGCACTTCTTAGCCAGCGTACATGGGGAATACAGGGAACAAACTACAACAAAAATGATTTCAAGATAATCACTGTCCGCCTTCTATGCATCTGTCTACGGGACTCTACATCCCACAATGCAATGCTCAAAAATGTCAAGAACTGGAGTGTTTATGGTGGACATTAAAACAAACTATCAAGCAGCAATTTCAACCTTTTCCTTGTTTTTGTCAGGGGTCTACACGATGGATTTATCTGTTGAAATGTTTTGTCTTCAGCAGCTTAAAATATCTTTTATATTTATTTTATGTATTTTAATACCAACTTGGGTAATGACTTTTTAAAAAGTGGAATTTAATAGTGCTAATAAAGAGGGAAAATTAAGAGGGTGCATGTTTAATTTGTTTAATGTTTTTATGTTTTTATTGTTGACTTTTAAACTGTTCAGTATTTTCTGTTAAAATCATGTAAAACAATTAGAAATGTGCTATACAATAAATGTTCCTGCTTTGCCTTAATTTGGGATTTAATTACAAACTAAAGCTTCATTGTTGACAGCTAAAAAATAATTGTGTGGGCCTGAAGCTTGTTGGAATGTTTGTGACCAAAGCTACACTTTGTCCAATTTAAAAAATAAAATAAAAATAAGATTCAGTTTCCAATGGTTGGGTGTTTGGATAAAATCTGGCCTTGTTGACTTTATTCGTAATCCAGTAATTCACATCCTTTTATGTTCACGCGCGGCCAATGAAAAAAGCTTTTGTGATAAAACAAATGCTCTTATCATTTTATGTGATCCACTTTGTAGCTTTTTGTTGGTTGAAAGTTTTTTTTTTTTTTTTTTGTGCCGCTTTTATCGCTAATGCTCAGCGAGTCCAAAGGCCTGCGCTGCAGCCGTGTTTACAGCACAATCAAGTACTTTCAGCTTTTTTATGAACGGCATAGGATTGATTTCTTCTGACGTTAAATGGGCGTCACAGAGAGAGAGGAAGAATGATTTGTTTTATTCTCTTCCTCAGCTGGTCAAAGAGTCAAACTGACATTCACTGCATGAGCCGCAATGCTTTTGTTGATGCTTCACAGCTCTCGTCTGGCAAATCATTCACATGCACCCTGTTGTTCTGAGCATTTCTGTGTAAAAGGCAGACATAGAATAGTTTTGTTTTTTTAAATGTCACATTTGTTTTTTTTTTATTATTCTTTGAGTGGCATCTTCTTGTTTTTGTTTCAGGTTTTTGTCAATTTTGCACGGCACCAGCAAGAGGAAGAGGAGGAATCTCAGGCTTATGTGAACACAGTGGACACTTCAGATGAACTGCCAATGGACCATGTGAAGACCATTCAAGAAGACGCCAAATTATAAAAACAGGTTGCACCGATGAAGTGGATCACAGATCCAATAGAATGTGCAACTACTTCAAATGGTGACATCATTGTGGAGAATTTGAAGTGGATTTCATTCCCACTATTGGACATTTTCAGTTAAAATGTGATGCTGAGGCTAACTCAGCTAACTTTCCATTAAGATGCAGCAACCTCCTGAAAATGAACATCTAAGTTGTTTGGTGGACTTTAAACACAATACAGTAATGTTGTTACTTGCCGTTTGTAGGTAAAACATTTACTTCCAATGGCTGTATATGACCCAAGTCAAAAACTACTAAAAACAATAACCATGATTGCTGAATTTATCATCAGATGATTAAAAAAATTACTTCAGATGAACTGCCAATGGACCATGTGAAGACCATTCAAGAAGACGCCAAACTATAAAAACAGGTTGCGCAGATTAAGTGGATCACAGATCCAATAGAACGTGTAACTACATCAGTTGGCTTTAAAATGGCTTTAAAATGGTGACATCATGAAGGCGAAATTTGAAGTGGATTTTTTATCTTTTATTCCCAATTGGAGGTTGTTGGTTTTTACCAATTGAACCTTGGTTAACTAGAGCTACAACCAACATCTTCAGTTAAAATAGTAATGCTGATGCTAACTCAGTTGAAAGATAGGCAAAACTATAAATTTGCATTGACGTAGCAAACTCATGAAAATGAACATCTAAGGTGTTTGGTGGACTTTAAACAGAATCCAGTCAGGGTGTTACTCGCCATTGGTAGATAAAACATTTACTACCAACGGCTGTATGACCCAAGTCAAAAACTACTGAAAGCCATAACCACAGATACCTAATCTATCTTCAGATAATTAAAAAAATTACTTAAAAACATCTCCGGATTGCCTTAGCATACTCTTTAAATTAAAAAAAATTAAAAAAAATTAAACACATCTAATATCAGGAAAATATCCAATTGTTGTGCAAAACCAATGAATAGTTGAGTAGAATTATGTCTGAATTTTAAAAAAGTCTATTAGTTCTTGGAAAAAAGCTCATTAATTTTAATAACACTGATGTTTTAATTTAATGGCTCAATAAACCGATTTCTCCCACGTGCACGAATGTGATGTGTTTGCCAAAATGTTGAAATGGACGAGTTTTTTATTGTTGTTCCAACATTTATTGCTGGATGATATACCTCGACGTTGATGGATAAATACCTCTCTCTAATATCAAGGCATTGCATAGCGCTGCGATGTTAACGTTAAGTGCAGCTTGTGCAGTGCATTCACTTTGCAGTTATAGCACTTTAGCCTTTTAAGACAACTCATGTCAAATACTTTCAGCTTGAGCTTTAAATGAATTAGTTTTTTACCAGTAGTTATATGTTCAGCTGTAAAAGCTGTCCAATCTCTTTTATATCCTTACGTATATCAAAGGATACCAACATGCCACTAATGCAACCGCTCATTGTTAGCACTGATGCCAAAAAACACATTCAAGTCACTTTAATGCATCAAATAGGATTATTAACCAATATGTGTTGAAACTAAAATAGAGCAAAGTTATCTTACATGGCTTTAATATCATAAGTATGTATGCGCTTTATATATTGGCTTGAGAAATATTTTATTCTATTACGTGACAATTTGCTGTGTTTGGTTATTCCAATAAAACGATAGAAGTCTTACTTTTGCTAAAACTGGTCCAAAAACCAAACCATCGTAAACCCACTCAGGAACTTTGTATCAAAGATATATTTTAGCACATGTATTAAACAGTTTTCAGTGTCTACTGACACATTTTGGAATGTACATTGTTTTTTTTGTTTCCTGATTATTTGTGCTTTTATTCTAATGAAAACGATAGAAGCCTTACTTTTGGTCAAATTGTCCAAAAACCAAAACATCTATAAACCCACTCAGTAAATTTGTATCAAAAATATGTTTTAGCAAATACATGAAACAGTTTTCCTCCACTACTAGTACGATGTGATGCATTGTCTGCTCTGTAAACACTGGGAGACGTTGAAGCAGAGTAATCTCGTTCACTTTATATTCATGGTTATGTGACTGTTTAGAGTGTAGAGAGTTCTCTCTGTTCTCTCGGGAATCTTTGCAGTACTCAAAGCTTGTCATGATTTGTATGCTCAGCTGGGCCACATCATCTTTCTTTTCCCCCCAATAAAAAAAGAAGCTAGTTTACCTAGTTAAGCTGGTAATGATGAATCCCAGTTGCAATGAATATGACTTCTTGCCAAGACAAGTGGTAAACACATGAATCTGACCTAATGTTTGTGCACAGATGGGGTTCCTTGTCCGTTCAGTCATTGTTTATAACTGTAAAACTCTCTTCATTTCAGCCAAACCACCTGCTCCCTGCCTTTTTTCTTAAGTGACATTCAATTGTTGACTCACGTTTGTACCTTTAACAGAGGCCAGGGTACAGACAGTTCCACACTGCGTAAGGCCCTTTAACTCCCATTCAGTGAGGTTTAAAGACATGTAGTCACCAGTTCAAGTCCTGTCACTCTGTGGAGCAAAACCTTTTAAAGTAGAGGCCTTTTTCTGCAAATTTTTTACTAAAGACTGCCTAAAGTCAGACAGATTGTCCCTTCAATTCCAATTCAGCATTTTGAACATGTTGTTTTTACCTTTTTGTAAAGATTCGTGGACATATCTTGTTTTCTTGTCGTGCTAAATCAAGATTCACTCTCGATTAAACAAACCTGATATACAACTGATCTACGAAAGTGTCTCTTCTTCTTTTCATCTTGAGCTAGAATACCGGATTTCCACCGGATGCGTAACGGTTCCATGACGTCTCCGATGCGTAACGTCTCCATGCTCTGAAGATCAGAAGGAAATTGACTCGTCCTGCACTGTAGATCTTCTGCTTTTGTGGAGAATATTGTGATTCGAACATGGATATTTACAATATTTATACTTAAAATACGAATCACAGCCCCCCGTCCAAGGTGTGCACCTGCCTAGCGCCTGAAGAAAGCCTGAGACACGCACCAGCAGACCCCCACCACCCTGACAAGGAGCACGCTGTTCGGAAAGTAGAAGTAGAAATACAATCCGCCTTGAACTCAGGGTTTTATTTTATTGGTTTTTTTTGTCCGTGCACTACTTGTCCCACACAAGCTTTTTTTGCTGAATGTACTGTATGCCCAGTTGCTCCGGCGTCAAAAATAGAAAGTCGTATCTGTTGCAAAGTCACGTTTACCTGCCCCCTCCCCTCTGTGCTCCCTTTAAAGCCACACCTATCACTCACATGCATGAGCGCCAGTGCTCCAATAGCGGACCTCAGCTCATCGCTTGTATTGTGTAGAAACTACGTCGTCTCTTGTATCATTCAGCGGTAAGTAAACACTAAACGTTATCATTATATATGTTAAAAAAGGTGACTTAAAAACTCTGTTTTAACTTTGTCACCGGTGAGGCGCTTTCAGTGTGGACTCATGCACGCGAGGGGTCGAAAATGAGCAGGGAGACAGGGAGACATGATTTGTTAATAAAAAACGAACCGTCTTTTTTCATTGGTCGAAGTGTTTACAGGTTTACAGCTGCTACAGGTGATCATTCCTTTTTCAGAGCACATAAGATCTTAATTTCTGTCAGGACATAAAGACAATTTCAACCAAAAACTTAAAAAGTGTATCTGGAGGAAATTACCTACCCTACCTTTAAGGAGACATTGGCTTTATTCGGGTTGGACGGTTTGGGGTCATGTTCTGTCGGGCTCCGGCCAGTTCGGATTTTTTTTTTGGCTTGAATAAAGCTTTTACGAGTGGTATCGCAAGAGGGGAGGAGGTCAGAATGACGATAGTTTTGGGTCCCTGGTACCGTATGATAGGCATACCTTTCCAACCTGGCAACACTTATGACCTTCATACAAAAAGCTGTGTTTGCAGAGAGTACTTTGCTTTCATTGGAAACGTTGAGAATAGGAATATAAAGAGAACAAGCATTTCCATTTCAAAGAACTGAAAGTCAAAGCAGTCTTTCTGGCATTCTCCTCTCTGCCAGTGTCTCATCTTTTTGTCATCAAATTACTGTGTTTGTGTTTACTTTTGCTACACGCATTCCGAGGATTCCCATTATGCTGATAGCACATTTTTATTGATCAAACTATCCGCAGAACTGTCACTCCCCCACAGTTGAACATTTTTGCCAATCTCTGTCAGTCAAGTAGAAGAATACAAAAATACAATTGTCAGTGGGAATGGGAAGATTACAGGAGCTGGAGGAGATTCAGTGATCTGCTCGACGGGCGAGCCGCACGCAGAGCTGCCGCCGTCCCTTCTGTCTCGGTGAGTTTGCACTTTCTAGCTTCAGGGTTTCTTTTATAGGCTTCCTGCAGAAGTTGGTAATCACCGCAATGTATTGTATTCATCTCATGCCAGTTATAGTGCTGCAGTCCCCTTTCAAGAATGTTGTTTTTGTACTCGACTAATTTTCATGTTTTTTTTGTTTTTTTTCCCTAATTTGTTATCGCATTTTCATCATGTTTTAGTTTAGTTTTATTTTTTCTCTGTTTCATTCTGTGCCAGGTGAAGCTCAGTGTTGGAATCCCCATCGAACAGATTAGATCTAAAACCCTTTGGCTGTTTGTTTGTGTCTCACGTTAAAATTATGTTAGAATTGCAGCTCTTGCTTTCCAACCAAGGGGTAGAGAACATAAAAGCAGAACATTTGGAGAACAACGCAGACTATTTTCATAAACCCATTTCATTAGCTTTCATCTTGGCGACCAAACCTTTATGGCCAATTATTCCAGTTTACTGTGCCATTATATGGGAAACATTTTGTACTATTTATTGACAACACAATGACGGTACTATGATCTTGCATTCCAATAAGTTTGTTTTACACTTTTAGTAATGGTAAATCCCTAATTCTCTTATCATTGTGTATCATGACAATTTGTCACACTGCTTCCCTACATCCAATCCTGAGCTCATTGCATTTGTTTTTTTATATATATGGCTAAACCCCATTAAATGTTTTTTCAGTTCAATAATTTGAATGATCTCTGCAGTGACAGCAGTGGGATAATATTGTTTGAACAAATCTCCCTCAGAAGCTTTAAACAGACAAGAGGATTTCAGCAGAAACCTGCAGATCTGTGGATATACGCGTTCGTTTTCTAGTTTTGTCTCATTGATGGATACGTATACCATACACACACATACACACACCTGTGCCCTCTGGTAATAACATTGTGCCGCCTTAAGCTACTTCTCTGTAATAAAAAAAAGGGGAAGTTGACATTTGAATGTTATTAGTAAGTGCCCTCAATCTCAGTGTTTAAAAACTGCCCTTTAAAAGCATTTCCTTTGATTTAAAAGCTGTTTTATATCACTTTATAGATTTCTGGAATCCTATGCTTTCTTATTGTTGCTCTAAACTTTTTTTTAATTTCATTTTTGCAGACATGGACATCCTCAATCGATGATACTGGGAAAGGCACACCTCTGTATGGGTCTAACAAGGTATGAAAAAAGTAAAAAAAAAAAATTCTTAACAAATAAAAAAAAAAAAAAGGGCATTCTCATTAATTTAATAAATGGATCAACAGTTTTTCAAGTGTATTCATGGTTTCATTCAGTGAAGTTTGCATGTCCTCTTTTGCCTAGTTATGTGCAATTCCATTTTTAAGAAAAAGTAATAGTTAATAGTTGATTATAAAGGTAAAAAAATGAATAAAAAATATCATGCTCAAAGTTTAGCAAGGTTGCCCCCACTTTGGGAACCCCTGAATTCAGCAGTGATAGTATTTTACATGTTGAGTTTGTTAAAATAATTCTAACCATTAATTTAAAGAACCATTACATTGTAACCAAGTGTATATGACAATAATGCTTTTCCTCCTTTATAACATGGACTTTTATTTGATACTCAGCATTGACATAATGTACTGCCTCTCCTAAACAATGCTAATTTAAAACATTATCACATTTTGATACCCAAATATTTTCTATAAGGCATACATTTAAAGTTCAGAGTAAAGAACTTTTCGGCTAGAGTGAAACTCTTGTCGTCGTTTATCTGCCATAGCAACAGACTGGGGTGTTTTAGTCTAACTTGACATTAACGGCGAACAAAGCGAGAAAGCCTCATGTTACCTTCCTGCAGTGCTGTGGCTTTAGCCTACTGTCTGGGTCAAACATTCTATCACTCCGACATCATTCATTTTCTCTCAGCCATACATGAAAAGTCCTGATAAGAGTGAAGAGAATTGATAAGGCGACGCAGAGAATAGTGGAAATAACTTCTACCTGCTGTTGAGCTACCGCTGAAAAGAGACGCCAAGTCGGTGCAGGAGAAGAAAAAGAAAAGCAATTAATAGCCTCAATTTATTCTCAGTTTCAGGTTTTTGTGTTTGATATTCTGGCTGACTGAGGTAATAAGGAGATTGACCAGAAAATACAATAATGGTTGCTGCATTCATATTTTCACAAGGCATATTTTCATAAATGCTGTCATTTATATTTGATAAGAAGTAACTCTTTGACTCTTTGATGAGAAATAACTCTCTGCCAGGTGTTCATTGACGATAACTGTGTGAATGTGTGCTAGTCCTCAGCGCCTCATGGCCTAGTGGGACCGTTTCCTACAGTCCCTGAAGGCATCTTTTCCTCATCAATGTTTCCAGCCTTTGTTCAGTGTGAGATACAACAAGCCTCATTGGCTCAATGATGAGCTCCTCCCACCATATGAGGTACTCAGTCAGGACAGATCACGCACATTATTATGGTTTTAATCAGCAGGCACATTTAATCGGCGAGAGACTAATCTGAAGTAGTGTTTGAACAAGGATTACACGTGGCCTTCACAAGCAACTTATTTCTATGGTGATGTTAATTACACCTCCTGCTTACAACCCAAGTAATCCATAGGATCTGAAGGCCAAAAATTCTCAATTAGTGTTGAATGAAGTGCAAAGTTTTAAACAAATTTTAAAAAGTGCTTACATTTGGTTGTTTTAACAATGTTGGAGACTATTATTTATCAGATAAAGACGGTATAGGCCTCAGATCAATCAATCAAAGATCATTTGTTTGACTGAAAAACTCGGGAAAAGTTTAGCGCATTGCTTTGTGGGATGTGGAGTCCTGTAAACAAATGCATAGATGTGTTTTTACGTCATTCTTACTCTGATTTCTTTTGTTTCTTTGCCAAAAAAGGAGGACATTGATTTGTTTGAGACCATTTTTGTTCTAGTTGGTTCCAGGTACTCCCCTTGATATTAGATTGAAGTAAAAACTCTTCTATGCATCCGTCTCTGCGACTCCACATCCCACAATGCAATGCTTCATCCCCACACTTTTGATTTTCAACAGACTTGGAAGCTTTAGTTTGTAATTAAATCCCAAATTTAGTCTGCATCCTCTTAATCTGTTGTTTAGCACAACTTTTTTAACCTTATTATATTCTACTTGTTCCCGGTATTCCCCGTAATATCACCTCAGTCCACGAGACATTTAATTTCGGCCTGATTCCAATCTTTCAATGTAAACCTCAAAATAATCATCCGCCATTGGTTTACCACAACTTACAGTGAGTAAAAACTCCAGAAATGTGTTGGGAAGTCACTTTGAGAGGGCTTTGGGGGGCAAATACAAGAAATCACCATGAGAATCACCATGCAATGCTCGAAACATTTCCGAGATTGTTTACAGTGCAGATCAAAATACATTTTCGAGTGGCAATTTCTACCTTTTAAATCTTTTTTTCAGCAAATGATCCTAAATTTATTGATCACTGAGGCCTACAGCATGTGTTTATCTGATAATATACCCTGTATATATATCGCCTTTAGTAGTTTTATCTAGTGGGACATCATTTGACAGGTTTGCTGTGTTTATTTCAAAGAGTTCCAACAGACAATTATATCGTATATAACTCATCCAACTTGTCAGACATTAGTTTGTATTCATTAATTCAGCTCTTCACAGCTCCCAAAGGAGCATGACCATTTTTAGATTTTAAAGTAGCTTTTTTAAGCTTCACTGATTCTATTAAAACATTTTTTTCTAAAAACAAAATTCAAACACATTCCATAACAAATTACCAAAGGTTTTCAAACCTCCTTTCTCCGCCCGAAGTAATTTACAGCTTGTTATGAGTTCATCATGTCCTTTTTTTTTGTTGTTGTTGTTATTGGGGCTACAGATTTCTATTTATTACTGAGATGATGGAGGCTGATTGGATTATTACACTGACACAATTAGACCAATGGAAAACTAACCACCCACAGACACCTTGATAACAAACCATCATCAAAAGTAGTGCATCGCTAATTTGTCTTGTACACATTAGAATAATAAATCAGTGGATGCATTCTTGCGGGAAGGTTTGTCTTTGCTCAACAGAAAGGAAAACATTCAGTTGGTTGATGGATACTTTATGGATGCTTTCTTTGCAGTTAAACCATAAAGAAAACCAAACTGTAAATCAAGAATGGCATTTCTGTTGATAGTCTATTCATTTTCTTCCTCCTTCATTGTGATGGGTTCAGGGTATTTTGTGTTCCTGTCCACTTAAGAGTGGGTTGAAGTTTTTTGCAGTGGTCATGACATTGCACGTAACCTTGACTGAAAAGCAATGCGGTTGTTCGAACTAGGAAGCTGTGTTCTTGCTTGACAATATAGAAGAAATAACAAGCGCACTCCCACTGCTTCTTACTACTTCAAAACCTCACTGTTGGTGAAGAGACTTGATTTTCCAGGCAAGGTTGCTGTAGAGTTGGTGAGAGAATCAGATGAGAAAGGAAACTGAAGCAGAGTTCATGGCCCAGACGCTCTTGTGCCCTTCTGTTTGTCTTCCAACTCCTTGTAAAGCTTCCTCGTGGGTTTCCAATCTGTTGTGTATCCAGGCAGACTTCTCCACTCCAAGTGTTTATCTGACATCAGGAGGGGATTTGGCCACCCGTGATTCGTTGACAGCTCAAGCCCCCCACAGTATGTAACCAAACCAAAGCTAATGACGAAGCACTGCTTGGACTGTCAGCAGACAGCACACAGCTCCCAGCATGCTTTGCCCTCTGTGTGTCACCTGCCCGGCCTGGCAGTGACTCGGCCTTGGAGACCACATCACCTCATTATTCACTTTGACAAGGTTTCAAGACCCAACAGCTACACTCAAGCATGTGCAAGGAGGTACTAGCAGATGTTTGGCTCTGAATGGATGACGGAGCTCTTGCTTACACAATACAACTTAAATCACATTTTCAAATTTGATCACTTAAAGTACATACTATTTTTCCCCTGAAATTAATTATAAATTATGATAAAGACGTAACAAATGAATAAAAGATCTCCTCGGCAATGAATAGGTTGCTCACATGATTCACAGAACGGGGTCAGCAGATGATAAAGGTGCACACTGTGCAACTTGCAAACTTTCTATAGAATAAACATTTTAGCCTTCCAAATTTGGTGTTGTTTAGTAACCTCAACAGCAGCTGCAAATTCACAGCCCAATTTCATAGGGATCATGAAACTGTCCTATAAATGACTGGAATTTCCTTTTGTTTATCCGAGGCAAGATAATTTCATCATATTTTTTGTGCCACGAGGAACATTTGTTTTTTTTCGTACTGCCTGGCACGAAATGTTTTTGTCATGCGTGACACAATTTATTTTTAGGTCAATTTAGGAACAAAATGAACTTGTTCTCATACAATTTGAAGCCACAAATCAAACTTCTGTATTGTTGGTGAGCAGAGTAGAAGATTCATATCTGACATTACGCTCGGCGGTAGTGAAAATTATGATGCTAAATTAAAGATCACTAACAAACTGGGCATAATTTGGCACTTTTATAACTGGATATCAGCATGATTTTTTTTTCATAGAATAAGATATTGTTGCTGAAATCTCTTTGTTTTCTCAGTCAGTAGAAGCCAACTGAGTCTATAACTAGAGTTTCAACTTTGAAGCTGAAGTACTGAAATCTTTTTTAGGGGGTCCAAATTAATATTTTCTCAATCCATGGAACCCATTTTAGGCAAAACTAGAGAATTAACTTGTTCTCATACTGTTTGAAGCTGTCGTGCTGAAATCTCTTTATTGGGCCCAAACCGCTGCTTTCTCATTTTGTAGAAGCCATCGTTGGCTATAACTGCCCAATATGTGTAGAGCGGCTGGAAACGAATTGCAAACAGATGTATGTCAGTGGGATTTACCACAATAACCCTAACGCTCTTAACCTAACGCTAACCTAGCCCTAGTCCTAAATTAATTATCTCGAGCAAAGTTATTTCATGCAATAAAGTTGTGTCCAGCAACGAGAAAAGAATGTGGAAATCTTGTTGACACGCAAATGGAAACATTCATTTTTGGGACAGTGTCACATTTCCTCATGAGGCTGTGCTGAAATTCAGAATTGTACTTGAAGATTTATTCTCTTCGGAATGCCAAAACAATTAATTATGTAGAACTTTACTTGTTTAACTGTTGTTTTTCTTCAGGTGTCTGCAATAGCATTCCAGTACCAGTAACTGATATACTTCAGGTATTGGTCATAAACCATATAACTGTATTTCAACAGATATGATTTTAGATATACGACACCTATCAGCCCGCAAAGCCTGACGGAAGTCAAAGGGATTTATTCAGATCTTTATCTTGCATTTCATGGCATTGTGGCTTCTTTGTTCTCAAGTCTCTCTATAGAAAATAAGCCTGTTTCTCTCCTTCCTTAATGCAAGCAAAGTTTGACCTTAGCTGCATTGGAATACAAAATAGGCAAAACAGAGGACCAGTGTTTAAAGCCACATCAGAATGGGGTGCCACGGCTGGGGAAACTAACAGTATCAGCACGCTGCACTCTCGCAGATAAGCATAGTCGGCTAAAAAAGAAAAAGATACATATGTTTACCATCTCTGTACTTCGCTGCATCAGGGAAAAAACTGGTATGGAGGAGCAAAAAGATCGACCTTCAAAATGCTGCAGCAGCTGGACGAAATAATCCCAGGTTTTTGATGAGATGGCCACAGTTGATACTTGACAGACGCTAGTGGTAAATCTTAATTAAAAATTGAAAAGTACATTCTGGTGGAGTTTGAAATGTGAATGGTAATTCTGCTCCTTCTTGATTATTCAGTGTACTCAATTTTACCAAAAGGGTAAGTCATTTGCATACCTAATGTGTCGTTATGTTTATTCTATGATTCGTTTGATGGTTACAGTGTTGGAATATGTTTAGGGTTGAATGCTTGATAAAAGTTGGAGTGTTGAGATAATCAAACAATTGTTGTAATCTGTATAAAGACTGCAGTGCATTCGGATCATGAGAACATTTTCATGTGATTGTAGTTATTGTTCTTTGATGTGATAAGGTGTTTGCCTGTTGCTTGCTTTTGCGCGTGTTGTCCAAAGGGCGAGCCTGTGTGTACAGTGCCAGTAAAAGGCCAAGCCGATCGATCAGCGAGGTTTGACAGCGTTAGTCAAAGAGCACGCTGTCCTTTTTGGTATGTCTCCTGTAGAGCTCCTGAAGTGTGGATTTCCAAGTGTGCCGGACTCAAATGTTTAAGCTGTGCACACACATCTCACGAGTCCAATGGACTAATATCGCATTACAAAACATGTGGTTTGCAAGACTCTTTATTCTACCTAATTTCAACTATCAAGTGTAGGAATCAGAGCCAAAATATATTCGTTTGCTAACATTTATGATACTCATCTGAATTGACGAACAGCACATGAACCCTAATAGGTCACTGCCATTACTGGCAGGAATTAAAGACCGTCTTCCAAACCTTATTTCAAAGACAAGAAGCAGCCAATATCACCTGATGTCTTTTATGATCATATCAGCAGAGTAGTGAACTGTGAGACCCCTCTCGCTCCTTTACAGACTACAGCCAAGCAGAATCAGGAAGTCAGTGCTGAGCCCACACTAAAATATTCGCTTGAGAGCTTTTACAGACTAGATGAATTTTGGCAAAGGCCTGCTTTCACCCCTCTACTAAGCCCACAAGTCAGCAATTTGGGCTTTCTGCAGACTTTTTAGCTTTTCCCTTTGACTCCACATCTAAAAGTCTGCAAGGAAAAAAGTGAAGACCTTTAACTCGAGTGACTGACTTCAACTTGATGCCCCAAATCCCTGGGTTACTTGGGGTAAGAAGCCTATTTTTTTGTTCTTGCTGTCTTGTTCTTAAGGGACTAGTCTAATTATAGTAGTTCTGTTCATGCTTTTTGGTAAAATACATTCATTTCATATACATAGGGAATCTTGTGTGTATTCTAGTGAGCACGGGTAAGGAGAAGCCTCATCCTATTAGGTCTGTGGCCAGCACCAGGAAAAAATGTGATACCCCTCCCCATGGTAGAACAAAACACAACTGTATTTTTGTATGATATATTAGAAGTAAGAAAGTGATTCTTGTGGTTTCCGGAATTGGTGGCCGGGGTGTTTTTGAGCTCAATTTAATGATATACCTTGGTGATGATTTTTGCGATTTATCGGAAACACGTAATTATCAAATTAATATATTTTAAAACATTTTTTAATGTCATGTTTGATATGAAAATGTCAACAAGGATGAGAAATCTATTTTGACAAAAAGGGACAAATTAATTTACCTTTGCAATTAATGTTGTGAAAAAATCATCCCAGTTCATTCTCCAAGCTCATAAAATAATACTTTCAGCAAGAAGAAACAATTATTGCACGAATACAGTCCGCTAACTAACCCCTAATTTTCTGACAAAATTGTAAAAAATAAAATTAACCAAAATTTGGAATGGTGTATTATGACAATGTTATGGACAATCTTGCGCAACAATTCCCGAAGTGAAAATATTTTTGACTATTGATGACCAAAATAAATTTAGAAGCGACCCAACTTGTTTTGTTGAAGATGTGACTCATCATTGTCGACATTTTGGTAAAAAATGACGTACACAAATATTTTTTTGAAGTGAATTCATTTGACAATTATGTTATTTCGATAAATTGCAAAAATCTTCCACAGGTATATCACCCCTGCCACCAATTCCAGCGACCACAAGAATAATTTTCTGACTTCTTATAGTTTATTCTTTGAAAAAAATAAAGTTGTTTTGTTCTACCATGGGGAGGGGTATCTCCCCATACAAGGCCCTTTTGAGATATGGCCATCAACCTATATGCGGTAGTATGTGTGGTCACTATGTCTTATTTAATCCTTTCTCAGAAAGATGTTGAAGGCCCCTTGCTTGATCTCCTACTCTTTTTATGTATTATCTTCATCTGCATCTTTGTGCATGTGAATCATTCTCTAGTCAGGTTAACCCTCGTCAGTAGCTAACTTTGTGTAATTCATTATCTGATAGTGCTGCACCTGCATGGCCAAAACTTAACGTCTATTTCTTCAAATGAAATATATATATATATATATAGGCCTACAACATATCACCAGAAACAGCGCTGAATGGCCCTCGCTTCTGTGAATAGAAGTGCTTCTGCATGTTTGGTCCCTGCCTCGCAGCGGCTTGTTTGCGTTTTCCAACAGCTTTGATTAACATTCTCCAGCCCACTTGGCATCCCACATCACCAGAAACCACTGACAGTGAAAGAGGATGGAGGCGACGCTCCTCTGCACGCAGTCGTCTCTGAGGATACGGCCAAATGAAGAGAGAAACCGAGAAATGTGGAACGTTCACGCTGAGGTCTAAAAATAAACGCTTCGGTGGTGGAAACACAAGGTGCTCGTCGATGGCAATAGAGACTGGTTCCTCAGCCATGCTTAATCTGTTGTAGCCATGGTTTGCCAGCTCAGCTTAGCTTATAATTCTTTAAATAATAGTAAAAAAGGGTTAAAAAAAAAAAAAGAAAAAAGTAAAGCTTACATTCCCCAATACAACTCTATGTTAAATGAAAATGTGCTTTAGATATTCTGAGGAGGCAATCCTCAAGACAAAGACTTTCATTTCCATACTAACTACTTCTGGCATCATGAATTAAATACAGAAAACATCCTGGATGTGAAGGTCAGCCCTAATGTCCGAAAGTACAAAAAAAGTTAACATTAATTTAGAAAAATTGAAGTCTTCTATGAAAGTAGAGGGAAGACAAAACTACAATAAACACTGAAGGAAAGCAAAAATTTAATTAGTCCTGCATTGGACAGAGATATCGTTTTTCTGTTTGTTGAATGGCAAATATATTTCTGCTGCAAGAATTACTCATTTGATCTTTGTTGATTTTGACATTTCAATTCATCCTTGTCTGGTCGGTGCTACGATCTTGAGTACCCATATCTCGACTCATCTGGTGATGTTGGGAATAAGAATTAGGCCTCTATGATACATAGCAGACAAAATTGTGTTCAAATATTTTTCAACAAAAGCAGATGGAGAGAGTTTCTAATCTATCTTTATCTTTGTTTTTTGGAAAATGTACTGGTAGTACATAATAGTAGTGGTTTCCAACCTTTCGTGTGCCAGGGACTTCCTTTGTACCGGTGTGATGGTATGAGCTTTACCCAGTCTTGGTTTACTGTTTTGATTGGTGCAGATTGGGGGTTAATTTTAGACCCTGTTTGTACGTTCTAAAACTGTCAACTGTCCGAATGGTTTGATTTGTGGTTATTTTCTCTCAATGAAACCCCTTGAATGGTTCTGGACCACTCAGTTTGGTAAGGAGAGTCAAAGTCAGGGTGTGGGCCGGCACATGTTACTCGGGTTTCTCTGCACTGTACACCATTTATCAAGGATTTTGTGAAGGTGTAGAGGCTGTTAGGGTTATGTTGGTTAAAGTTTAATTATGAAATGATAATTTCTTTATGTCAGAAATGGCTTCTGTGCATTATCATCTGAGACTGCCAAAAACTATGCCAGTGACGAGGGACTAGTGGGGTTATCATTGTCCTCACGCCTCTCGTACAGCTCCTCTTGCTTTCACACATGGCATTTTAAAAAAAATTAAATACCCAAAACCCTCTGTAATACCTTACTTGAAGTTTTATACATGACACCTGTCATTAGCATGGATAAGGTGTCATTAAGTGTCGTTCGTTACCCTATCCCTAAGCCTTACCCTAAACCCTTACTAGATTATTCCACCTAACCCAAAAAATGCCAACATAGCTCCAAAAGTGTCATAATTTAGCGAATGACACTTAATAACAGCCTTCATGACACCTTATTAATGCTAATGACATATAATAATAGTGTAATGTCAGCCTCATGAATAAAACTTCAAGTAAAGTGTTCTTGAACATCATTATCATATTTTTTTTTCTTACTGTCTTTCTTTACAGCCCAGTATTTAATGGTTTCAACAACTGGTAACCCTTGGTCGGGGCCCTCTTCATTTAAGGATGTAAAACTTACAGGTATGTTGTAATGCCAAGCCTACGTGGAACCCTTGACCACTTGACTGAACATGTCACACTCTTTAAAGCAAAACCAGAGAATTATACTTTTAACTGATTCTGATAGATTCTGATCTGATCTGACGTTATTGATTACAGTCTCTTCTAAATGACCCCTTCACAGTGGCGGCTGGCCAATATAAGGCACTAGGGCGCCGCCCCACCACTCACCACATTCGTTTGAGTAAGACATGAAAAACAAAATAAAAATGAATAATGAATTAAAAATACTTTACAAAAGAAATGTATATCTGTGTTTAGACAATCAAAATGAATATTATATTGATAATGATTGATGACGTTCACCCTCGTTAAAAGTTTTGCATGGGCAGTAATATGTCACCCCCGTTTTTATTTAAGTACTTGTTAAACTAATTAAAACAAAAAAATAAATTAAAAAAAATTAAATCTGAAAAACAAAATAAAAAACAAATTCAATTTCAAGAAGTACAGTATAATAACCCTGACCCACACTCACTCACTCTATTGTATAAAGCAGTGATTCTCAACTGGTGGGTCGTGACCCAAAAGTGGGTCACGAAGTGCATAGTTAATATGCCTTTTATTTTTAAAGAAACTTTTCTTTTGACAGGCATGCTGTGAAATGCATGTTGCACAGGGAAATATATGAATTCATGTTTGAAAAAGGATTATTAATTTGTGTTTTCAACAGCTATTTTTGAAAAACTAAATTTGGTTGGTTGAATTCTAAAAATAATTGGGTCATGTTTCAATGACCGTATTAGGGTGAGACCAGTTGAGAACCCCTGGTATAAACAACATTTGTTCTTGCTCAGTTATGGGTTCTGTGGCAATAAATGTGGTTAGTTTGAAAGCAGTTCTGTGACTGCAATTTTCTTTA
This sequence comes from Gouania willdenowi, assembly GCF_900634775.1. NCBI lineage: Eukaryota > Metazoa > Chordata > Actinopteri > Blenniiformes > Gobiesocidae > Gouania > Gouania willdenowi. Next base: position 12,132,081 of record NC_041061.1, on the reverse strand, counting down.
CTTATTTGTTCAAAGCTACACACAAACACTCTTTTTGGTGTATATCTATTTTGGAGTTGTGGCCCCCCCTGGAGAAAAAATGTCCCAGCTGCCACTGCCCCTTCATCATTTTCTACATGACGCGGTTACAAAAGTTTTAATGGTTTTCTTGATCTTATTTAATGCAGCAGGAACACAACTATAAGTAATATCTAAACTTGGTCATCATCTTCAGTAATGGGGGTGATTGTTGGGCATCTGTCAATTTTCTTACAGAGAGGCTTTTTGTGAACTTTGAGTGATTTCTGATAAAGGCATCCTTGAGAAGCCTGTAATTCTCCTCCCCCCAAAAGGTTTGAATGGATGTTACAGATTAGGGTGAAATTAAATGTATACCCAAAAGATGCAGTGGTCTTGAAATCGATCTGTTTCTAAATGGAGAAGTGGTGGTTCAATCTTTTCTGTTGACATGGAAGTTAACCTTTTGCCTGATTCAAATATAAGTATCATCAGTGGGTTTATATTAGGATTGGAAAAACCCATATGAGCCTGTTTACGAAACAAAATTACAGTCATGCAGAAGGAGACTTTAATTTTGAAAACTTTCATTCATAAGCAGCCTGGCTGGTTCTTACTCATCCATTCTGTTGCTCTCAAAAGGACAGAAGGGGACATCTGGGATGACATTCTCAAACAGATGCAAGGAGTCCATTACAGTCACCCCCCCGAGCGTGGTAGCCATATTTTGTTTGTCAGCGTAACTGTGGCGATGAGACTTTTACCGAGGTGACCAAGAGCGTGGCCTCTATCTCTATCGCAATCTGCTTCCCACAACCACGAAGGAAGGGTACAGTAGTGAATGCCAAGCTGCTCCAGCTCTCACAAAGCATGGCTCCGTATGGCCACGCTCACATAATGAGGGTCATCAATGTGTGGAGTGATTGACGGCTGTCGAGCGCGCTGAATGGCAGGTCTATCCACAATCGAAGAGACGAAAATGAGGATGTCATGGCAGAAGCGCTCCGAGGCTATTTTCATTATGATGTGCCAGTGACAATGTCAAAGCTCCTATACCTGACACGCCCGCCACATCCCAACCAGACTTTCAGTAAGACTGTATGAACTTTGTTTAGTTAAAGTTTAAGAAGCTTTTCAGCTCATCTATTTAGTCTTTATCTGAAAGTTAATTTCAACAATAGCTGTTTTATTATTGGATAGGTACTATTATACACAGAGTTTGCGGGGGCAGGGAGAGCATTGCCCCGCTAGTAATCAAAAGTTTTCTTTACAGTTTTCCCAAATTAATTTCACAAAATACAATTCTTAATATAATATACATAATATACAAATATTTTTAGTGTCATAAAACAGTGACTGTACAAAATATGTATTAATTAATTTGTTTTTCTTTTGAAAATACAAGTTATTTTTTGGCACTCGAGTCATGTGACTTAGTTCTTCATTTGTTGTATAATGGACATAAACTGCTGTGATTCTGTTAGTTTCATGTAACAGATGTTAGTTCTACCTCAGGTGTGGAGTATAAGTTTTCAGTGAAACGGTTTCAGACTTTTGAGACTTTAGGTTGGTTTTTCTTCTGTCACTCAATTCTTCTTCACAATGTAAACAGTGAAGAGACACTGCACCCAGCACTTCATGTGTGGTACTGCAGCAAAAATGAAGCAGAAAGCGGCCGGCAGCGTGATTATATCATAAATTTACAACATTAAGCTAAAAATGAGGATTTTTAACGACACCGTCAGCCTTACAGAGCTAAAAAATGGTGAAGCTGCTTTCCTATTGTAAATAGGACTTTACATTTTATTATTTTACCGCAGTTTATTGTGTTTTAGACTAAATGCTGGGATTCATTAAATTTTTAAATGTCTTAGGAAGATTTTGAGACCGCTTTGATGGAATATATGGATTCAGTGAGACAAAATATTTGACTGTGTTTGCTGTGATGGTTGTGTCCTAAAATGGTTTATATGGTCAAAAAATGAATATTCTAAGTTTTCAAATGGTATGATTGTTATGGCTGGTGACTCCTGGCCTCTCAGCCTGCCTTTCCTCCCTCTCACCTAACATACCTGATTGACATCAGTAATCAGGTGGAGAGGGAGAAGGAGCTGTATAAAATGGGATATCAAATACTTTGAAAACCTTCGATTTCTGTTCGGCATCTTTTATGTTGCGGCCCCTCAAGCCATTTGGTCAAACATCCTGGAGGGGGCCGTAACAATGAAACTTGTGATATGCTGCTGTATTTGAGAAGCATTTAATCTCTTAATAGCGTGAATGAGTGAGAAGATGCATTTTGACCAGGTTACTAATTGGTTTTGCATGATTGTATACGTTACACATGTTGGGGTTGGTGCATATCTTCAGACGGTCTATATTTTTATTCTATTTTTTTCTTTCCCCCCGGCAAAATTTTCAAACTCTGCCAATGGGTACTATATTAATAAGAAAAAGAAGTTAACATCAATTTTTTGAAGTATAAGTTATCAACAATCTTCTAAACGAATATTATGTGCGTATGTTTCCATAAATAGTTGTTTACCAATGTTGTTGAAGGACAAAACAACAGTGAAAAGTCACGAAGCAGCCAAAATACATTTCTCCAAGCAAAGGTCACAAAGTTGATAAAGCTGTTGGTTAGAAGAAGCTCTCAATGTGAGTCTCTGCTAAAGGTTCAACTTTTTTTAGGAGCTTTTACGGCAATTGTCATTCAAGACCTAAAAAAACAAACATTTTTATTACTTGGAAAACATCACCTTGAGCAAACCACCTATTTCTTTTTTTTCATCTCTAGTTCTGCTTTAATAACTTTCAGCTCAAACGTTTAGCTGTTTATTACGACTGCAAATCAATGTCTGAGTGAGTTTCTGGCTGCTCCACCTGAACTTTTTAGGCTGTATTTGTATGACAAGTAGCAGAATGATGTTGGCAAATGTTTGCAGACGGAGATAAAATGATTGATCTGTAATAAATTGTGTCACTTTAGGTTGTATATGGGGAAAAGTAATGGATGCTTCCGTGATTATTCTGCTCAGCCAAATGAATGCGTTTTCTTGTCAACTCGCTGAAAAAACAGGAAAGCCCATAAGATTTTCGACATGGCAAAATCAATAAAGCAGCAAATATTGGTCTGCATTTGGATTTAGATTACAGAAGCATTTCAACCTGGCAGCTACTTCCTCTTGAGTTTTACTATGTTTTATTTCTTGATTACAAAGACTCACTTATTGGGTATGCAATATGTACTTTCTATCTGATATTAAAAAATAGAGACGTTGGATTTTGAGATGGGTTACCTTTGTGAAAACAGTGCCTTAAGATTCAGATTTTCACCAAACATAATCAGTTAACACTTGATTGCATCCTTCCAAGTCGTAACCTGAATAATGCTACAACTTTCTTCAATATTGCTTTGAGTGAAAATATATTTAAAGGCTCATAAGGCCATAAGAGGAAAACCTATCAAAAACATACATGAAACTTTGAGCCATAAAAGAAAGTTAAATAGGTTTTATTTGCCACGCTAACCGGAACTACAAGCATGTGTGCAGCTAAGCGCCTTAAGCTATTTTTCTTGCCATGCTTATGGTAAAACCTAGAAAAATTATATGACAGCTTTTAAATATCAGATTCCTTAATTTAACTGAAAATCAATACTTGAATCAAAATGTGTGCTATCAAAGCTTTGATTTTACTTCATTAGTCATTGACCAGTTAGCTTAGCATCAACCTTTTGTCTGGCCATGTGTTTAAAACACAGTCTAAGCATAAAAGAAAAGTCTTGAGGACTTTTACAACTTAATTGTTTCCTCTAATGGTATCTGTCCCACATTTTTGGAGAGTAGGCTATTAAGGAAGCAACCGTCTTTGTTCTAAAATGAAACTAGCCTGTGGAAGTTTTTGATTGCAAGACTTAAATAACATTGGAGTCCCAGCATGAGTGTGCAGAGACACATGACTGACATTTCTAAAGACCTCCAGGGCCACAGCCAGAGCCTAAAAGCTGCTAGGTTTCCAACTGCGTGAGAGGCCCCCTCGAAGGCCCATCAATGCCGGAGCTGTGTGTATTCCACCCACATTAGGCGTCTCCTGCTGTCAGGGAGACATTAACAAGCTAGGTTGTGCCCTGTCCTCTGCCCTCGAACACCTGGTTTTCCCCCGTTGACTGCTCACCACATTACAAGGACTTTGCGGACACTTACATTTTTTACCTCTTTTTTGTTGTTGTTGTTGTGGCAAATGCTTACACAGCATATTATCGTGTCTGCTGGGGAGAGAAAGTCTTACATTTGTAAAAAAAAAAAAAAAAAAAATGAGGTCAATAGGTTGCTTAAAACCACAATCTTCAACTTTTTTTGGTTACTCCTGGTTACAATTCAGCAGTAAGTCATTGAGCCACTCAAACACTGAGTAGAAATGGAGCTCAAGAAGCATCCGTCAGAATTCATGGAGTTTTGCACTTTATAATATTTTGTGCCATAAAACACAGTGACTGTACAAAATACATGTGAGCTTTTGACCATGGCTCAGTGGTAGAGTGGGTCGTCCAATATCTGAAGGTGGTGGGGGTTCAAATCCTGCTCTATTCAAGTCATTGTCATTGTGTCCTTGGGCAAGGCACTTTACCCTCATTGGCTCATACAAATGGGTATGAATTGTGCATGAATGTTGGTGGTGGTCGGGTGTGGCGTAGGGGTGAAATGGCAGCCACGCTTCTGTCAGTATGCCCTAGGGCAACTGTGGCTACAATGTAGCTTACCACCACCAGTATAACTTACGTGAGTGACTGGTGTGAATGAATAACAGTTTCTGTAACGCACTTTGACTGTCCTTGAAAGAAGCGCTATATAAATGCAAGCCATTATTATTTTGAGACTTTAGGTTGGTTCTTCTTCTGTTGAGCAATTCTTCTTCACATTGTAAAAGGTGAAGTGACACTGCGGCCAAAATTCGTGTATGGTACTGCAGCAAAAATGAAGCAAAAAGCTGCCAAAATGTGCGGAGTTAACATTATCTATTATGTTACTATTCATTTTTGCATTATTGTTGCAAATCTCGAGACGGTCTACATATTTAATTCTATTTTTTTCTTTTGCCCTCCGCGGCAAGAATCTCAAACTTTGCCTCTGTCCCTCAACACCACAAAGTCAACCTGGTGCCCAAAGTCTTTGTTGTTTTTTGTCAGAAAGCCTATAGGGAAATTTACTGATGAGATCATGCTGGCAACAGGGTTGCTATAGAAACTTCACATAAGAAACTTGGTTTGTCATCAGAGAGAATTATTTGGAGAGGGGAAGAATAAGGTGGCTGAGTTGAATGCTGACTAGAGACATCAAAGGTAGAGTTGTTTGCAACATCACGTTAATGTCACGCTTTAGATTTTCACCTGAATTTCACTCACTGCCAATAATACCTTCAAGCCATATCACTTTTACTCTGCAGACCTGGCACAAGATAGAGGCTTTTCTTTCCCCCTGCAGCACAAAACCTTATAAATATCAATGAAGACACCAGATATTTGTTTTAATTATTATGAAATAAGTTCGAGAATAAACTTCATTTACTACTGATCAGCAGAATATTTATCGCAGTCAATGTGCTATTGTGTGCTTCTATGAATCACTTTGTGGTGTGTAGAAATGTCCAGGTTTGAGAGGCCTGAGAGTGTAATCAATGAGACTGCATAGGAAATACTTGGTACGGCTTCATCTGATGTTGACTTACTGGCCCCTAGTGGTACAGGTCTGCAGTGTTACATCAAGTACAGACAGGTAGATCTCATCAAGTTCTACTGTCTGCTGCTGGGTCATTGTTTTCTCTTAATTTAGATCTCAATTTCAAAATCACTCCACATGTTACACAATACAAAAAAGATGATTTGCTTTGCCTATATTCATTTAACTGAGTTAGTGGGGCTTCCTTGATACAAAATAATGTCTATATTTCAAGTTATCATGATAAGATAATGGAAATGACCAAAAAGTATTGTTGAGAAGAAACACTAAATGTAGAATACCATATACCTGTTGCAGGATAATCAGAAAGATTGTGTTCAAGGACTTTACAATTAAATTATTACCTACAACTTTTTTTTTTCCACTTTTGAAATATTCAAGTTACAATGGGTGAGTCTAATTCCTAATTTATTTATTATTTTTTAAAGAAGGGGATGACAACAAACACCTTTAATCATTTTATTCCTAATATTTTAACATAACAAAGTGTGGAAATTAATAATAAATTAATTCATTATTTAGCGTCAAATAAAATAATTGGTGACAAAGAAAGGTTATAGTAGAACTGACTTTTTTTTTAGCAAGCTAGCGGTTAGCTTGTTTGAAAATCAAATTATTGGATAACAAAGAGTACTTTCATTTATAATGTTTTTGGTTATCATTGTGACTAGAGTGGTTTGTATGTTTTTTCTCTTGAAATATTAAAGTTTTTTTTCTCTAATCAGCTATTATTTAGCTTTTATTCTAAATTAGGTTACTGGCTAATGGCTCAAGCTAAAGTTCCTGAAATACTTTCTTTATTGATTAGTCTTCCAATATATGGCAGCATGTAATTCAAAAGATGATATTTAACTGACTTTTACTTTAAGGTACATAAACTATCTTTGTTCCAAACTCTCATATTAGCCTTTCACATTGAATAGTATTTTGCTAAGAATAAGCACCATTCTAAGTCTTGCCTAAAAGACGTTTCCGTCCATGAATTAATGGCTTTCTTAGAAGGTTAGAAATGGTAACACATACACCTGCACAATGAAAGGATTGAGAATTATTACTGTGAAATTCATTCGTAGTGACAGCGATTGCGATGACTCTACCGTGCCTGTGATTTTCTGACCGTCGGAGCCTGTCCTAATTTCAGTCTGGGTGACAGCTCGCATCAGTACCAGGCAGCTCTGACAGGAGACGCTCAGCTTCTGAACCTCCTCCCTGTTCTGCAGTTTTATGACTTTTAAAGGACAGACATAAACTGCCATGGCAAAGCAGTGCAGACAGACATGCTTTCATCAAGTCTCGGTTCCTCTTGAACAAATGGTGTTTTGGGGAAAAAGCTGGTTTCTTTGTCCTTCCCTGACTTCCCCTTGCTAAAACTGAGTGGGTATAAACAAGTGTTTACAGCACACACAGCCAGACACAGACAAAATGAGACTCCTCTCTCAGAGATCCACTCTCGCTGCCCTTTCTAACAATGAAAACAAACAACTTTTGGCTGAGTTTTCAGGACCAAGCTTTTTTCGAGTTATTTGGAGAAAGAAACAGAAAGTTGGAATGTCACCTTCTGCTCCTTGGCTTCTCAGCTATAGGGAGAGTGCATTGGGACACAGTGGTACCCCCCTGAACCTTAGCTATCGGACAGATGGTGGGTTTGGACCCTTCAACCTGCTAATGAGCGGGTCATGCCAAGCGGTGTAGGACACGGGGGCCATAGGTGAGGTTGCTCCATCAAAGTCAGGATGTGCTGTGTCAATGAGGTGACATCATGCACAGCTGCTGGAAAATGGTGTTTAGGCAGTCTATGGGAACTAAAGCCAAACATGGGTGTTTACTTCAGACTTAACAAAATACTGTTGTTATTGTGATTGCCAAGCAAATTGTTGATGATTCGTCTATGTGCACATTTAACCCTCCCATTATCCTTGGGGTCAATTTGACCTCATTAAATGTTCATCATTTATAAAACAATAATTAACTTGTTTGTTTTCTTTTCATGACTTTTCCAAATTTCATTGGTACAATTGATTAAGCCTCTTGATGATATTTTTTCAATGAGCTGAAGGCATATTGCATGCATTGGTGTTTCTCTGGAGTCAGTTTGACCACAAGCTGTTTTAGCTGTGTAAAATCCCCACACCTGCAGGTGCAGAGTTGATATACAGTATGACATGGAACAGCTCTTTCACAGTGAAAGTGACGTAGATGAGGATGTGTCTGAGACAGTGGACTTTATAGTGAATAACCCCAAATATGTTGCACAAAAATAAGTAAATAAATATGTTCATGAGAGGAAATGGGGGGTTTTCAACATCAATTAATATGGTTCATTCTGTGAGAGTCATGAATGTGTTGATTTAAATGAAAGATTTTCAAGATACACAAACTCTAAAACTGAAAGTTTGACCTGTTGCTGGCTCTGCAGGAAAAAAGAAAGGTCATAGCATCACCACAACCAATAGGGTTCATACTCTAGTGGTCATTTTGTTAGTATATTTGAGGATATTTGGATAAAAATAATTCAAGATAAATAAATTCTAATTTAAAAGTTTGGACTGATGGTGGCGCTATAGAGCAGGTCTAGGTTTCATTATTAAGGAGTTATTTATGTACAAATAAACAAAGTGCCTGATACAAAAACATGGTAAACAATATTCTGAAAATCATTTTCTGGAGGCAAATATCTTTGGGATCAGATTGACCCCAGGGATAAAATGTGTGAGTAATATTTGAGGATAATAGAAGGGTTAAAGACAGAAAAACTGATGCTATTTGCCATCACACAAAATGTTTCCTTTATGATGAAACCATAGTTCAAGGCACACTGTGTTTTTATTCATATTACAACCAAACAACAGTTGCAGACTGGTTACACAATATTATCTTCTGGCAAACATTTATTGCAATACGATGCATTTTTTTTTTACTCTATCTCTCTTTTTAAAGTTACTAGGTTTCTGCTAAACTCACTCACAGGAGATGAAGACTGGGATATTTTCTAAATGGAAAGTATTTTAATCACGTTACCATAACAATTGAAAATGTGAAAAATAAAAAGGTGCCAGTAGTTATTGTCCGCATCAGGCGACATTCAGTAAATCCAATGACTTCAGTGATTTCTATTGAGGTTTTTGATTGTTCCCTTAAAATGCAAGTGAAACAATTATTTCAAAGGTATAAATAGAGGCTGTGAGCACTGAATGCAGGTGAAAGAGCTTGACTTTAACATTGATAACTATTTCTAAATGGACTTTCAGACAGCATGTTGCATTTTGCACTTTGTTCATTAGTTGCAAAACAATCTTTCAAACATGACCTTCTTATTGGACACATACACAGTACAGGGCCGGTTCTGTCTGAGGTATCCCGTCTGAGACAATTGTGAAACGTTTGAAATTGTTTCGATGGGCAGGGCACAGCTTGGGAGCTCGTTTTTTGGAGTACAGGAGTGAGCAGAAGAAAGGAGACAGATTGAAAACTGTGATGGATGATGAGGTCACGCAATGGATCAGTTACATGAAAACATTAGGATATAACATCAATGATATATTACGTTTCATAGTTTTTGCAGCTATCAGGTGAAGGTGAATGTACTTTTGGGGGTTACGTTTTTTCATATTTAATAGCTGTAAAGATAGAAAGGAACGGTAGACAGTCCATGCATTGTATTCTCAGTACAGAGCAAAGACTGTGTGTGTTGTACTTGAAGTAAGTGTGTGTGCGTGTGCGTGTGCGTGCGTGCGTGTGTGTCCTAACCCGACTATATCCTGTTAAGTCTTGCTTAGCATGCAAACTCCTTCAGCACAAATGTCCTGCTTTACCTTCACACATATTTACTGACTTAAGCAGCGCAGATCAAACAGCAGCTCTTACTGTTGCCATCCTCTGTTCCAGATGCATTGCTCAAGGGCACTTTGATGTTTACCTTCAAGGTGATTCACTTACAGAACTGATCGTTTCATTTGCTTTATTGTCGATTAAGGAAAAAGTAACCACCATTAAAATTAATGAGTATTGAGGATGTTCTTTTTTGTTTTTGTGTTTGATTTCGCTTCACCTTGTAATGTAATCTCTTTCCGCAGTTGTTTATACTGAGTCGAATGATTGATTGGGCAGCATACATGTAGATTTAAAGGCTCATAAATGTGGAGATATGTGTACAAACCGCCTACAACATACTCACGTACTTCTCATCATAACCCGTGGTTGGAAAACACCAATGTGGACCCATTGAGACAGTATTTGCAGATATAAACTTCTTTTTTGGGTGAACCATTCCCCAGCAGTCTCTTTATAAGTGTTAGGTTGGCGTCGTACACTGGGGCACTTTAGGCTCCAACATGTTTACCTTCATTATGACTTGGCTTTGACTTGATACTTGTGTATTTGTATTATATCTCCATGTTTGCACCTTTATTTAATCCTTGTTCTTATTTTAATATAATAATTGACTTAGTCTCTATATTTACTATTTACTTACTTTTAATCTTGTATGCATTTTTTTATTATTAGTGTTTCTTTTCGCCTTGTTATAACTTGTGCTTAGAGTCAGTGTAACAAAGTAATTCCCCCCCTGGGATTATTGAAGTATTCTGCTTCTGATTCTAATTATGCCTCAAAAACACCAGCACAGTAAAGAATTGTGTTTGTCTTGCTGTTATCGGCAAACATTATTTTAAAGAAATTGGTAAATAAAACAGGCACACTTAGTTCCCCTATTGGGGTCCCATGCAAAAGTAACATAGTCAACCTATAGCAAGAAATGCCTGCAACATCCTCAAACTGTCTGGAAATGCATTGTAACTAATTAACTATATATTACACAATGAAAATATTTGTTAATTAAAACGTTTTTTTTTTATAATTAAGTGTTTTTAAATAATAAAAGGTAATAAAGGAACTCATAATCAGTGGGAATAAGGCATACTCACTCCTCTAAGACTAACAAGGACACTTTCAACATTCCACTTTCTCCCTATTGTTGAGAAATTACACCTAATTTTTGCTAAAAACCCAATTTCAAATACAGATGAATCTACATCGACCATTTGGACTTCCATGATATGAATGTCATAACACATCGAGAGTGGAACGGGCCACATATTTGCTGGGATCATTTGTCGTCTAGACACATCACATATCACTTCGCTTTCATTTCATACAAGCAGCGTGTGACTCAGGCTGCTGAATTTTGGGTGATGCTTGTCACAGCATGACATCATACTCCTGATGATTCAAGGTCAGCTGCTGAATCATTTGTTCGTGGGCAGCAATGAGCCTTTTTACTTTCTGCAGCAGGGAAACAGCGCCATCTATGGAAATCACGCGCTTTTGCAGCATGTGGACCGAGAGGTAGATTCTCCAAAAAATGATCTATTCTCTTCTGAGCAAATACCATATAGAACATTTCAAATCTTGTGTAGGAACATTTTGTTATCAGTTATTTTTAATCACCTGACTTTAGATTTCCTTTAGTATTATATTTAAGAGGAAATATAATTAGACAAAGATAAACCAGCATCTTTTGAAATTGTAGATATCCTCCTGAGAGCTGAAATGGCTCTAAAATGCAAAGCTTGGCCCGTAGTCCGTCATATGGTTGATTTAAAGTATTTTCCTTTTAAAGGTTACCTTAAAATGTATCTTCTTATTATAATGTTTACAGTAATATCTACATGAACCCTAACTTTAGACTCCAGTGAAAACTATGACATTTTGTTTCCCATGTTGTTGCTTTATTGTGCCTGCTTTGAAATACTTTCTGTTCGAAATTACATAGTAACTTACTACTCATACTAAGTGTGACGTCAAAATTAGTATGTAGAGCGCTTACATTAGATAGTACGAAAACATTGAGTATGCGAGAAAAACCTGGATGTATACTATATCGGGACATTTTTTAATAATGCACGGTGGGCACTAGTCATACTCGATCGCCCCATGATGCATTGTGCGCGGAATGTAAAATCGTACTCGGACTGGCTTCAAGCTAAAAGTGAAACATCTCCTTTTCTTAACAAAAGCATCTCTTCTTGTCTTCAATTAGTTTTTAACGCTTTTGGGCTCTTGTTTTGAGCTTAACCAGAAGTTTTGTCAGTACCACAATGACGGGTCTTCGAAAATCTCTGAAACATCGGCATGAAATGTGTATACTCGACTTGTATGGATCAAATGACCATGTTGATATTCTACTTGGTCCCTTTCTCTCTTAAAATGTTTTCAGAACTTTCAAAGGTGGCGAATCAACGGAGATATTTAGCCTCAGTGTGCTTCAGGTTTTTGTTGTGGTTTCAAAATGTCTTATGAGATACTTGGAAGTGCTTTAGTGGGAAAGGTCATCATCCTAATCATAGTAGTAGACAGTATATGGTCATTGAGTTTATAGTGTATAGTCAAGAGTGTGTCATTTGTGTTTATAATACTTGTTGCTATGCTAGAGTTAGCTATTTACATACATGATTCACTGCTATGCTTTGCCAAGTCAGCTAACTTAGTGCTTAGTTTTAAAAATGAATTCATTCCAGTTGTTATCAAGGCAGTTGGAATGAAAAAGGAGACAATCAGGTCGTATGAATCACATGTGACACATCGACTTGTAGGATAACTCTGCCTTATTGTGGGGGCAAACTAGGTTTAGCATACCGGGAACAATACAGCACTCAAGGATTTTGGGAGAATACTGTTGGGCTCTTGAGAGCTTTTTCAGTTTTCATCCTCGGTTACTGAATCAAATGTGAGAGGATAGCTAAATCCCATCCTCTGCCTTCTTCTTCTCATCTCGCCCTGTTAGACCTGACAAGCTATCTCTGCCTGCTTGTTCACTTGCTCTCCCTTTTAACACACCGAGCACAGCTCTAAGTAAACCTTGCAACTGAGCTTCTGGTTGCTCTCCAAAGAAACTTCAAAGTTCATTGCTCTTTCTCAGCTGGAGCTCCCTTACCTTCCTTTTCTTTCCCATTCCATCACATGTTGCTTCGTTTCTCAACTCCCTCGGCCTGCATGAAATGCACACAGATGACACACGCCAGCTTCATTTCCTCGGCACGTCTCGTCACCTGTCCTATGAAGAAGTGGCACTTTTATGTTGTTATTTACTAAACATTTTCGAGCCTTGTGGTGTAAGCAGGGAGAGGCTTATCCCGCAGTGACAACTAGAATATGAGCATGACTGACAACAGTTAAGTGGTTTATGGGGAAAAGCTTATTTTTTCGTTTTCCTGAAGTATACCATCGATTTAAGATGGATAATCTCCTGCTGATTTACATGTCGTAGTGTAAATGTGTGCCAGGTCTTTTGAGAAAATGTAATAAATAGGACACGTGGTTACAGAGTAGTGCCTTACAAGCTACAGAGAATGTGGATGTGACAACTGTCAATTCTGAAGGAGGGAAGTGTCTGCGAAGGTAATAAAAGATGCAATGCAAATATGTGAGATCACCATATATGATGAGGTTTTCCCATGTTGACTGTTTTGGTGGCGGAGGTGAGCCCCTAAATTAGAGATAACATATCAATCAATCAATCCTATAATGTAGAAAGCTGTGTTTGAGCTGGAACACAAAGGTGCATTCGCACCAAAGAATTCTAGAGCGGTTAAAACGCTCCAGAATTGGTTTACTCGATAGTTTACTTTGTTTTCTTGGTGTGAACATGCGAACTAAGTCTAGAGCGGATCAGCAAGGTAGATTGGAGCTCTTCCAGACAAAGTCTGGAATGATTCTGGTCAGCTGATGTGAACACAAACACTTTTAAAGTGTTGAAGATGATGTAGAGCACATGGCATTGTGTGTGGGCAGGAGAATGGGCTACAGCCCGAAACAAAACATCAAGACCACCAAAAGCACAGCAACTTGTAACTGCTCCATTGTTTAATGTTGTGAAAGAACAGGTGAAGAAGACACACTCACAGCCTTTTCTTTTCTTTTTATTCGTCTGTCGAGAACAGTTTCTACTCTAGTAACGGCACCCCCAACTGCATCAGAAACTATTTGGAAGGGAAACGGTGCGCAATCAACACAAAACCACAAATCAAGGCGATAAAAATGTCAGCTGTTCTCCGCCCATTCGGCCAGAATCCGGGTTTATACCGGTGTGAAAGCATCCTTAAATCTAAAACCAGGTGGACTAGTGTCCCTCCAGGACTAGGTTTGGACACCCCTGTGTTAATTAGTTCTCCTGGAAATGGCAGAATATTTCAGCGGTGGAAGATTGAGTATTTTAGGGATACAAAATGACATGTTTGACAAACTGTGATGTAGTGATTACTCAAGGAAGTGCTCCATTCATGATTTAACTCCAACTGTTTGAGGTTTAAGGCTTCCGATAGTTCGCTTGGTTGCGTAGACTTAACCGTTTCTTGTCTGATTTCTCATTCCCTCGTACATGCAACGTCCAAATCCATCTACCGTAATGTTCCTGGTCTTTTTAGGAAAAATGTCATTACCTCCAAGCAACTGGATGACGTGAAACCAAGCAACTGTTGGAGGGTAAATACAAAGTAGTAGTAGTCAAGGGGAGTCTTAACGTAAGGGGAAGATGATTTGAATGCTAATTGGCTAAAATCTCCAAAATTGCGATGCCCATATATAAAGGGATATTATGTATATTAGAAGGCTAATAATAAATGATTCACTGCAGTGACATTTAAGACACCAATTGGTAAAAAAATAAAATGTATTTTTTCATCATCTTAGTGAAATTCTTCTCTGCGTTTTTACCCATTTTCCCCGAGGGGTATATACATTATTCCACTATAACGCATGCATTCTTGTGATGTCTTGTGTATCGCTCTTTAAAATATGTCATCTAGTATTTAATTGAAATGATAAAATTCTTTTTGTTTTTTTTTCCAGAACTTTCGACTTCCTGTTTTTGAGTGTAACTCCCTCTTGTGATAAATGGATAAAATGCAGTCAGAGAAAAAGGCGTTACTGGGTAAGTAGAGCCTGGACTATCCTTATTACTCTTCACAAAGTCAAGTTCCACTCAGAAAAAAACTCTTCTAGCCTCTCATTAGTGCTTAAATTAGGGTGTAGGCTGTATATATATATATATATATATGCTTCTGACTTTTTTACTAATTTAGAAAATTGTTAAAGCAACACTGTACACTTGGTGAACATTTACATGTCTAATTAAAAACCTCAGGGCTCATAAATGTTTAAACATATCACTGCTGTTGAATAATCTGACTACAGTAGTTTAGCCAGAAGGCAACACCGTCAAGTGTTGTTTGGTTTGAAGTGTGTTGAATCCTCTTCTCTCAGCCGTGACTGTGGTGGTTGCTGATGCGCCGCATTGCTCCTGCAGTCAATGAAAGGCAATGAATAGATTCTTAATGGACATTTTTGGATTTCATTACTCAAGTGGAGAACAACTGTGTAAACGTAGCTTTGTGTTTTTTGCAAAGCGCTAACAAGCTGCTTTGCAGCACCGCAGAGAACAGCTTAAGTGAGAACAATTGATATTCAAGTTAACAGCATGCACAATGAGGGAAGCAGGAGAGCTAAATCACAGCCAAAACCAAAGTGATGTGTTTGTCTGAGCCATTTTTCTCTGTTCGAGGCTGCTTATGGCTGTTTTTGAAGATTGTGTGATTTAGATATTTAACCTTCTATTTAAAGCTTAATTAACACATTAAGTAATCATTTCATTTCTTGTGCTCCCTTTCCACTTAAAGAATGAACTGCCAGGAGTTTTGTAACTGAGTGGAAGAAGGGCTTGAATGTGAGTGACCAAGGATTTATGGAGCGTTGATTGTAAAGTTTTGCATGTTAAAATAAACAGCAACTTTTTGCAACATTTAGCAACAAAACACGTTTAAAAAAAACTTTAATGTTAGTTTTGACCAGATTTACAACAATATTTTGAAAATTAGTGATATTTCTTTTCTCGTAAAGATATCATGTCAATGTTAAGTCTAAATATAAAGTTAAATTTAAATGTTAACTAAAAATATAAATGTTAAATATAAATAGACATGTTAAATATAAATATAAATGTTAAATATGAATGTTAAATATAAATGTTAAATGCAAATGTTGAATCAAAATGTTTAATCAAAATGTTAAATCTAAATTTAAATGTCATAGGTGAAACTACATATTTATATATATTTAGACTAGATATTTATACTCAACATTTAGATTTTACATTTAACATTTACATTATTTTTTTACTAGAAAAAAAATATCTCATGTATTGGTGTAAATATCATCAAAAGTAACAAAAAAATAATTTGCATTTGTTTTTTAACATGATTTCTTGCTAAATGTTGCTGTTTATTTTAGCATGCGCAACTTTACAATTGGCATCCCATAAGGATTTACCACCCAGTGAAATTTAGCTAAAAACATAATGCTACTGCATAGATGGCTAGATTAAAGAGAGGTTCAGGTTAGTTTTCTGATAAAAAAATGACCTACTGCATTGATTTCATTATTATACAAATGTTGTAAAGTCATTCTTTTGATTTTGGCATTTATAAACAGCTATAATAGACAGGATGATTTGGATTGGGTGCGTTTAGAAAGCTACATTTATTTCTTTTTGCCTTGCTTTGCTGCAGCTGTGACTCTGTCACTGTGAAACGTTCTCTTTCAGACATTTACAATCACAGTGCAGTTTGATCTCTGGACCAGTGACACACTATCAAAGCCTCTCAATGTCAACAACCTCTCATCAGACATGAAAAGTGAAAAGCGGCTTGGATTCGTGCTGTTTTATCCATCACACTTTTGGATTTCAAGTCCAAAGGTCTGTTATTGCACTTGATTTTTGACATCAATGACTTACAAACTTTTTTTTTTTTTTCTCTACAACTAAAGCTTTTCAAAGTTTCTGTTCTATACATGTCCAAATTAAAAACACTTTTTGGGGTTCTTTTTTACACAATTAATAAGACCAGTCACCTTTTAATAAGCTAATAAAACCTCACAGCGGCACATTCTTAAAATTCTAGTGAAATAATTGGCGCACAGGACAGATCCCAGCTGTATGCCTAAATGTGACACTCTGCTGTGTAGGGTATTTGGGATGGTAAAGCACAGTTGAACCCCATCCATCTCAGTTTGTCAGAAAGGCTGTTAAAATCCCACTGTCAATACGTGTTGATTTGACGAAGACAGGTGTTGATTGGAATGTTGTCTGTTCACAACTTGGAAGGCTTTAGGGAAGGTGTTTGTGACGGAGGGGATAAAATAAGGAAATTGAAAAAGACAAAAGAAGATTTTTACGCTCCACATGAAACCTTCCCTGTTGTCTTTTTTTTTTTTCATTTTTTGGAGGAATAATTGGCAGGGAAAGGCACATTTAGAAATGAAAATCAATGAGCGAATTCTAGAGTTTGTGTAATCGTGTATCAACAACTCTCACTTCAATGATGTGAAGGTGACATTATTGTAAATATGTAATTACAGCTAGAAATATCAAACTATGATGTAATCAGTATTGAGTTTTTTGGAAAGGCACCAGTGTAAATGGAAACGGAAACAGTATATTTGGCATTATTTGCAGGGGCTCTGTTTTCTTATCGTTACATCAGTCATTTTTAATCACAAATTGTTTTTGTTTTTTTTGTTTTCAAAATCATGCAATTGTCCTGAAATTGTCCCACAAAGTTTGGCCAAATTGAATCGAATTTGTTCGAGAATTCAAGAAAATTTGTCTCTGCAGGAAGGAACTTTATATTGTAAGTTCCTTTGATACTTTATTATGAATCATTTATATGAGGAAGTGAAAACTAGGGCACTGTAATTGTGAAATTGCTTGTTTTCCCACCAAAAACTAGCAGCCATTTACACCTCAAACTGGTCAGTGTTTAGTGCCTGAATTAAAGTGAGTTTGACAAAACACTGGTAACCAACGCACACATGAGAGAAAATAGGACCAAACTGATTTCATAAATGGTAAACTGCGATTTCAGTCCAGTTTTTGAGAAAGTTTTCTGAGATAGAACAGATGTAATCCCAATACATACACTATTTTATTTTTTATCTTTATTATCCCCCTTCCTTCCCTTTTTTAAATCATTTTTTTCAAGGGAAACAAAGGAGAAAAAGTAGAAAGACAAAAACAACAACCATACACTATTAAATAATCAATACACTTTAAGCACTTTATGGGGACACTGTCAAAATATTTTTCATATTTAGCTCACTTTTCTCACATTTAGCTCATTTTTTTTTCCATTTGAGACAAATTCATGTAAAACAGTATGTTATATATCTTTGTTAAAAATATGTAAACATGAAAAATAAATCTGAATGTAAAAGTTAAATGTAAATCTATATGTCAATCTAAATGTTGAATTTAAATGTTAAATCGGTCTCCAAGTTTAAAGCGAAATGTCCACACACCCCACCACTCACTGAGCCAGTCGGTGGTGTGGGCGGGGCCTCGTGATCGGCAGGTGCTTACCTGCCCAGTTTGCATAGTCTCTAAACATTTAGCTTTACATTTGACGACCAATTTAACATTTAGATTTAACGATTAGATTTAGATTTAACGATTAGATTTAGATTTAATGATTAGATTTAGGTTTAACGATTAGATTTAGATTTAACGATTAGATTTAGATTTAACATTTAGGTTTACATATAATGTTTTGATTTAGATTTAATATTTACATTTGCATTTCTTTTTCATGGGTACACATTTTGAACAATGATGTGGAACATGCTGTTTTACATGAATTTATGTCTCAAATGAATATTGAGCTAAACGTGAGTAAAGTGAGCTAAATGTTCAAATTATGTTGGCTATGAAAAAGTGAGTGAGTTTTTACATTCGGCGCACCACATGATCTAAGTCCTCATATGTGATTGGCCCTGTGCATCACATCACTATTTTCCTATAGTTCAATGGGGAAAGTGCTGCACTCATCAGAAGTATGATAAAGTGACATACATATGGACACCAAACACTTACCAAATATGGCAGCAGATCAGCTGTTTCTGTATTCATGTTATTTTCCATTTAAGTCTTGCTTCTTCTTATTCATATTTATAGTATTTAGAGGCTTATTCAATACTCTGTACTCTGTGGGGAAAGGTGGTAAACAACACTTCTGACTAAGACTCATTTTTAGATCACCTTCCATAGGGACGTCACATACATAGTGGAATGTCAGGTAAGAAAATGACACATTAATGGCTTTGCGCTGTAATTTCCCCTGACAAACAAGTGTTTAATTCACCTGTCAACATATCTGTTTTTTTTTTTCTTCTTCATTTTCTGTTTGTTTTTGAATGAGATAATTTCTTCTCTGAGATGTTTTAGATTTTCTCTCTGTGACTCATTGTGTTTCATGCTGTGATGTAACCACCACACTTTAATTAAAATGTCACACATCTTTCACCTGGTTGCCCCAAGGATCAGCCAATGTTTTTTAATTCAACAACAACAAGGCCTTGGATGTGCATTAAACACTCAATCTTGTCCCGCAAAAGGACAAAAGGACAACTCAAAAACTTCATTGAAATCAACCTCATCACAACTCAGCAGCTTTGTTTAACCCTCCTGTTATCCTTGGGGTCAATTTGACCCCATTTAATGCTCATCATTCAAAAAATAATAGTTTACTTTCTTTTTCTTTGTTTTGTTTCATAATTCATGCCTTTTCCTTATTTCATGGGTACAATTGATTAAGCATATAATCATCATGGTTTGTTTTCAATGTGCTGAACGCATATTGCACACATTGGTGTTCCTCTGTGGTCAACTTGACCCCAAGCTGTTTTAGCTGTGTAAAACTTGTCTATCTGTGTGTGACCTATGTGTGACCCAATGTTCTCATTTTGGAACAGCTTTATCACAGTGAAAGTGATGTAACACAAGAACAAAACAAAGGATTTTTGTGTTTTTGAGGTCGTTTTGTAGATTATAATGTTATTTTTGTAATTATCTAATGTTTTTTTATGTGATTTTGTGTATTTTTGTTGTTGTTTTAAATTTTTTTTATTATTATTATTTTTGTTATATATTGTGTGTTTTTGCACTGATATGTGTATTTTTGTTGTAATTTTGTATTTCTTTGTTATTTGTTGTTGTGTTATGTGGATTTGTATAGTTTTTTCCTCATTATTACTTTTGTTGTCGCTTTGTATGCTTTTCTCTCATTTTGTGTGATTTTGGAATAAATTTATGTTGTAGGAGTCATTTTTCTGTGTTTTTGTGGTCGTCCTCTGACTTTTTGGTGTTAATATTGGGCATTTTTCTGTCATTTCGTGTTTTTACTTTTGGGGGCCGTACAATATTAGACTGAGGGCTACATGTGGGCCCCGGGCCGGCAGTTGCCCATGTCTGGTTTAAACCTAGATTGATCTGATGTTTCTAATTTTTTTCCTTCACTGTTCCCACCCCCTCTTTTGTCCACACAGTGGCAGCTCCATCATGGCTATTTTAATGCGGTGATATATCCAGACACATGAGAGCAGATTTTTTGCAAGGAAAACATAGTGTGACGTGATTGTGATCGATGCCCACCGTCCACCACATCCAGAACTGTAATTCGGGGCGGCTGGCATCAGAATAACAACCTGCATTATGCGGAGACAGCTGTCGCCATGGCGCCTGGGCAACCATTGCATCGTCTCCCGCCTTATTCCAGGCAGAAGCGGGGGAAGCCAATTAGAGTGATTTACAGCAGCATTGCTGTCGTCACCGCCTTGGAGCCTGAGCCCTAGTCCAGCTGAGGGAGAACACATAGCTACCAGGGTGGTGATAAAGGCCGGATCACAGCAGAAAATGAATGGAACCTCTGCACCAAACTTTAAACCAGTGGTTCTCAACTTTGGGGTCAGGACCCCATTTGAAGTCGACAGATGCCTTCAAGAAACAAAGATAATTTTTTGAACAATATGAGCCCATTATTGCTTACTTTTTACCTTTTTTGTGCCACTACACCAAACTTGCCATATGTTTGCTTGTTTTAATGCATTTTTGTTACATTACTCCCATCTCTGCCACTTCATCAAATTTCAATTCCATTCCTGCACCTTTTTTCCACTTTAAAGACATTTTCAGCATATGTTATAAACCCTTTCCATGACTTTTCCCAGCTAATGTTGTATATGTTGACCCATTATTGTCACTTTTAACCTCTTTTCACTATAGTTCATGATTATTTTTGCCAATTTACCACATTCACAATTTGTCATGCCCATTATTATCCAGTTTAAACTACTTGTTCTAATATTGACACTTTGAAACCTTTTTACCACTTTTTCTCCAACTACCAAAATTGCCATATTTAAACCTATTTTCATCACTTTTTCTTGCCATATTTATCTTCCATTTAATGCATTTTTGCTACATTACTCCCATTTCTGCCACTTCCCCATCAAATTTAAATGCCTTTAATGCTTTTTTCATGACATTTTCTGCACTTTTCACCATATTTCATGCTTATTTTTGCTTTTATAAGCTCATTCACAATTTTATTTCCGATTAAAACATGGATTTACATCTTTAATATGACTGGATTACAGTGGATATTATTCAGATGAATAAATAAATGTGGTTATCACAGATTCATAGAACAACGGACCATCATTTTGCTGACTTTATGGATGGTCCCCAAAATCTCTCCCTTTTTTTCCTTCTTGTAGATGACCCTGTCTCCACATGACTGTTCTTCAATGTTAATGTCTGTGTTCAACCACCTTCAGGTACAGTGGGGGTCCTCAGTCTCTGGAACCTTTATTTTGGGGGCCGTGGCCTAAAAAGGTTGGGAACCACTGCTTTAATCAACATAAGTTTCTTAAATTTATTACCTTGAATTTGATTTTGTAGGAAATGTTTTATATTTTTTTTGTATGTGCATAATTTCATTCCAATATTTTAATCACACCTGGAATTTTTACCCTAACAAACCATTTCTTGTTGATTACATTTGAGCCTGTTTCCCTCTTTATGCCCAGTTTTGCATATCCTTAGAGTCCATGCATAATGCATACGTTCATTACTGGAGTATTTCCACATGTGTTTCTTTGTTTTGCACTGTAAAGCATGACCAACCTGTGTCACATTCAGCAAGCACAGTTCTGGCTGTTTGTGAAACGTGTCATCCCAAAGGGTGTAAATGAGTCTGGTTGGGAAGTTTTGGCGGCGTAATGAGTTCGCTATGCAGACATGTGATGAAACAAGTGAGGCAGATGGAAACTGAGAGAGGGCGAGATCACTTACTATAGAGGAAGACTGGTGAGTGACTGTCAGCAGGCATCTCAGCAAGCTTTGAAGTGTGAAAGTGACAACGTGAAACAGTTATTTTGCACTTCCATCGTCAGCTAGAGGGATTAAAGTAAAAGTTCCAGTCGAATGACAGCTGTGAATCTGCAGAATCGGATGCATCAGGTCACCTTATGGAAAACCTATTTTTCAACCACGAAAATAGCACAAACTCATTAATTTAATCATCAAAAAAAGTGCTTTTTACTGGTTTTCATGTACTCGTCTTTTGTGCTATTTACTTGTTTTAAAAACTTTTTACTTTTATTTTGACACTGTAAATTGTTTTATTGTTTTATGTACTGCTGCCAGGGTACACTTGTAAAACAGATTATTATTCTCAAAGTGGTTCTCCTGCCTAAATAAAGGCTAATAATATTCAAAAATGTGCTCATTTATATCATTCTTTTTTTTCTTTCAGTGATTTGTATATATTGTATTTTTATATATATGGACTGTGAAATAAAGATCTATCTATCTATCTATCTTTCTTTTATTGTTTAAGCTTACATTTATGTTTTTAAAAATATCAGGGGGAAAATTTGGGAAAGCCTGATTAATTGCCTCCAAAATAGTTTTTTTCTGAAATAAAAATGGAAAATAAGTAATTATCCACAGAAATATTCACTATTGAAATGCAAATAGTTAAACACTATTATACACTATTTTAATATGGTTCAGCCAGTTACAGCAGCTCTGTACTTTCTTCTTTCCTGTTAAATCAGAGGTTACCAACCTTTTTCGGGTCGTGACCCCTTTTATCTCATAAATGTCCAGCGACCACAGAGACATTTTCCCCGCCCCCAAGAATTAGTTTTGGATCATGTTTATTAACGTGTGCTACAAATACAGAGTCGCCAGGATTAGTCCACAAATGACAAGTGTGCCACCTCAGATATTTTTGTACTGCATGTTATTTAAAATTTACAAGTATAGGATAGAGTTATTTGATATTTATTGTGTGTCATGTTTTTTTTTTTTTTTTTTACTAATTACTTTTAAATGGTTTTCATCTAATTACTATTTACTGGTTTTCATGTACTGAGGTGTATTCCAGAAAAGAGGTTCAGCAAACTCTGAGTATATATCCATAAACTATGGGTCAACATACCCCGCGATGGGAAACTTTGTGCAAATGGGCGATAAAAAGCCTTCATCAATGGAGCATAGATATACTCAAACTACCATGGCAACCACCCGGAAGAGAGTGATTTATTCACCCCGTTGGGTGAAATAGTTCAGCCAGCTGGTTGACAATGAGTAATTTATAGTGATTTTCAATGTAATCGCCAGAGTCACGTCGACTGGGTTCGAACCCCCGACCCTACGAGCTTAAGAGTGAAGCATAAACTTGTTGTGCCACAGTCAATCTATTTGAATATACTACGTTAGTAGTCAGTCTTCCCTAAATGATCTTCATCCACAATGTTATGAAGAAAACTACCATTTGCAAAACAAACACAAAAAAGAAGACGTAAAGCATCACAGCATTAGTAATGATGTGAGCACGTCTGTGGTGTGTAATGTTAAATGTGTGTCAGATTAAAGTGTCAAGGTACATTAAAGCGTGTTCAGGTGGGCGGAGCCATGTAGAAACCCAGGGTTTCTTCGACAAAATGATGATCAAACTCTGAGTATGTTCGGGCTCAAATGAGGGAAACTCTGAGTATCCCATTTCTGAAAGCGAGGTATGTTCTTCTTCTGAGTATGTTACTATGGCAACATTGTCCGTGAATTAAACCTGGTCGCTGGCAATTTTTATCAAAGAAACCCTGGGTTTCTACCTGGCTCCGCCCATCTGAAGACCGCTTCTGAACACTTTAATGAACCTTGACACTCTTCTCTGAAACACATTAGTAACATCACACCACAGACGTGCTCACATCATTACTAATGTGTTGCTTTACTTTTTTTTTTTGGTTCAATGTTTTTTTTTGTGCAAACGGTAGTTTTCTTTAGAACATTGTGGATGCAGAGCATTAAGTGAAATACACTGAGGTTGATCTGCATTAAAAACGCCTACTGACGTCTGTAGTAAAGTTCCCTGGATACAAACCTGTGGAGAAATTGCAGGAGAGATGACAATTTAAATTATTATGACATTGCTCTTGGAAGCGAAGGATCGTGGGTTCGCATCCCGCTTCAGTCGTTTTTTTTTTTTTTAATTACATATTTTTTGGACATTGAGATGACTCTGGCGACAATATTACATGAAAAAATTAATATAAACGATGCGATATTAAGCTACCGTCACTGTCTTTATAGCCAGTGTAACGGGAGGGCTCTCTATGCAGCCATCCTATGCTGCTGCTTTTGTCTCTCCAGAGACATTTTATTCATATTATTCCCCGCTTGTCACGTGATTGAAGTGATAAAGTGATAAAGTGATGAAGCGACCAAAAAGCGCGACAAATCACGGGTGATTTAAGCCATTATAGTCACTGAAGGCTCATATTTCTCAAACGCTGGCTTATTTCACCCATCAGGGTAAATAAATCACTCTCTTCCGGGTGGTTACCATGGTAGTTCGTCTAACCTTTGATCCATTGATGATGGCTTTTTTATCACACGCGTGCACGTAAGTAACCCAAGGTTTACATACTCAGGGTTGATTGACCCACTTCATACCAGCTGTAATGGAATCCGATACCCAGAGTTTCCCATTGCGGGGTATGTTGACCAAGAGTTTACAAAAAATAAAACATCTTGGTTACCATAGTAACACAGTCTGTGGGTCAAACCTGCTCCCGACCAGGTTTAAGCAGCAGGCTTGGCTTAAGCTGCAGACGCACTCTCGTGAAACCATGGCATCATTATTAAAGAAGTCATTTAGTGATGCTTTAAAACACTCATAAAAGATCTACAAAAGGAAAAAGGAGTCAAAAAGACTTCTGTTATACTTTTTTTTTTTTTAAATACCGCTTTAATACGGTATTTTTAAAAGGAAATTAAACAGAATATCATGGTAAATGTTTTAATATGATTTTAAATCCATACAAATGACGATGGAATGATTGTCTTATGACATGTTTAATGTGTACCGTATTTTTAATGAGATATCACAGTCTCCATGTGTTTAAACCATCAGTAATAATATCCAATAATAATATCATCCATCACCTCCGTTTACCACACGGTATGAATGTGTCCATTCATTGATCAGAGATTAATAATGAGAAAGCTGTGGATATACAAAGAGGGAGGTGCTTCAGGGACAGTCCCAGGGATGGATGCACAATGCATGCAACTCTTGTGTACACTCACCTGCACCTGCAGCATCTGCTGTCTGCTCTCGATGTTCATTTAGTGCTGAGTTCAACAAACTATTCATCAAACACTCAAGTCTCATAAATTACATGTTATATTTAATTGTGTTACATCATCTCTTTTATTAAATGCTGACAGGCGTTAAAAAAAACGTATCAAATGCACACAATCAGTGTGTGATCACATGCTTCAGTTGTTTGCTATGATAAATTTAATAAATGACAATTTCTTTAACCCTTTACCACTTTTAAATGTTTTAACGTGTCCGTCATTTATTTTCACTGCTCAGTAACAGATGACGTCACGTCCTGTTGGTCTCAGCATTGGTTCCTATTGGCTTCTCATTCATCGTAAAAGCTGCAGCGCATGCGCTGTCACTCTAATCATTAAATCTGTGATTGATCTCGTGGGTCTTATGAGGACGTGCACTAAAGCTAAACACTGTCAGCTGGCTCGGCTCAGCTGGGGAGCTTGAAGCTGAGAAGAGTTTGATGAAATGGTGAAAGCCAGCATGGTCACGGACAGCTTAGTTGAACCAGGTCTAAACCATAAACCTGGTTCAACTATTTCATCAACACTTTGATGAAATACGCCCCAAATTTAGTTCACGGACAATGTTACCATGGTAACAAACTCAGAGAAGAACATACCCAGCGGTTAAGAATGGGATACTCAGAGTTCCCCTCATTTGAGCCCAAACATACTCATAGTTTGAACATAACCCGCTTTATGGAATTCCCCTCAGGTCTTCTGTGCTATTTACTTGTTTTACAAACATTTAACTTTTATTTTGACACTGTAACTTGTTTTATTGTTTTATGTACTGCTGCCACGATACAATTGTAAAAGAGATTATTATTCTCAACGTGGTTCTACTGACTAAATAAAGGCTAATAACATTTTTTAAAAAGTGCTCATTCATTTAGTTTTTTTAAAAGGTTACATTTATGTTTTGAAAAAAAATCAGGGGGAAAAATGAGGAAATACTGATTCATTGCCTCCAAAAAAGTTTTTTTAAGAATTAAAAATGAAAAAAAAAGTCATTTTCCACAGACATATTTACTATTAAAATGCAAATTCATTACTCTTTTCTATACTATTTTAATATGGTGCTGCCTGAGGGGCAGCCAGTTACAGCAGCTCCATACTTTCTTCTTTCCTGTTAAATCAGAGGTTCCCAACCTTTTTTGTGTTAGGTATTTGATATTTATTGTGTGTCTTGTGTCTTTTTTTTTTTTTTTTTTTTTTTCTAATTAATTACTTGACCTTTTTAGGTGACCCCATTTTAATTTCAACCAACCCCACATGGGCTCCCAACCCCAAGATTGAAAAACACTGTTAAATATTACTTCCAGTGCCTTTTTTTGTTTCCATAATTGCTGCTGTAAAAAAAAGTCAGCCATACTCATTTGTATATCGCATGGTGGTAAAATGTTTTGGATATTATTATCATTATTATTATTGATAAATATTTTGTACCATATTGTAAAAATGTTTTTTTGTGAAGTGCATTTTATTTTTCCTATTTGTTTTATCACTTTGCTGCTGTGACAAGGGCATTTCCCCAATGTGAGATTAAAAAGGACAATTTACTCTAATTTAAATAATAAATCAATGTAGAAATAAAAGATTGAAAAATGTGCGCAATATGTTTTGTTCATATTTATATTTAGTGTGTATTCAAACCGTTTCATTAACTTTAATCTCCATTTTTTTAAGTTTAATTTTGAGTTATGTATTGACATTTCGGTTGGTGCAATAACGCTTTTGTCCAGTAGGAGGTATCAAATGCCAAAAATCTCCATGTGAACGGAAACTCGAGGCGAAGAAGAAGACGTATATCCGGTGACTTCATCATCCTGCGACAGCATGGGACAGCAGCAGCTGTGAATGTTATTTTTTGAGTTAAAAGGGATTTAAAAAAAAACCTAGTTTAAAATGCTGAAAAGAAAATCACGGAGCAGTGAGAAGAAGAGGAAACATTCGGTGCCCGAAGATCGACGTGACGGAAGGAAACGAAGAAGCGCGGAATGCAAACCGGAGGTGAGTTTTCTTTAAATGTTTTCCACACCTGGTGACAATTAGACGTTAACTATGGCTACACGTGAATGACCGACATAGCATGTATTCCTATATACATGATGAATGTGCACCATTTAGTGTTGTGTTAAATGCTAAAATGTCCTATAGTTGCTCAACTATCTTATCTACTACAGGAGCGAGCGAGTTAGTTTTCTACGGCAGTGTTTGTAAAATAAAACGTTTGCAGAAATAACACTGTGGGATAAGTGGTGTGGACTCGCTCCAAACTTTAGTATTTAGTTTTAACCTAAATTGTTTGTGTGGGAATAAATGTAAAAGATTAGATATTTAACTAGAGTTTGTACATATATAACTTATTCAACTACCAAGATATATTACAGATATCAATCCAATACGATATCGGCACGAATCAAACAGTTTATTACTTGTTTTGTATTTTATAATGTCATAAAAGGCTTGTTAGAATTGGTGGAAAACTGACTCATGTATTAATAACCAAACAAAATAATATTTTATAATTGAATAGAATAAATGAAGGATAAGTTAGAAGACCCTGAAAAATAACCTCAATAAATCCAATGGAGGAAAAAAAAAGTTTTAAAGTGCGAAACAAAAAACACTAGCTTAATTTAAATGTAAAATTGTTCTCCACTTGTATTAAATAAATAATATACATTATAGAACACCCTAAACAATAAATTGACCTAAATGTAAGATTGTAATACAATTGAAAAAAAAAAAAAAAAAAAAAGTAAAATTAGAAGACTCTGAAAAATAACATCAACCAATATAAACAATGTGTTAGTGATTTTAGATGCAGGCCCATATAATTAGTTTAATTCAATACTTGTTTGTTTATTGTGATATCAGACAAATATGAATGGATATCGGGACACCCTTATCTTTAAGTGAAGCAATAGTGACCTCTATAATGTATAATATTGTTGGGTTTTTTTTTTTGGGGTTGTTTTCAATTCAACAAAAGGATTAAAAGCTTTAATTTTAAACTAGAATTTATTTCCAATATTGTTACATGAGAGAGAAAAAACCACCATGTAAGAGTCAAGAAGAAAACACTGAGAAATGAGCTTTGGTTTTAATGAAAGAACCAAGGAGACAATTGCAGTAGAAGTCAGCTGATTGTCTGAAAAAGAACAAAAATGGAACATATTTTATACTTGTAAAAGTGGGTGGTGATGTAAACCATCTACTAACAAAACCTTCGATAGGGAGCAAAAAGGTAAAAACCTTAGATAAGGATGTCAGCCCAACCCTGTCCCAGTGTGTTATTGATTTAACTTGACATTATGCAGTTAATGATTTAACTTGACATTACTTTGAGTTTAAGTGAGAAACACTAATGTGTTATTCAAAGGGCAAAAACTTGAGATTAACTATATGAAAGACTACTAAGATCATAAAGTAATACATATGTGTATGCATGAATATAATTTCTTTAACAAATATCTAAATATTTCTTGTTGTTTTCAACACCTAAAGGAGCCAAAGGATGAGCTGGCCGACACAGAGCTGGACAGGATCAGTAGTGACATTGAGGAGGGAGGACTGGACCTCAGCGTTGCCTTTAAACCAATCACAGCGTACGTTGGTGACAAGCAGGAGCTGCTGGAGCAGTGTTTTCAAGTGTTGGGAGAGAAGAAGCTCCGGAGGATGCTGCCTGATGAATTCAAGGTGATTAGTGCAACTAGTTGAAATCATAGCAGAAAAGTCTGGTTTATAATCAAAGCAATCCAAACTAAAAATAGTCTCTTTCCTTTATTTATTTGTGTAATTTTTTTTTTTTTGCATTTGAAATGTTCCCTTTGCATTTTGTTTCTTATGTGCATCGCATGCTATACAGCTGACTTCAATGTAAAACCAAAACAAAGCAAAATCTTCATAAACACATATATATCGACCAAAATTCGTGTTGATGCAGAACTGTATGCGCCGCCTTCCACTGTGTTAGCGTAGTCAAAAATGCTTTTTAAACCTGTCATTATTTCCAGGACTGTAGTTTACAGGAAATCAAAACACTATGTTGCGAGCAACTGATGCCGATCCCTGAGAAAAATCTTATTCAGATTCTAACAGGTAAGATTGACGTTTTGCCACTTTTGAAACTTTTATACTTTAATTTCATCTTCAAACAGGTGATTAAATCCATTTTTTCCTTTCTTTTGTGGTCAAGGTGATGAGCTTTGTGATGGAAAAGGCAACAACAACTCTGAAAGCCAGTGAGTTCACAGTTAATCACTCTTTTCTTTTTTTTTTAATGCATGTGTTGAATTTTGTGCTTTTCTCATGTGTCTTTTATTTGTTTTATTAAGACAAGACAATAACATTGACTCCACATCATGCCTTAAGGACACGGCAAAAACAGAGCAACCCAAACAAGGTATTCAGTTATTTAAAAGCATTATTTTCCATGTAAAGAAAAACAATTTAATATGTTAAAGTTTAATTTACTTTGATCTCCTGACATGTTTTGACTGCCAACTGTCAGTCTTCCTCAGAGGCATCTCATGATCACTTTCATGTGTCCTAATGAGTTGTTTCTGGGCGTTTCCCCTAACCCTAA
Organism: Gouania willdenowi; assembly: GCF_900634775.1. Classification (NCBI taxonomy): domain Eukaryota; kingdom Metazoa; phylum Chordata; class Actinopteri; order Blenniiformes; family Gobiesocidae; genus Gouania; species Gouania willdenowi. Next base: position 12,102,236 of record NC_041061.1, on the reverse strand, counting down.
CTCTTCAGTTGGCCACGCCCAGAAAGAACTCATAAGGACACATGAAAGCGATCAGAAACGGTTACAAGAATTACAATTACTTTTCAATTATTCACATATTGATGACATCATGTGTATTTACCTATCTGGATTTTAACGCTGTTCTTTTTTATTTTTTTTATTTTTAAAGGTTAAGATATAATACATTTTTGTTTAACTATGTATTTATTAATCAAACAATACATTGATATACCTTAACTTTGAAAAAATAAAAGGATAGCACAGCTTTTCTACTTACTTATTCATGTGTGCTTTCGGTTCCTTCAAAATAAAACCACCCTGTCGTGTTTAAAGGCCTGAGTCCATTTGGTCTGATAAATGACTGATATCCGATATATCACTCTGAGACCAGAGGATGTCCTAAAATGTACACTGTACTAATTACAATTTAAATTATTACTTTACCTCTGAAAGTCAATTACAATTAAGTTCTCAATCACTAAAGTTAAATTACAATTACTGAGCCTTTAATAAATAACCCCATAAAACTTATGCTATGTCTTCTGTCGGCATCTGTTAGTCTTAAATCAGCTATAAAATACACTAAAAAATATTATCTATCAATTTTTTATTTGTCTATTGTTTACCATGTTAGACTATCTTATCCATAAAAATATTGGTATTAATATTTTTGAGTCTTTTTTGTGTCTGTGTACCAGTTGGTTTCTTTTTTTTTTGTTTTTTAAATGGTAAAACGATCCTCAGAACTGACAGTTAGTGAGAAAAGTGAATATGAAACTTATTTTAATAATTGTTAAAGGTACACATTTGTAAGCCATAGAACTGTAACATGATTCCCCAGGTTTGTGTTTAAATCATAAATGAGTTTTTATAGAATTTCCACATCAATTACTATTACAAAGTGAATTATCTGAATTAAATACTTTTAATTATCAATTATGTGATTACAATTATAATTGACCCCAACCAAATTAATTACAATTATGGTGTAAATAGGGCTGGGCGATATGGCCTTTTATAAATACCGCGATATTTTTAGGCCATGTCACGATACACGATATATATCTCGATATTTTGCATTACCCTTGAATTAACACTTTGATGCACAAAATCACACCAGTATGATGATTCTATATGTCTACATTAAAACATTCTTGATCATACTGCATTAATATATGCCAATTTTAAACTTTCATGCAAAAAAGGGGATATCACAACTAAGTCAAAGTTGACATAACTGTATTTATTAAACAGTGAGTGGCTCAAACATAAAATTGTCAACAGAAAGTGCACGTTCTGTGCAAAATTGTCACAGAGACATTTCAAAACAAGACATTAGTGCAGGATGCAACTCACATGGCATTTCAAAACACAAAATTAAAGTGCACTTTTTGTACATAATGCCACTACAATATTTTAAAACAAATAGTGCCCTTTTGTGCATGTTGTCATTAAGATGACATTTCAAAACAACACTAAATTTAAGTGCACCTTTTGTGCATAATGCCACTAAGATATTTATAAAAAAAAAAAAAAAAAAAAGTCCGCGAGTTTAACGGTATGGTCATTTTCAACACCGCACAGACTACAAGCTGCGATATATCGAGTATATTCGATATATCGCCCAGCCCTAGGTGTAAATATGATTGTGATTTTTAAAATGTCACTGTTGTAATCATAATTAAATTGTAATTGACTTTCGATCATTGACTTTGTAATTGCCATGAAAATTCTATAAAAAATTATAAGTTATAATTTAATGTAAAACTAGGGAACCATGTTACAGTTCTACACATATGTAGTTCACAATTATTAAAATATGTTTCATATAAAGCTTTCCCAGATTTTACCTTGTCAATCTTTTTAATAGACGGGTATACTGACACAAGAAAAAGGTAGACGCCCACACCATCAATATTAAAACCTATATTTGTATTGATTAGTTAGCCTAACAGGGTAATCAATAGATAGGAAATAAATTAAATTATAGATATTTGTTTTTAGTGTATTTTACAACTGATTTAGGACCCGTCATCATAATAGATTCTAACACTAGAGGAAGGTGAACTTTTATTGGGTTTTTCATTTCTGGCTCAGTAATTGTGATTAACTGTAATTAATTGAGAACATAATTGTAATTGACTTTCTGAGAATAAAGAAATCATTCTAATTGAAAAAAATAATGCTGAAAACTTCAATGGTATTTGAATTGTATTTGTAAACATAATTGTAACTGAAAAATGTAAGTGACCCTAACCCTGATCAGTAGATGCTTGTGAGGAAGACTGACAGTTGGCAGTCGAAACATGTCAGGAGATCAATATAAATTTCCTGAAAAAAGTTGTCTAAATAAATTAAACTGACATATTTATTTAAAAAAAAAAGAAGACAAAATGAACTTTTCTGGAATTAGGTAAAATTTACTTTAAGTATTGACTGGGATGGTTTTCCACAGAAGAAGGAGGTTCTGGTGAGGAGAGCGACGTCCTCAGCATTAACGCAGACACATACGACAGTGACATTGAGGGGCCTAAGGACGATCAGACGGTGAAAGCTGCTGATGTGGCTGAAAAATTAGCCAAGAAACAAACTGCTGCTAAAGCAGAGCCAAAGAAAGACATTCAGAGCGACATTGACAAAAGCGTAAAGGAGATCTTAGCTCTGTCCTCGTCTTCTAGCAAAGACGTTGAAAACAGTAGTAGTGTCCCACCACAGCCCACACAAGTGGCTTCACCTGCAGCGAATGCTCCTAGTGGCTCCGCCTCCTCCGTGTCACAGCCTTCCATTCAACAGCTGGAGCTACTGGAGCTGGAAATGAGGGCGAGGGCCATAAAGGCTCTGATGAAAGCAAGCAATGGGAAGATGCTCTCTACCCGAAAAAGCCCCTAGTGTGTGTTTCTCTCTCTTTCTCTCTGTGTGTCTGTGTGTGTGTGTGTGTGTGTGAGCTCTCACATCTAAGTGTGAAAACGTATTGGAATGCTTGGTGAGTGTACATTTCATTTTGTAGTTATTTCGCACACACTGTAAATAAATAAAACCTTGGTTTATGTGAGCAGAGGTGACTCCAGGCGTGTTTTCCTCTTTGGCCACTAGATGGCAGTGTTACCCTGCAACAGGAAGGAGACGGAAGGCATGACCCTGATCAAAGACAGCAGAGGTGTAAGTAATGGATCATATAAGCACTCACGTTACTGTAATTGAGTTTATTCTATGGGTACTTGTATATTTCTAAAACAATTTTAGTTTTAAAAGAAGAAAAGTAATTTGTTCTATTCCTACACCCAACCATTACGAAGTAAAATTTTTGTGATCATTTCTTTATTTCTGTTTTATGGTGTACATTAGTGGTGTCAAACTCATTTTTAGTTCAGGGGCCAAATATGGACCATTTTGATCTTAAGTAGGCTGCAATTTTTTTGTGGGGGAAAAAACAATTTTAACATTATTTTCAATATCAGTTAAATTAACTTTGAATTAATCATATTAATAATAAAATATTATTAGAGGAAGTTTGTGGAATTGTTTGTGAAAAATTGCGAGAAATTTTAGAAAAAATTTGTTTTTTTCACAATTTGCAAGGAAAAATGACTACATTCATGTGATATAAACAAAGGAAAAATGCAAGCCCTTAAAAATATCGCGAAGCATTCACAACTAGATTATTTGGTCTTTTACGCAATAATTCATATTTTCATTGTCATTTTTACTTTCTCCTGCGAATTGAAATGGATGCTCTATAGGGCCGGATTTGGCCCCCGGGCCTCAATTTTGACACATGTCTACATTGAACTTAATCCATTATGTTCTTAGTCGTGCCATTTCTGATCAACTCACAGCCACTTTCTATGGTTCGTGTTGTGGTTTCTACCTATTATGTTGTTACTCACATGTCATATTAGGCATGTTTTAGAGTTCATAAATGTAGCTATACTTAGAACCTGATCATGTTTTTTTCTATTTTGAATTTAATTAATTGGTGTTATTTAATAATTTAAAAAAAAAATGAAATAATTATACATTTTGACAAACCTTTTATTTTATACAAATGTCTTTGGGAAAAATAAATTAAGTTCCAATTGTGTAAGGTCTCTTCCTTTTTAAGTTTATACATGAGATGTTTACTGTATGCAAGGGAACCGTGGCAAGATTTATTACCAAAAATAGTTGTGGGGAGTGAAAATAACTTATAGCTTTTACTGTATTATTTAATTGAGCTACTTTTTACTTGTACTTATTTTATGCATGTCTTACTTTTAGTTGAGTACAACTTCAACCAAGTAACAGTACTTCTACTTGAGTAGGCTATATCAGTAGTCTTTACAACTCTGAGTACTGATATATCCTACTAAAGTAAAAGTACTGTTACTTGATTGAAATTGTACTCACGTACAAGTAATACATACATAAAATACTCAAGTACAAAGTAGCTCAATTAAATAATATTCCAAGTAAAAGTATATTTAAAAGTTTTTTAAACATGTTAAGGTTTTGTTTATTCAAACAAGGTTTTTCAGGAAATGTTAACGACTGATATGTTTAGACTTACACCTCTGAGGAAGACTGGCAGTTGACAGCTGAAATATGTCAGGATATCAAATTTACTGAAAAACCTTGTCTAAATAAACAAAAACTTATCACATAAAAGTTACTGTTTACTTTCACTCTCCGACATTTATTTTCGGTATTAAATCTTTCCACGGTTCCCTTGCATACAGTAAACAACTCATGTATAAACTTATAAAGGAAGAGATGAAATCTTTCACGATTGGAACATAATTTATTTTCATAAAGCCATCTGTATAAAATAAAAGGTTTGTTAAAATGTACAATTCTTTAAATATCACCAGTTAATTAAATTAAAAAAAATTTATCAGGCTCCAAATATAAATCATAGCCAGTAAAAAGAATGGACTGGAAGTGACACTTTTATTTTTAGAGCTCCCCCTGCTGACTGGCTGCAGTATAGCTCATAAACCCAGCCTCCTCAATGACAGATGGGATATGGGTCAAACTAACGTTAAAATACTCATCACATAATTTATTTCAAACCTAAACTCTGCTGTGATCATTGGTTATCACCCTACATTGTGTTCAAGTGGTCCTTTTTCTGTGAAGTTTGTTTTAAATAAGTTATTTGAGGTTGAAAAACGTGATTTTTGTATCATATATGATAATGATTGACAGACTTGCTGTGAATAGCAGTTACATCTTTGAGACGCCATTCAACGAGATATTTGAGCTGAAATATATTGTGGATTTGTACTAACCTCTATGATCTGAACAAGCCATTCTTGGCGTAGCTGGGCTGTGCGTAACTCACCAGGGCAGTACGCTAAATGGGTGGGCTGTGTTACCAGGGCTCCTCCCACCGGACCCTACTGCACAGACTCTGGCTCCAAATGACGTCAAATTTGCAAGATGGAAGCACCCCTTAGCGCTGTTTTTTGGCTTCAAGAATGTTGAGTGGGAACAGCTACAGTGCACGTCCACTGGTGCTACATTTATGAACTATAAAACAGTGCCTGACCAAATGTGCCATGTGTGTAATACCATAATAGGTAGAAACCACAACATGAAACCAGAAAAGTGGCTGTGCTTTGATCAGAAATGGCACAACTAAGAACACATGGATTATGTTCAATGTGAAATAAAAAATTATCACAAAATATGTATAATTTAGTCCATAACAGTTGGGTGTAGAAATGTAACAAATTACTTAATTTAAAACATCCTAAAATACGGGTCTAATTACTGATTTAGAAATGTACCCATAAAAGCAACTCGATGACAGTAACGTGAGAACTTGTAATCCATTACTTTCACCTCTGAAAATCAGATGCAGTATTTAGCAGCACGAGATTAGGATTATGGTTGTCTATTAAAGCAGAAGTAGGGGCATCTAATCTCACCTGTATGAATCATTGTATAGTTGTAGAATGTAATTGTGTATTATCTTTTTACTGTCCTCTGTGAATCAGAAGGGATTAAAATCCTTTTTAACCTAATGTTGACAGTTTCCTCTGATTTATTGTAAAGCTGGTTCGCTCCACTCTATTGCAGAGGTTCTCAACCTTAAGGGTCGTCAGATGCCTTCAAGAATCTGCAAATATTTTTTGAAAAATTTGAGCCCATTTTTGCTTATTTTTTAACCTTGTTCTGCAACTACACCAAACCTGACATATTTTAACCTATTTTCATGACTTTTTCTCGCCATATTTTTGTTCCTTTTAATGCATTTTTGCTACATTACTCCTTTCTGCTGTGTCTCCATCAAATTTCAGTGCGGTTTCTGCACATTTTTTTTTTAACTTTCAAGACATTTTCAGCACTTATTAACCCTTTCCATCACTTAATCTACTTAATGTCACATATGTTGACCCATTATTGTCACTTTTAACCTCTTTCTACCATATTTCGGGCATATTTTTTGCCAATTTAACCACATTTACGATTTGTCATGCCCATTATTTCCCAGTTTAAATTGTTTCAATATTAACACTTTAATCCCTTTTTACGTCCATTTTTGGCCACTCTATTTTGCATCTTTTAACCATTGTCTGTGGTTTTTAAAATCCATTTTTCACCATTTTTGGTCAATTTTAACCCATTTTATTCCTGATCAAACACGGATTTACATCTTTAAGATGACTATATGCTGTAGCCCAAATAATAATAAAGTTAATGGATAACAGTGAGTATTATTCAGATAAATAAATAAATATGGATATCACAGATTCATAGAACAGTGGACCATCATTTTGCTGACTTTATGGATGGACCCCAAAAATCTCTCCCCTTCATTCCCTCTTCCAGATGGCCCTGTGTCCAATGATATGTGATTTGATTTTATTTGCATATAAAAGGGTTTATTCCTTGCATGGAGGTGGTGAGGGAAGAGTGGGAGAGTTAGGCGTGTTGTCTCCTCTGCATCTATGCACCACAGATCCTTGATAGTAACTGATAAGAAGAGGAAAAATGTCCACTCTACTAAAAAAAAAAAAAAACAAGGGAAATGCAAAGACTGTGAAGTGCTTGTGCTTCCTGTGATTGGCGGTGTGCGTTTACTGGTGTCATTTTACAGCCGTTAGAAGGCCAATTGTGATTAAGTGTGTGCAGATAAATGGCTTCTAAGTATCAGGATGGAAAATGGATTGATGGAGATGAATTTCACCTGGTTTTTAAGTGCCACCTACCAGTTTGAATTAACTTCTTCTTCACATGCTTTTATGAAAGATGTTCATGATCAAAATCAAAAACGAGGTTGTGGGAGTGTTGCCTCCTTTAGTTCATCTCTAATTACTGCTGTAGTAGATTCTGATTGGATCCGTTCAAAACGGTGCAAATATATTGAGCAAAGCTCATCAACTTTGTGGAGCTTACAGAAGTAGAAAGACTTTTATAGATACAGCAGATAATGCAACGCAAAATAAGCACCAAAGTGGATGTAACAATTCAGTAACACATCAAAAACAAACAGCAGCTCTGAATGACTGCAGATCTCAGAAAATACAATGTTCAGCTTTATTTATTTTTCTTTTTCTGGTGACTGAATGGATTACTTATACAATTCCTCCAGATATCTTCTTATAGTGATTTTGTTCTTAGTCAGCACCTCAAGAACTGTAGAAAGATTCATGTGTAGTGGAAAGAAATAAGTATGTACCAAAGTCATTTAACAATGTGCAGCGTTTCTGCAAAGGTGACTATTTTTTGTTGTTTTTTTTTTTTTTAGCTGTTATCAATGTTAATTGAATTTAACAGCCAAATGTTCAGACTTTAGATTAGTCAAAGACAACAAGAGGACCAAGTGTTTCAGATTATCAATGAATCAATCATTTAATTATAGGAAAACAAGATACTCATCTTCACACCTGTGGGCTTGGAGCATTGATTGGCCAAGGCCGCGCTAAGGGTGAAGAGACCATGTTCTGACTCTTTTACTTTATATCCAGTAGACGTAACCTCGACTAGACAAATTCCTGAATTTAAATGTTGTTCGTTAAAGTCTTCCTAAAGTTGTTCATTATTGTGATGCAACCTGAAATAAATAAGTCCACTCTGTAAATGTGGGAGTGCTGTCGTGAGAAAAGACTGGGAAATTTTTGATGTGTATTTATTTATTGGTTGGAAACAGACTTCCTGTTTGCATAAATAAAGTAACTCATTTCAAATTTTCGTTCCTCCTGAATTAAATTGAATTAACAGCTCACACGGACAGAAAATGAACTTGACACCTCTGTATGACGAAATGAATTCATTTCCCAGTGCGGTGACTCATTGGACACTTTTTGTTTTCTTCAAATTGCGTCTAAAAACTTTTTCTCCATAAAAAAATGTTGCGACACTAGATAGGGAATGCTAAAGACGGGTTGGAAGGGTCACAGGAACTTAAGGTATCAAAAGAAGATTTCAAAAGCTATTCAAATATTGCAGCTTGGATCTGTTTTTGTGTGTCCAACAAAAACAAGTTTTTTTAGCTTTTGTTATGAAGGGGAAGTAGCATGCATACGCTGTATTATCTCTTCTATTTGGTAGGTGGCATTAGGTAAAGACATAGGCTGTGTTCGAAATGGTACAATAACGTCTTACTGTATACACTACAAACTCAATGAGTATATACTGTCTACTATATACTGTTAGGATGATGAAGTATACTTCCAAGAACCTACGACAAAAACCTGAAGCACACTGAGAGTAAATTTCTCCGTTAATTTGCCACCTTTGAAAGTTTTGAAAACATTTTAAGCGAGAAAGTGACCAAGTAGAATATCAACATGTGCTCATTTGATCCATGAAACTTGCGGAAACACATTTCATTGCAACATTTCGGAGATTCCATATTTTCTGCCATTGTGTTACTGACATAACTTCCGGTTAACGCCACATTTACAAAAGCGTTTAGAAACTAATGGAAGACAAAAAGAAATGCTTTTGTTTTGAAATGAGGATGTTGGACTTTTAGCTTGAAGACGGTCCCAGTACGATTTTACATTCCCTGAATGTCTGCTCGCAATGCATCATGGGGTGGTTAAGTATGACTAGTGTGCCAATTGTGCATACTTAAAAAAATTCCTCATATAATATATTGTATATCCGGGTATTTCTTGCATAGTCAATCTTTCCATACTATTAAATGTGAAGGCACTACACAGTACTTTTGACTTTAAACGTAGTATGAGTAGTACGTTAGTATGCCATTCCAAACACGGCCACAGTGTCGGCCTCAGAGATCAATAAAAGGAAAATTAGTTGGTTGAAAAAACTCCACATTAAACACTGGCTTTATTAACATGTCAGGAAAGTGGAGTAGAATTATTTTCACTTGACATATTTTTGTTCTAGTTTGTTTCAGGTGTTTCCCGTGGTATCACCTAACTCCTTGAGATGTTCAATTGCGGCCAGATTTGGATCTTTCATCGTAAGCCCCAAAATACAAGGTCCACAACTTTCAGTCTGTGAAAACACTAGAAATGTGTTGGGAAGTCACTTTAGCTGTATTTTCCAGACAAAAAAGTAATCCCAGTAAAAATGAAATAAAAATACTTATGCATTCGTCTGCGGGATTCCACATCCCACAATGGCATGCGCAAAACTTTTCCGACAATGTCAAAGAGAAAGTGTTAACAGTGGAGACTCAAACGTACGTTTTATTTTGGGTTTTTTTTTTTTTTTTTTGAGCAGATCTTCAATTTAATGACCTATGAGGCCTACACTGTCTTTATCTGATTTAAAAGAAAATTGTCCCCTGGCAGCTTTAAATGAAAAGAAATTAAAGTGACATTATCATAAAAACTTTCCTAAACTTTAGACTTAGGACAAATTGTGATCATATTAGCTGCACATCTGCTCCCTTCATATATGTGTGGATATACTGAGCTTTTTTCTCTCTAAGGGCTTTTTGCTTGGCAGAGTCCCTTTGGTAAAGCGATACAGGGGCTTTTTGTGGTTATGGATCTATGTGAAGGACAAAAGCTCCCCTTTTTTTGGTCACACTCAGAAATCCCTGAAAGAGATCAGATCATTTGATATTCCGCTCCAGCCTATCATCTGGAGAAAATCCCTCCCCTCTGCTGACTCCTCGGACTTTCAGATTCCACGCAGGCTCTCTCTGCATCGATCTTTGCAGCCCTCCTCGACTCCGGGGTCTGCATTCAAATGGTGCATTAATACTATCAAACAACCATTGAAATTCTGCACAGTAGACCAGCAAGCCAATAACGCAAAATGCTTTTGAAGGATATCGAGAGACATCAGCCAGGATGGATGACCTCGCACTATCAAATCAGCATAATCAAATGAAATATCACAATATTACATCAAAGCTGACTCCCTCTGCGACAGCCTCTGCAACACGATCAACAAGCCCCGTCCTCGGGATAGCTGGGCGTTCTCGCTGAAGTAAAGCCATCAATAGCCTCCAGGATTTTTATCTTTGATAACGGAGCAGTTTCAGGAAAGCGTTACCAATGTGCATTAATCTATGGTTAGTATAAAGGGCTTTTGTGCCTTACAGGAGTGTTTTTTTTGCTGTATGCAGACACTATGCAAGTAAACCACCAGGGAGCCCCAAGACAGAATCCTAGCAAAGTCATAGATGGAGATTTAATCAAGTTAAGATATTACATTTTTAAAAAGATGTAAAGACTGTAGCCTCTTTAGCTGAGATTGTGTAATAGATTATAGCAAGTCATAAATGTAGGCCATAAAATGGATAAGGAATCCATCTATTGGTAAATTTAGGGCCCCCAAATTGCATCTTGCATAGCCACACTGACAAAAATGACCTACATGGGAGGTAACAACAAAAAATGACATACAAAAACGTGCCTGAATGACAATAGTACTAAAAATGACATACAAAAACACACAAAATGAGAGAAAACCATACTAAATACAAAAAACTCAATGTATTGCATAAAATGAGAGAAATTACACAAAAAGAAAGTAAAAACACACAAAAAGACAAAAAAAATATACAACAATAACAATTATGGTCAGACTGGTTATATTTGAAGCTCTGACTTTAGATTCTACTTTTCTTCTAAATCCTGATGTGAATTATCATAATGTGGCCCCTGCTGTAATAAAAGTGGCCTATGGCTAGTCGAACCTGAATCAGATTCAGTTTTTAGAAAATACAAGCAATGTTACTTGGTGAATGGTGCTTTTAAAAAAACAAAACAAACCTAGAGTACTTTACTTGTGTTTAGTCTCAAATAAAGCCTTTGTTTCAAAATGTATTTTTTTTATTTTACATTAGAAGCCTTTCTCAAAAGAAAGTTGCTTCCATGCATAAGTTACATACTATTTAATTGTAATGCAGTAGCAGAAAATCATATTCATGAATGTTAAGCTACATTTTTTCCTGTATACTACCAGCCTATTTACAAAAAAAAGCACATTTTGCTTCGATCTTTTCACAGTAGGAGCCTTAATTCACCTCATTACAATAGGGGATAATTTGAAGTCTTGTCTACTGTTATAACAACAGCTTTGCCAAGCTTCACCATAGTAACATATTTAAAGATTGAATTTCTACTTGCTCAAAGCCTTAGCTATTATATTTCAACTATGAAATAAGTTAAAACTTAAAAACAACATGAAACCAATAACTGTTCCTCAAAGTTAGAAATCTGTTATGTCATCAACACTTTCAGATTAATGTAACAGTATCAAGGCAAGGCAAATTTATTTGTATAGGGCAATTCATATACAAGGCAACTCATTGTGCTTTATATGATAAAACATTCAATTGTTTAAAATCAATAAGAACATTTAAAATCATCAGTAAAATCAATTAAAATCGTCAACAAACACATGACATCAACAACATGACCAAACATCTCTCTCTCAATCATACGCAGTAGAGAAAAAAAGTGCCTTTAACTTTGATTTAAAAATGTTCACGTTTGATGCTGACTTTAGCTCTGCTGGCAGTGTGTTCCACTTCTTTGTAGCATAACAACTAAACGCAGCATCAAAATGCTAATACTTGTTAATGAGCTCATAAAAATTGATCTGTTTTCTAGCTTGTACACAAAACGCACGCAAATATTTTTTCCAAAAAAATGAGAAAATTCCTTTAACTCCTCAGACTAATGGGCATTTTTGTAAAGCTGAGCCGTGAACAGCTGCATTGGTATAGTCCCAGTTGTCTTATGAACACCAATAGACCCCAAAAGCATCCCCAAGACAGATGATGGTGTGCAGCACACGGCGCTGGTAACAAATACTTTTTCATGATGTGAGCTGTTTGTGTCGCTGAACTGTCAAACTCCGGTGGGGTGCCATTTATGTACTCTTATTTGGATGCTTTATTTTCCACTGAAAGCACAAAAGGATTACAGTGAGAAAATTACTTTTGTCAGTGTTTTGATAAAACTGTCAAAGTGCTTCCCACCACCAGCTGGCAAGCAATTGCATTACATAAGTAATTGTCAAAAGGAATGTCAGGAGAGGAGGGTACACCTCAACACGTTTGTTTGCCATCCCATCAGGGCCCTCCTCTCAATCTTTGTCATGGGTTAATGGCACTGTTCTTTGTTTTAACCATATGGCTCCATGTGACTCCAGGGTAAAAACAGCAAGATAGATAACAGATAACCTTTTATTTTCTGCCTGAGAAATTGTTTTCTTGGATTTTTTTTTTTTTTTAACTTCGGTCTCAGTTTAGCTTTCTTTGTTTCACAAAACCACACGGCATAATTTTCCTTCATCACTTTGGGTTGACAAATGATAACTCCCTTCCCCCAATCTCCAATTTACGCAATTTGTGACCGCCGTACACACATCCCTCCACGATGAGTCAAACAACAACAACAAAAAAGTCTGAGCTAAAACAAAAGCTGACCCCTACTAACCCCCTTCATCTTTCAGCGTGCACACACGCCTTTTCTTCAGCTCATCAGATGAATGGAGTGCCCTGACAGCCAATTAGGCAGCGGCAGTCTGCTTTCAGGCTCCCTACACTGATTGCTTATCTTGGGCTCTGATTGTGAGAGGTTTTAAGGGAACGCTACTTGGGAGACTTAAATGACTTTTTGATGCTGGAACTATCAAAACAAACTACTTTAATGGCAGCAGTGAATCAACATTATCTCCAAGTGTTAATTCCTTTTCAGTCCAAAGAAACCGTCTTATCTCTCAACTCACCAGAGAAGTTTCCTTTGTAGCTGCTAATATTAGCCACCTACTCATTTTCTTATGGACACGTTAGTGAATTTCTGTCAAATGTAATACTATTGTGGATTTTGCATATCTAGTTTGTGAAGCATATATCTAGAAAAGCTTTACATGGGTTGGCTTACACATATATTTTCACACTCATACAGGTCGTAAGGTTTAGAAACGGTAGTGGGTTTGAGTTAAAATATAATAGATTATGATTATTATTATTAGTATTTTATAGGTACAATACAATTTTACAGAGTAACAATACTGTGAATGTAACTGATGTTTTGTACAAAAGAGTTGAGCTTATGCTAAATTCCAAATCTTGTCCCTAGTTGGGCTTTTACATAAGATATTACAATATAAATGCACTCAAATATTTATGTAAAGATGCTAAAATGACATTGTACACACATACAAAACTGTATACAATCATCACAATGCTATATAAATACAAATTAGTGAAATTGTAATTGAACTGCAGTAATTGAGAACATAATTGGAATTGACTTTAAGGTGAAAAATAATAATTGTAATGTATTTGTAATTGGAAGAAATGCTGGTTATTGTAATTGTAATTGAATAATTGAAAATGGAATTGACCCCAACCCTGCATATATGTCGTCTATTATATGTTGGCAGACTCATAGCAAAGCTATTGTCAATGTTTAGGAGTGACTTTATGGAAGTTTGTTGACGATACTTTCAAAAGTCTATTTCTAAAGTCAGGTATTGATGTTCAACAAGAAGGACCTGCATATAATCACCACTCAAATTCATCCCAATGGTGTTGTATCAGGTTGAGGGCAGGACAAACTCACTCAGCCATGTCTTTATGGACAATGCATTCAGTAAAGCACAGCTCACCTGACAACCACTAAACAGAGAGGCTTGACTTGTCACTACAGATAAAGAGTCTCCATTGAGCACTTTACACCACTGTGTTCGGGTTTCCTAAAGTTTTGGACTTGTTACACAAATGCTAAGTTCTAAACTATCATGGGAACCCACTTGAATTTTCTTCCTTTCACAAATGTTTGCAAAAGCAGTCTAAATGCCTAGAAAGTTAAGCTCAGTTAAACTCAACACAAATTCTTTAAAACCTTTTTAAATTCTAAATATTTTTTCTTGTCTGAAAGAGTAGGGAAAAAAATTCAGCAAAATCATTCACAAATAGCATCAAAGAACACTATTTTAGTCATGCGACAAAGAATAAACAATATTGATATAGCCACAAATGACAAAGAAGAGCAAAGATGCTAGAAAATGAGAATTAACCCTGTTTGGCCTACTAAGCTAATGTAGCCTCTAGCAGGCCAATTTTAAACACTATAGCTGTGTTTATAGCTGTGTTTAAAATGGCACACTCCGTACTATACACTACAAACTCAAAGAGTATAGTGTTTACTATATGCTATAAGTATGATTATGATTATGACCGTTCTTACTGAAGTATACTTCCATTTTTCCCAAGATGCATTTTGAACCTACGGCGACAAAAACCGGAAGAACACTAAGGCTAAATATCTCTGTTTATTCTCCACTTTTGAAAGTTCTGAAAGCATTTTTAGTGAGAAAGTGACCAAGTAGAATATCAACATGTGATCATGTGAAATCTCAGAAAACAGCGTAGACAATTTAATTTCGACATTTCAAAGATTATCAGAGACCCGCCATTGTGCTTCTGACAAAACTTCAAAAAGACAAGAACAGATGCTTTTGTTTTGAAAAGGTGATGTTTGATTTTTAGCTTGAAGCCGGCCCCAGGATGATTTTACATTGTGCTAGCAATGCATCATGGGGCGGTTGAGTATGACTCGTGTGCCCACCGTGCATACTGAAAAAAAGTCTCGTTATACTATACATAAGGGTGTTTCTCGCGTACTCGATCTTTTCATACTATCTAATGTGAACGCACTACATACACATTTTGACGTCAAACTTAGTATGAGTAGTACGTTAGTTTGCCGTTTCAAACATGGCCTACAAAAGTGTGTTTTCAAAACTTGAAAGCATTTCCCTAACCACCAAACATTTCATCACTGAAGAGCTAACCTACATACCAAAATGAAATGACAGAAAACTAGAGGGCTACAAATTGCAATGGTTCTTCATCTCCTATGGCTTTTTCTGATTATTTCTATAGTATTCTTACCTTAACGCTTGCTAGCTAAAATCGCTAATAAACTTTTGTAGAGCATAACTGGTAATTATGTATGAAAATGATGAGCAACTTTGTTCAGATATCGAGTTTGAAACTTAACTCAATGGTTGAAAGTATGAGTTCTTTGTTGGACTGATTTATTGATTCAATTGGGAATTGGGGACATATGCTAAAATGTCTTTCCTTCTCTAGCAGGAACACGTGTTTTTTGGGCCGGGTGGTGAATGGAGACATCTGAGAGGAGCTTGCTGGTTAGCTCTGCAAATGACTGCATAAAGTTTGATGGACTGCCTCCAGCACCACATTATCTGCATGACTGACCATATGCGGTAAGTCAATTAACCCTATTTACTGACAATAATGGAATATCTGTAGATGGAATCATTTTAACTGAGAACAATACGGTTAGAGGGTGTGTTAAAGAGAGAAAAGTCCTTTTCAAACAAATGTGCGATGTTGGTCTAAGTTTAGGAAATGAGCTACTTGTTTTCAGAGGCTAAGCAGTTCAGCAAACTGATAATGATCTCTCTGGAATTAATCAAGGTGAGTTTAGAGTAATTCTAACATTAATCAACCTTGGCCAATTTGTTTAATCTCAGCCAACCCAAACTAATCAGTTGCTGTGCCCCCTTGAGACTTCTCCATCGAACTTGCGTTGAATTTTTTATTTTTTTGCCGCAAAGATGAATTAACTATCATTTTGTAGAAGTGAAGGTCACGCGGAAGAGATGACTCGCCACAAAAATCAACAACCTTAAAAATCCATCATGAGTCATTGCTACTCACAGCTATGGTCCGGCTGTTACAATACTCCTTTGCATTGATAGGCTCACCTCAACCTGTTCCCAGGTGATTCATGAGTCAGGGTGGTAATGATATGTCATAAAAGAGCAATCAGTGTTCTGCACGTGAGTGATGATGTCGCTTTTAGACAGTCGAGCGGTAATGTAGCTTCCGTTCGATCAGGCCAGGCTTGGCATTTACCCAACCTATCTCTATTTTCCCTGTTTCCCCCCGCAAGGTAAACAAACACCCCCCTCCTCAAAGAGTTAGACTCAGCATTCACCAAAATATTTTTTTATTTATTTTAGATCGCTGTGAAGTCATAACAGCTGTGTTGGATGTTTCATCAAAGCTTTATCGCCCTTACACCAGACTCATTACACGGGTGCAGGGACGGGATAATAAAATGTGACTTAATCAAAACCAAGCAGGCCCCCTTAGAAAATTGGCTCCCCACCGCTGAGTGTGTGAAACAATCGAGCAGGGGCTACTGCCGTACTTAACCTCATCAAAGTCCTCGTTTAGGTGATGGAGGACACCGATGCCGTGTCAGAGAGTTTTTTAATTCTTGCAATTTGCACATGACAAAACGAGTCAACAGGAAGAAGATGATTACAGTAGCGCATTTCTTTGTTGCATATCTCTACCTGTGTTAAAACCTGAGCACAAAATCAGTCGTAATGTGTGAGGCCACTGTTTAAATTTTCTGTTCTAATACTAATTAATTGAAAGCAGAGGTGAAAGTAACGGATTACAAGTATTTGTGTTACTGTAATTGAGTTGCTTTAAAGGGTACTTGTACTTTTTTGAGTATGTTTCTAAATCAGTAATTTTACTTGTACTTAAGTATGTTTTAAAGAAGTTAAGTATTTTTTTACATTTCTACACTCAACCATTACTGAATGAAAATGAAAATAAGTTAACTTTCTTTGTACATGAGATGTTTACTGTATGCAAGGAAATCATGGCAAAAATAAACATGGGGGTCAAAGTAACTAGTAACTTTTACTTTGAATATTTAATTGATGGATGCGTATATGAAATCTTAAAAAAAAAAAAACACCTAAAAAGAAAAAGTAGTTGTTCTAGAAGTATAAGTAATAAGACACCAAGACCAATATGATATCAAAGTATTATACTATATTAAAAATAAACATGGGTGGTACAATTATTTAGTAGTTTTTACTTTTGACTTGTACTTGAGTATTTTATGTTTGATTTACTTGTGCTTGAGTACAATTTCAAAAGTAACAGTACTTCTACTTGAGTATGATATATCAATACTCTGAACACCTCTGATTGAAAGGTGGTATATGGATGTGGGTACTTTGTATGAAATCATTTAAAAACACCTAAAAAGTAATTATTTTAGAAATATAAGTAATACGATATCAAGACAAATATGATTTGAAACTATGTTTTACTATATTTTCTATCTGAAATTAAAGTGGCTATTACCACATTGTGTATGAAGAATTTTAAACCAATACACACATTTAAAGAAAGATTAAAAAAAAAAATAAAATAAAAAATTCCAGGCTGAATTGAAAGATGATCCAAAGATACTGGCTTGAAGTTTGAACAACAGGGATGATATTTCCCCGTCTGAATGCTTATTTAAGTGAGGCGTGTCAGTTTTCTGTAAGGGGGCTATGCCTTGAAGGTGTTTCCATGGTAACGTGGCAAAGGCGCTCGTATAGCTGAGCGCTACTCTCTGGGGAGCATCTGAAGAGCTTCTGCTTACTGGCAAATGATGATAATAGCATACAGTGGGGAAGACTAAACCCTTTATATTGCTGAGAGGAAACAGTATTCATCTTTTCAGGAGTCTTTTGTTCACATTTGTCTTTTACTTGGAACACTTATGACACATGGATCTATATTCATAGGTTTTACGTCTTATAATGAACACGCGGTGGGAGGGAAACGGGGGGGAAAAAAAGGTCACGCCTGGAACTCATAGTCTTCGTGTTTTAAGCCTGAAAAATGGCATTGTTGAGTAACTAAATTCTGAACTCACTTCTTTATCCAAGAAGGAAAAAAAATGCTTCAGATTTATCACACTGGTCTTGCATCTTCTTCCCAAGAGTCGGTTACATGCATAGATTCCCTTTTGTGGTAAAAAAAAAACTCTTTACACCTATGTTGGTCATAGCAAATCACAAGGAAAAAAAACAATGACAGAAACTCCTCAGAGTTGGACATGTTGCATTACTTTCAAACACATCACCCCCTGTTGGGTTTTATAATGAGAAATCCCAATGGAATGTCACACCTGCTTTAGTTGTGAATTTTAAGGGGAAATTTATTTGATACGTCACAGTCATTTACCCAAAGTCTGATAAGAAACTGCTCAGTGGACCTGAACCCTTTCGGTTCTACTTGGAAAGCACTTGGATATTTCACACACGCATGGGCTTTGAATATTTTCCAAGTAAAAAAAAGTCTTTTTCGGGTAAGCTACTCTATTTTCCTCATGGGAGCTTAAAGTTTTGTCCTTGATGTTACTTTGTAAAGTGAGTGCGAGTGATATGAAATGAAGTTTAAAAGATTGGTTTTTACGAGAAGGATGAAGAAAGAGTTAGAATGAGGTAAATCTGTACTTGGAGGAAGTGTTAGTGCAGGTAAATTGAAGAGAAATCACTATTTTATCTGAAATTCAATTTCAAAACCTATTTATTTTCCCGAAATATGAAGTGCAATCATTCCTTGTATAAATGGCTTTTCAGATGTGTAAGTTGGAACAAGGGAGATTTCTTAGAAAAGCTTTTAGTTCATGTTGGAGTCAGAAAATTAGTTAACCTTCAAAAACACTCATCACACTGTTTAAGTTCTCTTTTACTTCTTTTAGGACTGCTTGTTGCATCTTTTGTTGCACTGCTGTTTTGCAGTCATCAACTTGTGGTGTCCACCTGTGATTTACAGGGTAGAAACACCAGGGTAGCAATAAAACAGCTGCAGGGAGAACATAAGTCAACAACTTCGAAACACGCTTTTGTCTTTTCTTATGTTGTGCTGTCGTCAAAGCTCCACTGAAACTCATTGGAATCAGACAATGACTGTGCACCTGGTGCATATCACTATGATGATGTGGTTTGGGCAAAAACCAGTAAAAGTGGTGGGCAAGATGATAACAATGATGCTTTGAGTACCTAAATGATCAGTGACCTTCATGTTTGGTTTATTGCGGTGTAATGTTCATTTAATGTGGGAAAATGGGATTGGATATTATCCCTAAACACAGTTTAAATGTAGATAATATGAACACCTATCACCACTACACAGTAGATACTGTAAAGTTATTATTTACAGCAAATTAGATGTAGTTTTAGTTCTCTGGTGAATTGGCTCAATAACATTTTGTTCTGCCATTCACTGGACAAAATATTGCTGTGATTATATTATTAGTCTCCCACAGCAACTTCTTTCAGTTACATTATTATTTTTTCTCAATTATTCTCAAAAAGCACCAAATGTTAAGAATGCAGTTGATAGTCACAAAGCATGAGAAGAACAAAGATGCTAGCGACAAAGAATGAGCCCCATTTAGCCTGCTATGCTAACATAGCTTGTAGCTCGCCAAATGTATTCACTACAAACTGAATTCATCTTCAGTCAAGCATTAAACACTTCAGAGCTAAGCAAAATACAGAGAATGATTGACTACAAATTGTCCTTTATTTGTCTTGGTGTATGGTATTGCTTGGAAAATATGTTACTATTTTTAAATGTTTTTTAAAATGTGTTCGACATTTTAGTCCTGGTCTACAATAGGCTACAATAGAAAAAGTAAATTCAACGCAAATATGACAATTATTAGTCAAAAAAGTTATTACAGGTCTCAACTGTATAATAACTGCATAAACATTAGTTTTGTAACTTTATGTGGGTTAAGCTGTACTTTTTGATAAAGGCACAAAGAACATTATTTTTGGTGGTATCTCACTGACCATTAGTACCAAATGAATGCTCCCCCCACCATTGGTGGTTTCAGTAATTTTACTAAATTTTCATTTTCAACCGGCAAATCTGTTCAGAGAGGTACATTTTTTATGCTTTCATTTGAGCTACTGGAATCATTTACTTTTTATTTTATAAATTGCTTTATACGTATTCATCAACACTAATAGTACCTTATATGTTGAAATAATTTTGATTTATATATTTCTTTTGTTTTCTTAGCAGAAACTCAATTCGTTCATTGACACTACAGTCATAGTGATGCTACAGTCATGAGTATAAGATTGTTCAACGTATACAGAAGTTTCACTCATAATTATAATTTTGTGTTGCGATTTTGTCCCTGAGGTGGCCTAAACCTGCCGATAGGAGAGAATGGTAAACACTTATGGTATACACTTATCAAGCTCAGGCTTGATCACCCTGTAGTTGGCCACCTTTGATGTGGATGTCTAATGTGTAAAAGGCCAAAACACCCCCTGATTCAAAGGAACACGACTGATGTGTCACAAATGTACATCCTTCCCATTTCTGAGCAACAACTCCCATGCCTTTCTCAAATGGTAAACCTCATGTACCATCGTTGGGCACAAAGGACGATTTAACATCACGTCCTGTGTTTAATGATTCTGATTCAAGTTTGTAAGCTAGTATTGTTTGGGCAACACTTAAACACAAGCCTGTTTGCCTAAAAGCAGCAAATTTGCTCAAGTTACACCAAAAAAAAATATTAGCATCTTAGCCTTTTACTCACTCAGTGAGTCTTGATGGTTTGATCATAAGTAAAGCCTCTTGTGGTGCAAGAAGGTATTATGTAAAAGATGCAAAATATGCTAAGATGATAGTAGAGGAGATGCTACTTGCTTTCTGTGGATGATTTTGAAGTAGAACAAATAGACATTGCTGTTATTGTAGTTGATCAAGAACATTATTTTAGTAGTTTCATCTGAATTATTGTAGTATTTGGCCAAGTTTGCATTCCAACTCAATTACAGTCATTTCCATGTGTTACTATTCCAACAGAAAAGTCTTTCTCTCTATGGACTCAGTGTGTTTTATGTCCCACTCAGACACATTGCACGAGTGCGGGTTACTAAGAAAACAATTCCCTGGGTAGTGCCTCTTGTCTTCCCCCTCTCTCTTTGGGGCTGAATCACATTCCACTTCCTTCTCTACGATGTGTCTGTCACATGAAGCAGCACAGGCATATGCGGCTCGTACGCACACACACGCAGTCACTCAACACTCCTACGACACACAACCACGCACACACAGTCTGACAAATCCCCCCTTCTGCCAAAAAGTCGATAAATAAATGCATTGTCTCTTCACTTTCTGCCGCTGGCATCAGCCTGTCTAAATTGTCTGAGAAAGCAGTGGTGTGTGAAATTGAGTTCAGAACTGTACGCCGTGTAAGGTGGCACAAGATTGTTTGCTTATTTATTCATATCGCGGCAGCATTCTGTGGCTGTTTTGCAAGAAAGGGTCAGTTAAACACACCGAGGTGTTGTTGGGGAAAATTTGACACGTTTTAAATGTTAAAAACTGTGGCGACGCCTTTTTTTGGCCTTGCCAGAAGAGCAAAGGGTTATTCATCTTAAGGCTACATTAAGCTTTAAAGTGAAATAGCGTCGTTACAGAGCATCCATTGGATTCCTTTTTTTTTTTTTTTCTTTTTCACCCTACAGCTCTTGGGTGCCGTGAACCAAGACTGCTGCTCTTTGACAGTCCCTGTCATTGTTCTTTATATAATCTGCACCGAAGCTCAGTAGTTGCATGCAAAGCAGAAAAAAAGGTAATTTTACTTGAATCATTTGGCAGGGATTGAATAACTTCACAGCGATTTGCACTCCTATTTCTGAAAAGATTAATTTCTTTCCCAAAGCCAAAGAGTTCATGTGAGAATAATAGCACCTGCCTGCACTAATTTGCTAAGAACAAATGATTTTGCTCGAGAAGGGAACTTTTGTGCAGCTCACCGGAGATTTAATCGGAGGTATTACGCAAAAGCCTTCCCTTCCTCAGCTCTTTTCCTCGCTATTCCGTGATGAATGTGTTGTTACCGGATGATGTATGTTTATAGATTGCCAGGATAGCTGCTGTTTTGAAGACTTATGGCTTCCCTTCATTACAGAAAGTGCCGCAGTGCGAAAAATCATACAGGGAGTTTCAGGGCTGTGCCTGACTTTGCACTGAACACATGATTAATGTGGATTTATCTGAAGATATAATCACAAAACTGTGTTTCAGTGTTATGCATGATGTGCATTGTCTCTGCAGGTTGGGCATTAAATAAAGATCGGTTGTTTGGGGGGTGTCTAAAGATTAGCTGCAGTGCTGACATTAGAGTGGAGGTCAATAACTGGGACACATTGGAGAGAAACTGACAGAATTTGAAGTGGCAGCATAAATTAGGGAAAAGACTGCATTCTCAGCATTGGCTTTAGATACTCTTCTAAGGTCAACTGATAGTAAGGCCTTCATTTGTCCAGAGCTCACACATACAATCAATCTGCCTTTATATAAAATGTGACAGGAGGGACTATTGAAGGGTTTCATAGAGTTAGTTAAACTATATATATATCAAAGATTTGCTGATACAGATACTGGTATCGGACATTAAACTGAAATGTGTACTGGGATTTCTAAAAATGATTTATCCATGAGGTAGTTTGGATGAGAGAATAATGTTGGCTGTGTGAAAACACTAAGGATGGTAAGAGTTACAATTCTAGGGTATGCAACGCAACAGTTCACAAGGGCTGTATCCAAATCCACTTTTTTTTTTGCTGAAAACAAATGTATATAGTATGAAGTAGTGTTTGTTGTTTAATCCAGGTCCAACTCTCAACATTTTAGTCCAAGTACTTCGATTTGGCGTGTTTTGTTGTAAATTATAAAAGTGACTGCCCTCTATGGATTGAAAAAAGGCTATTACAACTTCATTTTGCTATTGCCTGAGAACAAGATTCTGTGACATCATTCAACCATTTTGTGTCACAAACAAGCACTGATGGCTCCGCCCCTCCTATAGGAACTATCACTTTGGACTCTGACGGAATAGGTTGAACTGAGATATTGTGAATAGAGAGGTATAGTGAGTATTAAGTAGCTAGTTAGCATAGCATAGATAGTTCTTTGAAGACTGAGATTGTCGTAACTCCTCCAGGAGCCCTGCCCATAATCAAGGCATTTTTTGAACAATTACAATTTAATATGTTTAAAGGAATAGTCGACAATTTTGTTCAGCAACACTTTATGTTATACTTGGTAAATGGTCCTTCCATCCTGAGATTATTCAGTACATTACGTATTCTGGCAATGGAACAAAAAGAGTCGAACCTCTGTAGCAGCTGGAATCCTCTAAAAACTCTGACCAATCCCTGCCATTCAGTCCGACGAGAAATGACCAATCAGATGCCTTCACGTCAATATCGAGCACAAATGAGGATCTGAATAGCTTGAAAAGTCATGCACAGGTTGCTGTCTTTCTGTTGCACAGCTCAGTATTTCTTCTGCTTTCGAGGGATTTGTTAGTTTTATATCAGATGTGTGTTCAGGGTTGTGGGGATGTGGTGTTGGATGGGGCGGAGTTTAGAGGAAGTCTTGCTAGTTTTCCCACCTTGTGGACTGCACCAATAACCTGAATCAACTCAAAAACTCATAACCTTAAAACATTATTTACTTGAACGAATAACAATTTTTCCCTTATCTACGATCCACCTTATTTTGCAGCTTTTTGTGTAAATATTTCAGAAAAATAATTGAAGGGGGAGAAACTATTATTCAACAGCTGCCTCTTCTATAAGAAGCTGTGCCCATAGCCTGCATGAATAAAGTAGATAACACAAAAGGCACAGATGAAAGGACTGATAGAATGACAGATGCAGTTTTATTCTCCATGCATGACATCCAACATTTGAATATATGCCATTTGTTTGTGTGTTAGAAGGAGATTGTAGGTTCAACTTCTATACTATGATCCTGATGTGTCGTACAGAACTGTGTTTTCACATAGCCTGAATGTCCTTTCAACATCTCTGCATTGCAATGCAGATATTGCTTTCATGTGGGTTGTTAAACACTTGTACTCTGATACAATTTATTTAGCCATTCAAGAAATTGTGTCAAACTTGAATATACTATTTTGATAGAGCCTGTTTTTGTGTGAAAACTGAAGGGACAGCACAAACAAATTTCTGAGAATACTATAAGAATTTATTTCAAGGTGTGCAAGTCTAATGTCTCTTCTAACCGTCATACATACATTTGTGGAGCGTCGTGAACCCATTCTCCATAGGGTGTCATTAAATGACAATAATAGCAGGAGCTTTGTGTTAATGAATGTGTATCCATTGCACCCATCTGTGCAAATAATTTTATGGCGCTAAATAATACGACTGCAGGTTTCCATTCCACAACTAATGGAAAATAAACAAAAAAAAAAAGCATTACTTCATATTGTAATGAACACAATGTATCAAATCGCTATCACTGCAACTGTGCCATTAATCTCAATAAAGAAGTGTGACCGTGTCTAAATGGAAAAATAAGGCTCATTTTATGGTAATCGCACCACCTCAAGGACATATCTGCCTATTATCTACGTTTAAGCATCTGCACCCATTAACTGAGTAAACACACAATTACTGTCATACTAATTACCATATCATTTGGCCTTGTCTTTAATTTTCGAGCCACTACTATTCCTCTGCCACTTCGCCGACACAAACTCCCATATTGCATCTCATGCTATAGGAGTTATTTGCCATCTTCTGAACCCCTAATGAGGCCATTAAGGTTTCTCACAAAGAGCATGACACACACAGTCCATCCTGTTTAATTTTTGTTCTCTGCATTGTCAGACTGGATAAGAATGTATTTGTCTTTGCTAGCTTAAGGCGTAGGATTGTAAGTAATGGTTAGTAATGAGGACAAACAATAAAAGCATACTAATGTTCATCTGTTTATCAAGCATGTGGTTGTACTTTAAAGATATTTATGTAAACATGATATAGCATTTGATATACACTTAAATTTACCTTCTATTGTTCCAGAAATATAGATTTTGTTGATGTGATGTTAGCATGAGGTTAAATAGCTCTGTAAACACTCCTGAAATTTCCAAGTTTAAATACTCCCCAAGTCGACATCTACGCTACTACATTTACAGATACCCTAAACGCTTGATTGTAAAACTTGCTGGTTGCTTCTGATAAGTCTTTTATTGAGTATTTTGAGAATGATTACAAATGTATACCTTTGGAGGCTAATAGATTATTTCAGTCCCTTTTTATAACAACATTTGATGACTAAAGCAGCCTTTGGTTGACTGTAATGTATCTCATTTAGATTTTGTATTAAAGGTCTTCAGAAAGACATCATTTATTATGTAAGATATACATTTTTCAGGTCGCTTTCAAATATAAGTCGCTCTGGGCTTCATGTCACATTTTTGGATGTTAGACTGCTTTGGATTGGCTTGATGCAAATCTCATTGGCACATTTCCTGAGCCAAAAGCGCTATTAGCTAAAGTGAATGCCAATATTCAGTCTTTGAAAAATCAGAGCATGCTGGAGGGAAGGTTCTGATTATTCCCCCTGATTAAAAAAAACAAAAAAAAGTTTCAAACTATACATATTAGTCAATTTAAAGCTTTTTATGGTCACTTTTTACTGGAATTGAACTGCAGCTAGCCTGCTACGCTAACTGGCTGCCAGCACAGAAAGCAATCGGACATGGTTAGGTACCATATTATTTTCAGGAGTCTAATGTAAACAGGCTTGTAATGGGCTCCTAGTTAAGTGAGGAGCGTATTTTCTTATACCATCACACAAAGTGATTCACATTATTTTGCAATTTGATTTTCACTTGCTAGATGTTTTGCTGCCGATGAGCTGAAAACCCCACAGAGAAGTCGCCTGCTGTACAATCAGAAACATTGTTTACAGTTCCTGCTTACCGTATGGCAAAACACAATTACCTATTTTTGTTAACTTAAAGTTATCAATAAATATCCTGCATATCATTGGATTTCTATAAGAAAATTGAAGTATGCGGAGAAAAAGGTGAACGGAAAAATCAAGCACGAACCTTCAGCCTTTAGCTTTGATCCCATTGTGATGCCTATGAATGAAATTATGTACAATATGATTTAACTCAGCTTTATCCTGAAGGTCTTTTCAAAGTTGTAGTTTAACCCTTTTCATACAATTCAAATCTTTTACTTTTCACCTGATTAGAAATCTAGGTTTAAAGTTTTCTACATCTTTGAGTATCTTAGAGTCATCAGCTCCACAGACACGGCACATTATACCACTGTCTGTGACAACTCCCTGAAAGTTTACTTAAATCAATATTTCAGCGCTGAGTGACAAGTTTGTCCTTAGACAAAAATAATTTCCCCTGACAACCTGCACAAGCGTTAAGCCAGTAAGAGTGGTTTGCTCTCCTCTGAGCCCATTAGGAGTGTTTTAATGAGGGGAGAGTGGAATGCCACCGCAGACCCCTACCGGCTTTTGATACAATGCACTGTCATGTTGCTTCGTTAAACCCTGACGGTGCTCTGCAGTGTTTTAGGATTATAGAGAGAATCAGGTCTTACCATGTTCTAGGAGTCGTCGCCATACGACCATCTTTCACTTGGGACCACCGTTTGGTTCTAGAGAGTGAGAATGGCATTCGTAGGTACTTGTTCACACATAGTGAACAAGTAATTTATGCTTTACACTTTAAATTTCGGCTAAATTAAAAAGTTTCACGCAATTGCCTTAATCTGCTGCCAAATACTGGCCAATAAAGAGTTGTGTGGCAACACAAACAGAATTGTAAATAAATTATGTTTGCAAAGTAGACATTTTATTAAATGCAGTCGTAGGTTGTTTTCATATGTTTACCATATTAGGAAAAATTCTACCATAAATGAATATTTCATGTGAATATTATCTAGTTTCAATGTATCTTGTTCTGTCATATGAGCTAGCAACCTGTTTAGAGGAACCTTCAAACATCCCTGAGGAAGGAAAAGCTTCAAGAGATACAGTATGCGACCAATTACACAAATGCACTTTAGGTGATGACAATGGCTGTGTTTGAAATAGCATAGTAACGTACTACTCATACTAAGTCTGAGGTCAAAATTAGTATGTAGTGCGTTCACATTAGGTAGTATGCAAATATTGATTATGCGAGAAATACATGGATGTATACTATATCCATATACGTAAAATGGTCCTGGGACCGGCTTCAAGCTCAAAATCAAACATACCCTTTTCAAAACAAAAGCATCTCTTCTTGTCTTTCATTTGTTTTTTTTAATGCTTTTGTAAATAGGGCTCTTGTTTTGAAGTTAACTTGAAGTTTCGTCAGTAGCACAATGGTGGGTCTCCAAAAATATCCGAGATGTCACATGATGTATACATGAGTTTTATGGATCAAATGACCAAATGTTGATATTCTACTTGGTCACTTTCTCGTTTAAAATGTTTTCAGAACTTTCAATGGTGGAGAATCAACAAAGATATTTAGCCTCACTGTCTTTCAGGTTTTTGTCGTTCTCGGTTCGAAATACATCTTGGGATACTTCGAAGTATACTATAGTATATATAAGCCTACACTCATTGAGTTTGTAGTGTATACTACACAGTGTGCCATTTCGAACACAGCCAATGTCTTTGGCGTTGTTTATATCAACTCATCGCCTTCAAATGCACTGAAAATCCTGTTATATGGGCATCGCCATTTTGGAGTATTCAACCATTCAGTGTTCCCATGTTGACATTGCGTCAGGACTACACTTCTTTATAGACAATGTACATTGAAATAGCTTTTAGTTTAGTTCTTAGGTCATCCGATTATTCCTAAGAAGATCCAAAACATTACAGTGAACAGATTGAGACATTACACTCACCAATAAACAAGAAATCAGACTTTGAAACCATTTTGATGCGACTATCAAACATCTTACTGCAGATTTGGAAGGAAGACACTTTAAAACGCGGATGTCTTTGCTATCACCAGTTGGAGTCTAAATTGCCCCTCATTCCTACTAGTAAAGGTTACATATAATCTTCCTGTTATGCAGTCTTTGTCATTTGGGTTAAGAATCCTTTTTAGTTCTTAGAATGATGAAGGAAGCGGAAATCTACGCTGCGCTTTGCGCTCCAGAAATTCCCAGGAAGGATTATTTGGGTGTGAGTGTAGCATCTGCTTATTTCCTGTATTCCTTTACTGGCTTACATCATTTCATTTTATTTCCCCCATCTCGGGCCATATTGTATTTACTGGTGTGGATTTTTGAGGGAGGGAAGAATATTTCGAGCTTTTCCCAGAGGAGGAGAAAAAAAACCAGCTGATTAGTTGTTTGAAAGTCTTTTTCTGTCTGTCTTTTGAAGGCTTCAGCTGTTCTTTCTGTGGGTGGGTCTGTTAATTACAAAGACAGAACTTTTAATGAAACCTCAGGGAATTTGGACTTTACATTGGCAATAAAAAAAAAATAAATAAAAACCTCACATCAATGTTTAGTAGTGTAAAATTACAGTGAAATAGATTTAGAATAAACAAAATAAGACCCAAGTCATGTTTCCAGACTAAAAGCTAACAAACATTTACTTAGGCTTGCATTATATTCTTACTTCCATTATTCTTGTGCTTAAAATATCTGATTATTGGTGGTTTCCTGGAGTTGCCATGTTTTGCTTGAGTGTGTGTTGTTTTAACTCGTACACACTCTCCTGTGTAATCACTAACATCTATTTTTGGCTCAAAATAGCTGGAGTGGCATTCAGTTTGTCCCCTTTTCCTTTCTTAGTACCAGTACACAAAAGTGATAAATAAGCATTGTGAATGAAGAAGAGTTAATATCAACCGGTAGATGTTCTGCAACAGTAATTTAATTTTTTTTTTGCCTCTTTTTCACTAAAGCTCCTCTTTTTAAATGTCAGCCTGACATTAGCTCTGCATTGAAGTCTGCACTGTTCTAGCTGTCTGATGTGCTGTTAAGGAGCTACGTGAAGCAGACTTTTGAAGCAGGTGGTGCTGAAAGACAAAACCAAATTTGCTTTTAGGAGCAAAAACATAAAGCAAGACGAGTTGAAAACCTTCACGAAGCATCATTAGGAAATTAGAGAGGTTGGTGCTAATCCAGTCAACATTGCATCTAAATAAAATAGTGTTATCTGTTGTTTTTATTGTAGTGTATTGTACTGTAGTACAGTGGGGTATTAAGTTGTTCTATCAAAACACCAATGAAAACACTCAAGGAGAAAAACCCCCAAAGTTAGGGAGCAATTATTC
The DNA here is from genome assembly GCF_900634775.1 of Gouania willdenowi. Taxonomy (NCBI): domain Eukaryota; kingdom Metazoa; phylum Chordata; class Actinopteri; order Blenniiformes; family Gobiesocidae; genus Gouania; species Gouania willdenowi. Next base: position 12,072,864 of record NC_041061.1, on the reverse strand, counting down.
AAAAAACAAGGTGTTATTTAAGATAATTGTTTTGATATACAAATATTTTCAAATGAACAGTGTGCTGTTACATGATACATCTGCAGTCAGTTTTCACCTGACCTCCTGGGAATAGCAGAAACAAGCTAGCAGAAACATTAGCATTTCATGGCTAAGTTTTTACACCCACCAGATAGGAAGCTGGCATTAGCGTGCGTTAACTTGATAAATGTCTTAGACTCAAACATGAAAGGTTGCATAGAGAAAATGTGTATTAATGATATAAAGGTTTGACTGAGAACCTAAATTGTCACATAATAAAATGATCTCAGATAGCACGCATACGTCTCGCCGATGTCGGCCTCAGATCATGCGTCGTCATTCTACTCCTAATGCGTCATTTTGTGTGTTTTTTTTCCCCCCCAAATCAGTGATACCACTTATAAAATTGTAGAACTGTAAAATGTCACTTCCATCAAGCTGTTTTTGTGCTGGGGCTGTTTTGGCTATGCTGCTGGAAATTTATTGGTAGTATATTGTTTTTGTTGTTGTGATATTGCCATATTCCTATCAGAATATAGACTACTCGACTATGGATATGGAGATATTTATTCTAATTGAATGATCCGAGCTAAATAAAGGTTAATATAAGCTGTAGAGAGGCCGCTCTGAGTATCTTTAATCTATCGGCCAAACGCCGATGTCTCTGTCTGCCCAATGAGCAAACGCTCTCAATAATACGTCTCGCCAATGCAACTTCATTCATCGCAAACCTCCTTTTTATATGTTTATTTGCAAATACTAGCAATAAAAGAAAACTAAACAAAGTCCCTTTTCTCCTACTGATTTGCTTCTATTGGCAGCAATATTTAACATTTAGCAGCAACAAAACTTGGTGTGAATCAACTTGAAGGTTGCACTTTTTTGTTAAAGGTTGGAATTGTCGCTTGAGTTGTTTTGTATCTCCAACTTAAATGGTTCATTTATTGACATTTGCACGTGTGCATGGAAGTATTACTTTATTCTGACATCATGTGGAATACCGGGAACAAACTAGTACAAAACAGTTGTCAAAAGAATCCCTGTCCCCTTTATTTTTTGATGAAACAATAAATCACAGTAAGAATGAAGTGAAACACTTCTATATATTTGTTTACATTGTAAGTATTCCACAATTGAATGTAATAAAAGTGTCGACAAACTAGAACGTTTACAGTGGAGATAAAAACAAATTGAAATTTTGACCTTTTTTTTTCTATTTGGAGTAAATATTGTTATATGTTAATAATAATGTTAATGCTAATAATGATTCATTGGTCTATGAGGCATACATTGTATATGAGGCATACACTATGAATTTATTTAATGAAAATAAATATCGGGGGTACTAGCTTTAAGTCCTTTTAGCAATAATTACATTGCCAAATAGGTGTTAAGTATTTCACTTGTTTACCAGCACTCTGATACTGTGAATAACTTATGTTGTTGAGTGTCATGTTTGCACAGTTTATTTAGCTTTTCATGTCTCACAATTAGCGCAGTTTGAAATGTTTCTTCAGGAACAAGAAAACATATTAATTGATTTGTGCAGCTTGCTTGAGTTGGTCTATAAACTGTCTTCCACCTAATTTCCTTGTTTACATCCAAAAAACTGTCTCTGTTTGACAATCGCTATTTGCCACTTTGGAATTTTGTTTTAGCAATTACATATGAACTTCTTTTTTCTTTTTTATTTTTTTTACTTCTTGTTGCTTAGTTTTTAGTCTTCTAGACAAAGACAAAGCAAGTGGTTTTTCATACTATTCTGCATGGCTACTTACTCACTGTCACATGCTTTGTTTTGTAATTAGACCACTATAGCTGTCTAGCAAACCTATATGACTTGGCTTTTTACCCCTATAAAGGCACCACATTATTCCACACCAGTGGTTCTCAAACTTTTGAATCCAAGTACCCCCTTTGTGTGACTAGAAGATTTTGCTCAGAATTCTGTGAAAAGGTAACATTAGATCATAATGATGGAATGAATGAGTGATGAGACATATTTTAAAGAATTTCATTTTGTAAATAAGTGGAATGAAACAGTATTTAGTGCCTCCTGAATCATCATTTTGTGTGTTTTGTGTAATTTTGTATATTCTGTTGTTGTTTGTCTGTTCTTTTTATTATTCAATATATTTTTGTCTTATTTTATTGTCGTCTTGTATGTTTTTCTGTTATTTTTGTGTATTTTGTCGTGATCTTGCATACTTTTTTCTCATTTAGTGTCGTTTTTGTGTGTTGTTGGTATTATTTAAATTATTCTCTGTGTGTGTGTTTTTGGTGTTGTTTGATTGTTTTTAATGTTGTTTTGTATGTTTCTCTGTTATTTTTTAGTGATCTTGCGTATTTGTCTCTCATTTAGTATGTCTTTGTTGTCGTTTTGTGTTGTGCTTTGAATAGTAAGTAAATTTCTCTCAGTGCATGTTTTTGGTGTCATTTTGTGTATTTTGTCTGTTCTTCTTGTTATTCAGTTTATCGTTCTAGTATTTTGTCTGTTTTTGTTGTCGTTCTATGAGTTGCTGGTAATATTTAGTATGATTACTATTTTTAACTAAAAACAAACATTATCAAACCCCATATTTTTAATGCTTTCATTTCTTAAAAGTTTCTCTCTCTCTCTCTCTCTCTCAATTACCCCCTGTAGTGCCATCGCGTACCCCCATTTGAGAAACACCATTTTATACCAATTGTCCAGTTAAAACCTATTTTTGTCAATACTGGGATGAACTTGTATTTGATTCTGTAAAATTAATTTGAAATATGTTGCCAGACTTCTGATGCCGTTCCTGGCTGCTGGAGATCTAAAAAGCACCGTGGCCTTTTGTCAGACTGTAAAGGAGGTGAGATCTACCTCAGGGACCAATGAACAGCTAAACAGATTACATGAATCCGAGCACAAGTTCCGATGAACTAGAAAAAAAAGCCCGGTGATCCATGGCCAGATATGTATCTCTCCTGTTCTTCTTTTTTCCTTTCCTGTCCTCCCTCTTTGACTTTACCCTTTGTGCTCTCCCACCGTGTCTCTTATATATATATATATATATATTTTTTATTTATTTATTTTTTTTTCTTTCTCCACTGCTCCCGAAACTACAGAAAGACTTAAATGCAGTGGTGGTTCTTCTACTTAAGTCTCTAACAAGACACCGTCACAGTACACGTGCCACTTCACTGCGTCCCTATCATGTGGGATTTTGGTTTGAAAGACAGCAGTTCATTTTCCAGCGTGTGGGGCTTTTACTCCCAATGTCCTCTCTCTTTCTCTCTGTCTCTCTCTCTCTCTCTCTCTCTCTCTCTCTTTTTCCCAGTGTGACTGACCAGAAGTGCTTCCCAGCCATTGATTTGATTTATCCACCCAGCTCAGGCTCTAAGCAGCCAGATAGAACAAACTCCATCTCCCTGTATTGTCTTCCATTTCCCCAGTTGTTGTGCAATACTTAGCTAGCATTTTTATTTTATTTTTTTTTTTTATTCCTAATGAGATTTGGTGCAGGTAATCTTCAAATGGCAACTGTAGAAAATGGATGTTTGGTGCAATCAAGGTTTGGGTTCGACGCACACAAATAGGGTAAAAAGGGCCTTTAATAATACAGCAGACGCCTTTTGAAAATCTCTATTTCCACATGACATAATTCTCATTCATCCCGCTGCTCATTTCCTATAAGTGCTTTATCAGCTCAAGGTCACTCCGACATTGAGCTGGTAAAAAAAGAAAAAAAAAGAAAAGTGCCATGCAAAAATTAGGAAGCTTTTAATAATTCAAAACCTCCATGGTGTATGTCAATAATTCACCAATAGGGGGCAGTGCAGGTTCTCACATTAGGGGTTTGCTTTTCTTTGCTTTCAGATACACACAAAGGAGAAAAGAGGCATCGATTTACATACATCAGTGGTCTCTTTAAAGTACTTTTCAAACACTCATAATCTCCCTGTCTGCTCTAGATTCTTTCTGGAATCTTTTAAAGGGGAAGACATAGAAATGGCTTATTTTGAATGTGTTGATGTTTTTTATGGCATGTTGGCTTTTGTGTTTTAAGAGTGGAGATGAATGATGCCTAATATGCACTAGAAAACTTTTAATGAAAATCTTTAAGAGTGATCTTGTAAACACATGCATATACTCTGATTGGCTACAGCGATGTACCAGGTTTATTAGTAATATTGTTAAGGACAGTGTTTTTCAACCTTGGGGTTGCCTGGAATTAAAATAAGGTCACCTAGAATGTCTAGTAATTGGTAAAAAGAAAAAATAATATTCGTACTCCAAATTAACACATCACACACATTAAATATCAAACAACTGTATTTAATAATTAAACTCTCAAAAATAAATCTAGTTGAAATAAAATGCAGTATAAGAATATCTGAGGTGGGACATCTTGTGCACTAATCCCGGCTACTCCATATTTGTAACTCACTTAAACAAGCATGATCAAAAATTAGTCGCCAGAAATTGGTGAAAATCAAAATGGGGTCATGACCCGAAAAAGGTTGAGATTTATGGTTTAGAATGAAAAAAGCTAAACAACAAGGAACATTTGGCCTTGAATATTAAATGTTACAGTTTTCTTTCAGAAATGCAGTAAAAAATTGCTAGAATTTATTTCTTTTAAAAAAAATAAAAACAAGGTCAATGTGTGTCGACTCTGCAACAGATTGTTGTATAAGGAGCAAAAAGAGGAACACATCCAATATTTCAAAGTGTATAATTCTTTGTGAAAAATAAACATTACTTATTGAATGATTTTACGTGCAACAGACTTTAAGAATGTGTCAGAAAGCATTCAGTATAGCACATGTGTTAAACTCAAGACCCGAGGGCCAATTCCGGCCATTTAGGGCAACCAATTTGGTTCGCAGGAGAAAGTAAAAATGACCAAAAAAACATGAAGAATCAATGTGTAAATTACCAATTAAATTGTTGGTGGATATCATAGTCCTGCAAAATAGACAAATTTAAGAAAATTTTACAATATTTGCCAGCGCTCACAGTTTTTCCATGATTATATCATGATGGCAATCGTTTGTAAAAGCAAATTGTTAAAATAACGCTCAACTTTTTTTTATTTAACTCAAATTATTCCACAATAGTTCCCCAAATTAGATAAATATAAGGCATAAAATCAAGTACAATTAGGTGAAGACCCTGTAGGGACTGATATCCATCACTTATTGCTTGGATATTATTGGTGCCTTACTCACTTATCATTTAAAGCTGGGAGCGCAAAGTAGGGCCTATTATTGTTGAAATTTCTTGTTTGCCTGCCTACAGTTTGCTGCCCACTTGAGATCAAACTGCTCCGTATTTTGCCCCTGAAGTAAAATGAGTTTAACACCCCTGCTTTATAGTTACTTAGCTGGAATTCTTACAAACAAGCTGTGAATCCATGTCCAACGTTACCGCGTCACTAATCCCGGATTCTCTCAATTTTGATTTACAGTCTTGACTTTTACCTGAGCTTTTATGGGTGTTAAACCTACTACCACCTGTCAACACAGCTTTGACTCATAATTCTGTGCAGCAGCTGCTGCTCTGGGTCTGTTTAATCTACCCACAGCTGTAAAAAAAAAAAAAAAAAAGGTCATTTTTATCGTTTTCATTCAAAGCTTTGGTGCTCCATGGATGCTGCAACTATAGTGATGCACATATGGTGCAGTTTTATGTTGCTATATACTAGTGAAAAAAAAATGCTTGACAAAATATACAGTATTATGTTGATAGTTTAATATTATATTTCTTTTGATCTCCACAGATGTTGAAAATATGTTTCATGTGTAAACATACAGTACATGGGGTAATAAATCGGTTTTCAGGATATTTTCGTGCAGGGTGGAATTTTTTTTTTTTCTTAAATGAATACTCCATATACCACCGAAACATTGTGCTGTGGAACATTTAATTAGTTTCAGAATCCTCCAGTGACTCTTTATCAAATCAAACTAAGCAACTGGCAACAGATGTAGTGATCCTTTCTTGTGTTAGTTAAGACTTTGGAAGATGAAAACATGGCTTGTTTCTCTTTACAATGAGCAGTGAGGGCGCAGTAAGCCCCGCCCCTACCTCACAGCATTCACAGCTGGCTCAATTCTCACTTAAAGTCCTAGATTTTTCAATGGACTTTGGTGTGGGAATTCAAAATAATCTTAAGGGGAACCTTGTCCCAAAATTAATAGTTTCACTTTTCGTGCTTGCCTCTACGACTTCCGCATTTTTTATTTTTTTTTTTCTCGTGCTGTGATACATGACTTTTAAACTTAATGAGTTTTGATTGGAAGTTATTTTGTTCGATTGCATCTTATTACAACACTGTCTTCAGGGTTTGGGGTATTGTTTAGGCGATATCTCCCAGTAAAATGCATCGCAGCACAAACAAAAAAAACGCAACATAAATATTGTCATGGCCATTTTATTTATGTATATGTATGTGGGTGTTTATTGAGTGTCATGTACAGTATATCGGTAGGAACCTTCTGTGACATCAGGTTGTTGCTTGACGGGGTGGAACACAGATTGTGTGCGCGCGCGCGCATCCCTCAGGGTGAAAATGTCCCATTTGTTTGCATTTTGCTGAAACCAGGGAGTAAAACCTCAGAGAAAATTGAACTGCAACAATATTCTTTAATTATGTGGCCAACGGGCTCAAACTCAGTATTAAGTCGGCCACTGTAATGCCTAATGATGAGTTATGAATAGACAATGAAGTATCACCTTAGATTCTAACAACACATTTAGCCTTGCATGTGCTGGGAGCTTACAGCAATTATTAATCACACGTAAATTATAATTAGCCACTAAGTACTGTGTGGAGTTTTCAGGGTGTCACAGCAGGCAGATTATCCACTACCTGCCCATTACAGATTTAATTGTTCGTAATTGTTGTCAAGGAACTATAATTATCGACAAATAAACCATTGTGCACATTCTTAACCAACCCAGGAGAGTTTTCTTCCTGTTTGTAATGAAAAGCTTTTATTAAATGCTATTGCTAAGTGTGCTTTTAATCCTGTACAATAACTAGTGTATGATTAACCTGCGGTGGAATATATTTGTAGGTTCGGTTGGAATTATGGATGTTCACGTCTGGAATTAGGTTTCACCAAAGTTGTAACTGAATGAAAACCAAAAGGAAATGTATTATAGAAGGGGCGGAGCTTTACAGTACGAGCACAGCAGCTTCTCTCTTCAGCAGCAACTTTTATTTAAAGCTCCAGTATTATGCTGTTTTTCACCCATCTCTGTTTGTTCTAAGAACCCCAACAACATAGTATTTAAGGTTTATTTTCCCAAACTCGCCTGTTTTTTGGAGTTTTAGTCCCCTGAAAAGTCACTATCAGAGCACTCCTAATAGCAAGCTGTTTTTTGGGCCTTTGTACATATGCATGAGTAGGCGTTACTTCAGCATGTGTGTTTATCACAGCAGCAGCACCAGTAAATCATTAACAGTCTCTCTTCTCCTCTTTACTTGTCTGACGGCTACTAAAAATGGAACTGATTGTAACCGCTTGCGCTGCGCCGCAGGAAAATAAACGCTCAACTATCAGCTGAGTCAGCTGTTTCAAGCACTCACATGAGCTGCTACGCCGCTTTCTCCTCTTCTTTACCTTTTCTGGTCACAGAAATCATCCACTTAAGACGATAGTTCATTGTTTTGTTCGACCACTGCATCCCATTGGGTCACAAACACGTCGGATCATCCCATAAAGGTGATACAAGGTACAGTAGTATCACGGCTACTAAAAGTGAAACCGCTTTTCGGTTGATCTGGATTATCCATAAACTGCACGTAAAGATATCAACTCTAATATCAACCTGCCTTCGCAATTTTTGTTTTACCTGTGAGGTAGATTGAGAAGGAGGAGCTCACATTCTTGTAGGGTAGGAGGAGCCAGGATTGTCAAGAGTAGGGTTTTCACACAACGCGAGAAAAATCCAACTGGCCCGTTTGGAGCTGACATTTTACAAAATGTGGAGTAACAAGGGATGTAGGAAAAGTAACTTTTTCAACTTTGACCCTCTGAATGAGCTAAAGGGATGTATATCACTGTAGTAAAACCATTATAAAGTGATTTTTTTTTTTCATAATACTGCCCCATTAAATATCAAATATGCTGTACTTGGAATATATTGTTGCACAAAAAATGTTTTTCTTACTAGGTTTTATGAATAAGTAAGTAAGTTTTTAAGATAAGTGAAATCCTAGGCAAAGTAAAGTATCTCCACTCCTGTTGCTATTGAAAGTAATCCCTTCAAACACATTGGAAATCATTGCTGGTCTGTTTTGAAAATAGTCAGCAGTAAGCAGTTATATTCGTAATTGTGATTAAAACTGACCTTTCTCAAATTATTTTGTTTACATCACTTTTTTTCTGGCTTTTAGTGGCAGGATATGTAATTAGAAAAAAAGAAAAAAGGAGCTGGAAATGGAGAGAATGTATTGGATGAGGAGGACTGACTGGCTATTGCTCTTTTTTTTTCCCCTTTGACATCCTGAGGCCTGGAGGAGCTCCAGGGATTAAGTTCACACGTTCTTATCTGTAGGGGAGAGTTCTGTCTTTAACAGATGCTTCTTTCAGATCAGATCCAAACAGTTTTTTTCACTGACAGCTGGATTGGCAGTTTATAAACCCCAACTTGATACACCTCTTATCCTCATCCTTTTGTTGGTCAAAAGCTACAAACTGAAATACAAGGAGCCCGAGAGCAGTGATCCACAACCACGAGTTTGCATAACTCCTATTGGGAGTACAGGGAAATATTCAATCATATATATTTCAAACTATATTTTTGACTTATTTGACTTTCAAATAAGTCAAAATGATCAATTAATTATGAATTCATATAGCTGAAGTAGTGTTGAAAAAAAAATTATACCAAACAAGGCAAGCTAAAACGTTTTATTTATTTAAAAAGTTATACCCTGGACTCCAGATGGTTAAGAAGAAGTCATGTGGAATGACTACTTAATGTATTAAAAGTTAAAGCAAAAATGTCAAAAATGCATAATTAGAATGAATGAATGAACACGGCAAACTCTGAAACCAACAGAAGACAAAGGGGAGAATCAATAAGCACTTAATTATTCCAACCTTCATTAAAAAAAATGTATCAAATGTTATGAATTAGAAATTAAATAAATGTTCACTATTAGAAATGGGACAATACCCTGACTTCACGATATGATAGATAAGGGGCTTCCGATAACAAGATGATATAAAATTTTTTGGAAAGCAAATAAAGACCAAAAAAAATTCCACTTGGAAAAATAACCATGTTTTTATTTGACTTTAACTTTTGACATTATTACAAACTTACTCTGGTTATGACCTTTTAAACTCAACAGGAATATTAAAAAAAAAAAAAAAAAAACAACAACAAACCGTAACAATTAGTTGACGTGATGTTTTAGATGTTGGGGGTTTGATGCCAGGGCTATACCTAACCATATCGAAATATCCTTGGGCAACACACTAAATGTATCTCATTACTGTGTGAATAGGTGATAATGTAAAGCACTTAGGAGGTAATGAACACACTAGGAAAAATACGGCTCTTTGCCATAAGTCCTTGTCAAGCTGCCACAGATACTAAGTAGTCTAACTAGTACTCAACAAGGCACAGTTGCGACAACAAGTAATATGTTACCACCCTCCATAGTGATGCATGTCTCTGGCATAATTATTCTCCTTAGAATCACTAGAATATCCCCTTCATTTCTTCCTTCAATACCTCCTCACTCATGTCACACAGAGCGAAGTCACAGTTGGTTCCAGGTGAAGATATTGCTGTGGCCAACTCCACGGTGACATTACAGATCCAGTAACAGCTCCAGACACAATATAAATTTTTTTTAAATAAATGTGGAAAAAAGCAAAACAGAAACGCAAATAAAGACGATGGGGAGCTAACGCAAAAATGCTGCCTCCAGTTGAATTTTGCTGCCAACCATTGATTGTATTTCAAGCAACAATATTATCATTATTTTTTTCAAATGAATGAGCACCATTTTATTGTTCAGGCCATCGACTGCACTTCTTCTTAAAGAACTATAGTAACTTAGGTATAGAGCACCGTTTTAACCACAACTCATATCTCCACTCCACCCATTTACAGAACATGCAATCACCTTTTATTGGGGTGCACACAGCTTTTTTTTATTTAGAGTGAAATATCTCCGATAGTAAAATAAAATTCCCATTCTCTGCCACAAAACAAATAAAATAAAAATGTGTTGAACGCCAAGTTACCACTACTCCACATGGTTCAGACAAGCCTGTCCACACGTATAAACAAACAATGTATGAGGACAAAAAACAATACTATCTATATGTACAGGTATAAATAATGCAGTAAACACTGAAATATTCATCCTTTTCAGAGCTTTTGTTTGCTGTTTTTTAGTCGTAATTGTAATGAACATGTTGTTATAAACATGCAGAGCAGCTCTTTCTGTGTCCCCTGATATGAACAGGTGGTAGATGGAGATGCAGTATTTTTCCTGGCACTCTCTCTGACAGGGCGGTCCTTTTTCAGCTTTACTGCTGAGCCACAGATGCCATATTTATGCTTCAGTATACATGACATTTCTTTGTCTGGTAATTCACGGGTTCTCGCTGTTTCCCTGGCTAACGGTATCTGTTATGAGTACCTGGGGTTTCTATATTATTTTCCCTTTGCTCTATTGCAAATACAGCACTTATATGTTTCCTTGTAAACCAGCATGGTGGACAGATTGTCCTGCTTATTTTCGCAAACTGTTAGTATTTAGCTAAAGTTTTTCATGTTAAGACTTAGCGTACATTACCTGTGTATAATCGTATGATATCGACTTTACTAAGTAATGTAATGGGGCTAATCCAACCTCCCCATTGTGGTTTCTGTGCTTAAAGCTGTGTCGAGAAGTTCATAAATCACTCACTTAGGTAATGTTGGTTTCCTTCTTTAACAGAAAATGACTATGGATTTGGAAGGGGATGTGATTGCAGTGTGAAAATAAGCACATTTGTCATTGTTATCAGTCGGCTACTGAGGATGCTTTTCAGGAAATGATGAGTCCAGGCGACCTGAATAGGCTCAGGGAGCTGAGTTAATAGAAAATGCTCTTGAATTTGTCTGCTACACCTGATAGTTTCTTTTTGGGCATCTTCAATGAAGCCAGATGAAGTGGGATATCATGGAACGTGTAAAGAGCAGGTCAGCTTAAGATTTAAAACACTCTGTAGTCAAAGATGACGGGGGAAGATGTCGCCAAACCAGCCAGAGGAAACAAATTTAAGAAAAAGTTTGTATCACTTTGCATAATGCAGAATGAATCCAAGATGCATTCAAGTCTTGTTCTTGAACATATCTCCAAATCTTTACATGATTTGGTCTGTTGAGATGCACGCAGCAATTTTAAACTGTGTTTTGTTTTTTTTTTTGTTGTTTTTTTTTACCTGTGATGAGAAGTAATATCTATTAAATTTGGAATAAAATTAATCTGTCATCAAATGACTTGGATCTGTATGATATAATTTTCCACACTAGTTGATTATTTGTTGGCAGTGTCATCAAATGGCAACTCATTTTCATGCAGTAATGGCTGTATAAAATGTTGCTCTCTTGGACCTTTCATTTATATCAGATGGATTATGAATGCAGAGTAGCTTTATGAATAAAAAAATGTGAAATGAACATGAAGATTAGAATTTAATACTTCCTAATCAAGTAAAAACAGAAAACATCAACATCATTGACAGGTGTGTCAAAGCCAAGTGTGACTAAAAAATTATCCTATTTTGGTGAAAACAAAATAAAAAGCATAATAATTTGTGAGCCAAATCAACTGTTATTATGTAGTCAAACAGGGCCATGTTGAAAATTTGGAACGCTGTTCATTTTTTAAAAGAAAATAAAGCAGTATGTTTATTGCCAGTTTTTTTTTTCTCTATATTATAGAGGAGACAATGATATTTGATAACGTAACAAAAATTACACTATACTGCATTTTGAGATGAAACAACTTGAATCTGAACAGGTTTTTTTAATGGGAAAAATAAGACACTTATTTTGCCAATAACCTTTCACTGTTGTGCAAATGTTTTTTCTTAAGGTTCTACAGTAAAAATGAATCTGATAATGCCTGATTAGTTTAAACTGGTAATGTTAAGGACTATTTTAATTCATAATATGAGAAAATAAATATGAAAATGAACTAGTTTTAAATGTTTTTAAGCTGTACTATATAATTCATAGTTATTTGTCATTGTTTGTGTTGTTTAATTTGAGAATCATTTATGTACTTGCCTAACATTATTAAGTATTAAATTATGTTCCCATGTGACTTTAAGACTAAAACCATTTACTTTTTAAAACTGTAAAATTGACTATTATGTGAATAAAACCAATATTCAATTTTATTCTAAAACTAAATCTAGAATGGTTGCCAAAATTAGGACTGCTTTGCAATAGTTTAATTTTCTGATCTTTGGTTTTTTAGAATTTCTATTGTTGGTGTTTCTGGGTGGTGACCTAAACTGGTGGTGTGGTTTTGGCCAATTCTTTTTACATTATATAATATTGGCTCATGTTTGAAACATATTATGCGCACAATCCAAAGGGAACAGCTGATGTGCTGTCCAATTTGATCAGCGTGGGCGAATGCTATTTTGACCAAATTGAATTGTATACAAATTTAATTTAGTTCTAAAGATGAGACATCAAAGGCTTTTTTTTTTTTTCCAAGAATAAACTGACAGTGATTTCATTTGTCTAAGTCGATAAATCATACACATTGAACTTGTCTCCCACTGTTGGGACCTGATTTAATTTGCCTCTTTCTGGTAGACAAGATGCAATTCTTAAAGCATAGAACCACTAAAGGTTACACCATTTCAGCGTTTTAATTAGCTGCTTGGCTTGCCTTCTCTACATAATATTTACTGGGTGAGTGAAAGCTTTTGAAATAATAACCAATCCAACTGGATTCTGACCCAACTAACTTTGATTCCAAAAAGAAAATTAGAACTAACTGTTCTTGCCACCTACAGTTTGAAGGTTTTGGACATCTGTGGTGTCTCTCAGCATCGAGTGTGTGCTGCAAAAAAAAAAAAAAATCAGAAGGGCAAATCCGTCGAGCACCCTGGAAAGTGCTTGGTGAATTGGGTCGGGGTTGAAAAGTTCAAGAGTACCTAATGGGAGATCAATTGTGTTGGAGTGCGGCGGTAACACTTATGATGCTGTCTGCAACAGGCGCGAGTGGTGGGTGCCATGTCTGACTAGAGGACAAAAACAGAAAAAAAAAAAAAAAAAAAACAGCGATGAAAGACAAACCATTTGTGCCCACGGCAAATTTCTGAAGGCTATATTTTACGATCGCTATTCTACCAAATTGCTTTTGTGCGTTAGGGGGGTGGCTTTTTAAATAATGCAATTGCTTAAAAGCTCCCTGTAAATGCTACGCTTGTATAGCGTGGGAGCGTGTACGGAATTGAGAGCATTTTTTTCTTTTTTTGAAAGAGGCTTATTATTGATGCAGCATTAAATCAGGACCACAGTGTGTTTTTCTTTGCCACACTGATGGAAGAGAGCTCAACGTGTACACAATTGGGGTTGAGAGATGAGTTCACTAACCTCCTGGTTCAATGCCTTTGATCAGGGCTATTCAGATGAGTCCGGTCTGTTAGGAGGGTGACGCATTTAGTGGTATTGCGATATAATGGCGACATACGACCTTTCACTTTTTGCGCGAATTAAAGTAATTCACACCTTTGTTAAAGTGCCATTACTGCTTAGAAGTAGCACCAAAGCTAAAAGCCGCACATTTCTCACTTTACTCTTCTTTAATTAAACGTACGTGCCACTTTGTTGGCATAGTCACACATTTTCAGGGGATGCGTCGCTTGCTGACCCCTCCTGCTGTGCACTGAGTGTCCTTTCATTGAAAAAACACATGCTTCAGTCTCCAAACAATGGCTGACAAAATGATGGATCAGTCCTTCCATATTGACTTGTTGATCCACATTCACCCCCCCCCCCCCCCCCCCCCCCGCCCCCCCCCCACACACACACACACACTTTAGACTCCCTCATCACTGTGAATATTGGCATTTGTCATTCAGGCGACAGCATCCCTGTGTCCCTTAACTGCTGATTAGTCAAATTAGTGCCAGCCTGTGGGATTAATGTTTAGCGTTCAGCTTTTTTATGCAACGGTCGGATGATCACATCGTATCAAGGTGAGTTTGGAGATTGGACTGTAGGGGCCGGACAGTGTGTTAGGAAGGATGCTGCTGCCTGATTGGTGTTAAAGCTTTTTAATGCTATCCCTAGCTTAACTACATGTAGAAATAGAGGTTACACCAAAGATCAGTTTCTAACATTAGACTCAGTGTTCTAATTGTCTGCTAATTTATGTTTTAGAAAGTGAGTGTTGGGGGGCCAATAGCCCAACAGAAGGGTAAACACAACACAACAGAGGCTTGTTGTTCATAATAACAAAATGTCACAACAACGTAAATTATGTGGGGGTAGTGGTTCCTAATCTTTTTCTGTTGCATCCCCCTTTGAACAATAAAACATTTTTAAGGCCCTCCCATCAGAACAGATTTTCAACAAAATAGATAAAAATGTTATCTTTATTGAAAAAGGTCAACATGTACAGTCACATATTTTAAAACAGTAATACTAAAGTTCTTTGAGTGCAAAAAAAAAAAAAAAAAAAACTACATTCCATCCTTAATGGCCCCCCAGACATAACTTCCCAGTTTGGGAACCACTAATGTAGGGCATCCGATTGTCCATTTAAAAATTTAAAAAAAATCCGTTTCAGGGTTTACTTATTTCTGCGTCATGTTGCCTCATGGTACACTTTTCCGCTTTCTTTTTTGTTTAATCATCTTTTCCTGTTTAAATGGCTTTACTGGCTAATAAAATACCCCAAATCTTACTAAACATGCTAAATAGGGTTAATAGGGTTACATTATATGCTTCAGTGTTGTTAACGTCAACGTTAGTCTAACTTCAACTTCTAGACACTCAGCTATCTGTTTAATTGGAAAAATATCATGGAAATGGTGAATCACCCTCACGTTTTGCACCAAACCCCACACAGCCGTATGATTGGAGATGCTTCTGTCATGAAGTGTCACCAGGTAAACTCATCACGAGTTCAGCTAATAGACCATTAACTAAGCCTGTCTTTGTACTAGTGCCTTTTCAGATTTGAAGGCAGTCATTGTAATCTGAACTGCTTGTTTATCACATCACAACACATTAAAAACACTCTTCAAATGAAGCTCTGCATTCATTTTTAATCAGAAGATAACATAGTCGCTTGTTTGACCGTAACACACCGTGAGAGATATTGACCGATTGTCGCACTTTCTTGACATTTTCATTAAAAAAAAAAACCATGCAAATGCATGATTTTGTCCCAAAACATGCATGTGAGGCATTTCTGTGTCATGTTGGGGCTCAATTTTTATTAAAGAGAGAGAAAAAAACGCAACAGGTCTGTGTCGGATTGAGTGTAGTTCATTTTCTCCGTCCATTTTCTGTGATCACGGTAAATCGGAGTATATCGTTTGCATGAAATGAGAGATGCGTTGGGTTTTAACTCTTGTGCTCTGAGAGTCCACTCATTAGTGGAATGATACCGAAGTACCTTTGAAAAGATATGGGGTGGATGGAGTCCAGTGAAATATCTCCACACATAAAAGATGGATTAGCAACAGTTTGGTGGAGACGTTTGTGATCCCCCGAGGAAACGTTCTAATGGCTCGGGTTTCTGGTTGAACTACTGGACACTTAATTCCAGCAGTGTGAAGTAAATAGTGTGTACACATTGACAGGTTGTATTTCTTAAATATAGTACTTGGTCGAAGTGTCTTCATGAGTTTAACTTGTTTCTTGAGTCCTAAAAGTGACTTTGGTGATTTCTGTCAAAAATGCCATACAAATGTTAAAATGTTTTTTTTCAGTCTACTATTAAAGTGCTTGTGGATAATATGAGCCAATAACAATCCATGTAAATCCACCATAAACACAGAGAATTAGTACACTGACACATACATAACAAATATTGCCTATGTGGCGATAGGTGGGCCATTGCAAAACAAAGGTTACGTGAAAGGCAACATACATATCTGTCTAAAAAACACAAGTTATTAAAAGAATTAAAGCAACTTTGATATTTTTAATTATATAGACATATATAGGCCTCATACCATAGATCAATAAATTTAAGGTAATTCTTCATTCTACAAATGTATATTTTTGGCATTTCAAGTGATATGACATAATTTTGCATTCAACAAATGCATTGTCCAATTGTAGTAGTAGTCAAAGAAGGGCCGTCAACGAAAAACAGACAGAAATCACGTCATTACAGTAACTTCCTGAAATGCAAATAGCTACAATATGTGACGAGCTATATACCTTGCCTAAGTGTTTGAGTAGAATCTCAGATTTTTGCCAAACCATTCCATGTGAAACTTGTTACTTGGTAATATACAGTATGTAGTTTGTAAAATGGTGCAAAACCATGGGCTGAAAAATCTCATGAGGCCGCTCAGTTGTGATCAGTCTAGTGAGATTAGCATAGAAAAGATATATCTTAATCCCTATCATTTCTATTAATTTTAGTTCGTCACTAATTACATGAAACTGTTTAGAGTTAGCCGATAAAATGCATAAATAAAACGTAAATGACAATACCCTAAAACAGAATTTGGGAACATTTGAAACAAAATATCTATGGCCATGGAAAAATACATAAGAAATTAAAAATATGTAGACAAAGAACCCTAAATTATTTGCAAAACATCTTGGGGAAAAAATATGTGAAAATTGGTTATTGTCTCTATTTCGTAAATTAGTATTGAATCGACTGTTTTAAAGTGATTTACTTTACATAAGGACTGTTGTGTGGGAAAGAGAGGCTCAGCCCGACTATAATCATAAAGTCCCCCTCTGAAAGCCGCTGCCAATGACTTGAAGGTATATTTGAATTGGCTCGACGATTTTTCATTTTGAACTTGTGAAATATTAAACAGGCCAGACAAAAACCTGTGCGACAAGTTTGACCTTCACAGTCGAAGGTCGTCTCTGTTATTACAGTATTTATAAACCTCCATGAGCACGGTTATAAAAATATTTAATTACTCAATTAACTGAAGTGGAATGTGACCCTGTGAGAAACAGGGGAGGTAACGGGGGCACACGTGACCTGACTGAACAAAAGGCTCAACCACACAGAAGTCCACAAATTAGCAGCGGAAAGTGGTGGCTTTTGTGCTCTAATGTAACGTTAAGTTCATTTACATGAGAAGCGTTTGAAGCGAGGGGGAAATGGGGTTTAATTGTAGTACTTAGTAGTATTACTGTTTGACATTGAAATGGTGCCTTTGAACAATATTGATGTCGAAGGACGCCAATGGATTTCTAAAAAAAGATGAGTGCTGTTGTTTTCATCTTTGAAAGAAAAAAAAAAAAGATGCACTGAGAACACTTTCTTTTTTTTTTTATGTCCCCGCGTTGGGCTCGTGTTTATGGATTCATGGGGAGGAAGAGAAACACTGATATCCCACAAGAGGGCTCTAATGTGGCCAGATTCAGTTCATTATCGATTGTTTCTCTTTTAACTGCACCGAAAGCATTCAGCGGAGTGATGAGAAAGGGATTAGCATCAGAGCCTCACAATGAAACTTTCATAGCAGCAGTTTGCTGTTCCTTAATGCTCTGAGCTACTTTGAAAGTAAAATTTTGAATTTACATTTCACCTCACTTCACTCGACCGGTTTTAGTCTGGCCTGGTCCGGTGGGAGGAAGCTTGTCTGAGAACTCACAGTAAGTGCAGCAGGTACAGTTTCTGTTGAGACAGTGACCTAGTTTGAGTGAGGTCATACCAAATCCCCTGGAAATTATTATCTACTATGCTTGCAGAGTTAAAAAAAAAAAAAAAAAAGACATCTACAGATTGAAATGCTACCATTTAAACCTATGATAGCAAAACAACAAATTAGTGCTGCATGAATATGGCCAAAATGATAATCGCAAATATTTTGATTTGTATTTTTTTATTGCACTACCTTTATACTTTTGAATTAAGGTTTAACGAAGAATAATGGTAAATACTTAAAAAAAGAAGAAAAAAAAAAGAAATCTACCAAAGAATTGTGATTGCAGAATGAAATCATAAAGTGCAACTCATTGGAAACGATTACAGCTTATACAGAAAAGGTGATAACGTTAGGCTTAGACTTATAGGTTTTTGGCAAAAAACACCAGCCTGTCAACATTTTCTGTCTTGAGCGCGAAGGACGCTTTCTGATGGGGAACGTGTTGCAGAAATGCACAAGCACTGATTGCTCACTGTATTTATTGGACACCCATCTGTGACCAAATAAAATAATATTGCGTCTGTTATTTCAGCGTGTCTTTGGGAAGTAGATGAGTACAGTGTTGCCTGGTGCAGGATTGCTGTTATGGTTACCCGAGTTGCTGCTGGACATGGTCAGGGATTTAGTGAAGCAACGTTAGCTTTAAGGTGCTTTCACACCGGTTTGGTCTTGGTCTGAATGGGCGGAGGACATCTAATAATTTTATTCCTTTGGTTTGGCTTGGTTTGCATTCAAAGTGCAACTTCTGATCCGCTCCATACAGCCTCAAGCTAACCACTTGAGGGTGCCGTTACTCGAGTAGAGACTTCTCAAGGGCAAAAAACAGAAACACAAGAAGAAGCTTTCAACAATGGGTCAAAGCGAGCGCTCAAGAGTGCACAGAAACCTCTGCCTTCTCTTTGTTCTTTCACAATTAAATTCAATTAAATTCAACTTTATTTGTATAGCGCAAATTACAACAAAGTCATCTCCATGTAGGGGTGGGAACCTCTGGGTACCTCACAATACGATACGATACACAGCTCACAATAATCTGACATAAGAAAAAAAAAGATTAAGTGAAAAAATATTTTTTTTTTATTTTATATCTCTGAAGGGCAATAAATTGAAAAAGTGTCCTATGAACAGTGACACTATTTTAGTGTAACATTTCTGTAAATAAGTGTCAACATATGAATGTAAACAAATAAGTATCTCCAATATTGCTTTCTGTAAACAAAAAATAGGGTCTTTCTTACCAGTGACAGGCATTATAGTGCAATATTTCAGTAAACAATATATTGGTTCCTTCAGTATTAACATTTCTGTGAAGACATACCTGCACATTTTAGTGAAAAAGCAGAAAAGGTTTTGAAAATGATAAAATAAATCTTAAATCCGATATGGCGATATATCGCCATATCGAGATAGCGTCACACTCCTATCTCAATGCGCTTATCAAAATATAAAATTCATAATAAGAAAGAAAAAACCCCACAAGATCCACATGAACAAGCATTTAGCGACAGTGGGAAGAAACAAATCCCTTTTAACAGGAATAAATCTCCAGCAGAACCAGGTTCAGAGGTGGCAGCCATCTGCCTCGACTGGTTGGGGTTCGTGGACAGAAGGACCAACAGAACTAGATAGAGTGATAGAACATCAGAGTGTTCCAGACAAGTTGAGTCGTGAACCACAGATCAGGAACTGCCATCATCAGCTTCACGACACCTGAAACAGAGCAGAGAGATAAGGGCGAGAAGAAGGCACTGACTGCAGAAAAACATGATACATTATTATCAAGTCAGCCTGCCTTGGCCTTGGGCCTCACTCCCAGTGGCCTAGTCAACACTTATTGTAAGGGTGATGAATCTCTTCCTGTTTATTGGTAAGCTAACAGCGACTCCAAGGTCTGTAAATGTGACCGTTTATAGATGAGCCCATGTCCACTCTAGCGATTAGATTATGTTATGATTCAACAGCGTTAAACAGTGAAGCAGCAACACATTGCCGTGCTGTTGGTGGTTTTAAAGCCCTTTTTTGCGCCGTCGTCGACACTCCTGACAACAAAGTGTTTCATCCGCTCCAAGAGCGGTTGCGTTCACGGCGCTCCTAATCACTCTAGGGTTTGATTGGAAACGCTCCGAGACTGTGGCAGAAACAATCGCTCTAGAATAGAGTTTGATCCGCTCTAGACATTTTTTGCCCATTCACTATTATGTCCGTGGAGCAGAGCTGCCTGGAAACTTGTTTACACGCTGATGTGTTCACAACCAACTACTTTTATTTACATTTTATTTACATCCGTCTTTTCACACACATCGAGTCAGAACTTCTTCTATCAGGCATCACACAACGATCACGGCACCTAAGAACAGTGCTGACTCAAAAGAGTAATGCTGAGCCCAGGGCAGAAATAGAACAATGCTAAATATAACTTTAGCAACATAACCCTGTATTATTCTCACTACCTATGCCCACCATACAGACATAACATTCTCACTGCCCAAACGATGCCGACAATCCGAGCAATTCAATCCTAGAGAGTTTAAACCACTGTAAGGTCTGTCGGTGTGAATGCGCCCTAAGCCTTCTTACATTCCTCATATTTGTGATGCTGTTTCAAATGGTTTAACAGGTTAGTCGTTACCTTGCGGGACAGACACAACTCTGCTGCAATCTGTACATGACTTCTTTAACATCACTTGTTCTGAATACAAAACACCCAGACAACCGATGTTGATCCCTTTTGAGGAATGAGCCCCTCATTATGATGCTCCTCATCTTCAATTGCTGCTGTACTTTCTTCTTTAAACATGACTCGCCACCTCAGTCTGTCTATTGACTCATAGCTGCTGCTGAAGTGTCGCTCACTTGTTATTGAGGCAGCTAAATAAAGCCTTAACCATGCGTTCGCCCCCTGATGGTTGGTTGACTACTGGTTTAGCAGAGCCCACATTTTATATGCAAATATTGCAAACATTATCATCACAATTAAAAATTTAGACATAGAGTCATAAGTTGAATATCTTATGATAGTTAGTTCCCTATTTTGCATTTGTATTAGACAGCGTGTGTGGTGAGTAATGAGGATTAATAAAATGTCGTTGAAACTAATGAAACTTCAGTGGAACTAATTACAGTCAAAGCTGACCAAAGTTATGTTTTTCAAAGAAAAAAGTTCTTCTGTTTGCAGTAGACAATGATTAATCATCGTGTGGGAAGTTTGAAGGTTCATTCATTAAAAGCAGCTTCATTCCATAGAATTTATGAGCGTCATTAATCATATTTTGATTTGTTAAGACTGCTGACATGAAATCATCCCCAAAAAACAGTTTTTTCATTTTTCTAGATTTTTCTTTTTGTCATAAGCACTTTTACGTTCATGCTGAAAAAATGACATTTCAGATTCTTAGTTACATTTAGCAAGCTCTGCTTTGCTTTACTAAGCAGTAATCTACTTTACTTGTATAGGTATTTTCAGTAGACTGCAAAATGCAAGTGCAGTGTATGCTATTCCTAGGGCTAGCTAAGGGTTAGAGTTATTCTTCCATGAGAAATCACGTTTTGACTGTTATTGAAGCGTATCTGTAATATTCTTCTGTACTTTGCTCGTCATACATCAGTGTAAGCCAGTGTTTTTCAACCTTGGGGTCATGACCCCATGTGTTGTAGCCTGGAATTTAAATGGGGTCGCCTGAAATGTCTAGTAATTGATATAATTAATTACTGAATGAAAATACATTTGATATTTAATTTGAAAAAATAGATATTATTCTTATTTTAAATTAAAACACGACACACAATGTTAAACAACTGGATTCTGTACTTTCACTTTCTCAAATATGAATCTAATTTAAATAAAATGCAGAATTTTAATTTATTTCAACTTGATCTTAAACTAAAGTCAAGGGTGCAATTTGAATAAATATGCATTCTCAGCTTTTTTTCCGAGCTATCAAATTTGCTAGCAAAGGCTTTCTACGTATGGTTTTAGTTCAAATTTAGGTAGGTGTTTATAAACAGGTTTACTATGTTAGCACATCCAAAAAGTGTTTAAAAAAAAAAAAAAAAACTCATCTGGGCCAAGTCAAACATAATAGCTTTTGTGAGCTGCTGCAGGTTGCTATTGGCTTTCAAACTCTGTGCTGAGATCAAACAGCTGGGTCATTTTTAATGGGATGAAATTACAATACATTTATTTTTATATAATGACTGACTTTATTTACAGCCATTAAAATCCATCAGCCTACAATGTTGCCAGAATAAATGTAAAATATAGTTTTTCAAGATTGCTCAGATAGATATACAAGCATGTTTGCATACATTAGCTTAAAACGTTAAAATCACAGTGTCTTATTACATTATTATGTCTCACTAAAACTTTACCCTTCAGCTGGATTTTTCATCCTTATTAGCTTGCATTAACAATGATATGCAATCCCAGGAGAGGATAGAATAAGAACTTAATAATACTGCTTGCAGGAAACACACCTACCACCCATTAGACCATGTAACCTAGAGCTTTGTAACAGATGATTGAAATGACATTTAATGCACCTGCATTGAGCCACATACCCTGCTATCTCGAGGCGATCCCATGACTGAAGCATGATCGGGAATACATTAACACTGCCACCGTCTCTGTGTAACGGTACACCTTAGCGCTCGCGGAAGAAGACCTAAGGCCATATTAGCATGTAAACCCAACATCTTGCATATTGATTCACTTCCTGTAGTGTAGACCTTGAAACTTCACCTTCACAGTCCTGTCCAGTTAAACCAATGGTATACACTTACAGGGATCCCCCACAGTTTATCAATATTCATGTCAGCACTTAGAAAAATGACCAATCTGAGCATTAATACAGGGATTAACAATTAGTTTGTGTTGGCATTTCATGTGGTTTTGGTCATTTTGTGTATTTCTCCATCATTTTGCGCTTTCTGCTGTTGTCTTATGTGTTTTTACTGTCGCTTTGTGTGTTTTTGAAGTCATTTAGCATTTTTTCCTCATTTTTTTTGTTTTTTTTTTTGTTGTTTTGTGTGTTATAAGCCATTGTGTTCATTTTTGTTGTCATTTTGTGATTTTAGAAACGTTTGTATATTTTTCTGTGTTTTTCTAGTCATTGTGCTCATTTTCCTCTCATTTAGTTGTTGTTGTTGTTGTTGCGAGTTTTGGGAGTAATTTTGTGGGTTTTTGTTTTCATGTTGTAATTTTTGACACATTTTTTGTGTATTTGTTTTCTTTGTTTTCATTGTTGTTTTGTAATTTTGTATTTTGTAAATTTTCTCTAATTTTGTGTGTTTTTTTGTTGCTGTTTTCTGTGTTTTTGTAGTCATTTTGTGCCTTTACTTTGGGGGCTGCTCAAAATTAGAGTAAGGGCTACCAGTTGCCTATATCTGATTTAGAGCAACCAAAAGCAACACAAATTGGCATTTTGACCAAAAAAAGCTGCTAAATTATCTAAAAAGCATGCTGACTGCTTCACTCCAATAAAAAATGATGGGATGTTTATAGGCAAATGGGGCCATGTGACATCATCAATCACGTAATTTCAAGATAGTGGAACAACAAGCACTAAAAACTGTGAAGTAGTGCCATTTTTGAAAGTAATAAAAACAATATGGTTGCAAAAGAATGCATTTTGTTAGGCAAAGATCTTCTAATAAGTTCATTTCAAAGATTTTAGCCACATTTGTAAAAACAGTGGAGGACCACGTTAAACAATCCAAGTAAGTGCCGTGTGTGCACTTTAAAGTGTTCACTCTGGTACATTTGGAAAGCAGCCTCACCCAAACAAATTTGATGAGGTGGTCCTAATGCCAGGCAGTTGCGCAATTACACCTCAGCAAAAAAATGAAAAATAAAAAGCCAAGCCAATCTACTAAAGACAGTAATGGCTCACCATGATATGCCCATATCTGTCAGAATAGCACACACACACTGAATTGTCATCATAATGTCACAGTCGCATCTCAGGTTTAACTGAGAATTTTTTTTTTTTTTTTTAAGTCTCCCAGCGCAGTTACTTGATAATGAAAGTGAGATGATGGCAGTGAAATTTACCCGCATTAATCTCTCAGCATTTCCAACCATGACAGCACAATTTTCTGTGCCTCCTCGAACGATCAGCCGCCTCAGCATGCATGGCTCTCAGAGCAGATGCGGACAAGGCTCCCATCTCACAGATCCAATTTGGATATAATACCTAGCGTCTGTCACTGTGAAAGGGGGGAAAAGAGGCAGGATATTGTTGACATGAAACTTTGGAAAACATTTAGGCTTCTCACATTTCTCTTCACCGTTGCTGCTCTGAATGTCTTTACGAGCAGTAGACCAAGGGAAATAATTGATATTCATGAGCTTATCACACTAAGACATGATGATATGATATTCTCTTATTTGTAAATCAGTTTCAATGTAATCTTGTTGCAAAGTTTAGGCAGAGAAGTGGTGTTAGTTTTATTTGGTTGAATTGTGTGTTTACTATCTGCCTCCGCAAACTAATAACAGCTCATCTTGTGTCGTAAATATTTGCCTCTTTTTATTCTAGAAGTGTCTATCAGATTGGTTCCCTACACCCTTAGTGGGCCATGTGGCAAGGGCATTTTTGCTTAATAAATACAACTACTAAACAAAGCCTCATTATTATAACCTATAATTAGCATGCTTTCACTGTATAATGAAATACTGTTTTGCTAACTAAAATGCATTATCAGATTGGACAGTAAGAGCTTTGGAAAAGTGTCTTTAATATAAAAGTTGTGTTGCAGCTTTATTCCCTTGTACTTTTCAATACAATAACATGTTGAATAGGACAGCATGTCCTTTACTTCAGTGCCCCGCCCACAGTTGACTTGTGCATGAATCCAACGCTTAAGTAAGAACAGTTTAGCTTCTAAACTTTTGTTTAACCCAATTGCAAAGTGGGATATTTATTGCGTTTTATTTTAGATGTATTTTAAATACGGCATATTCCTTTTTAGTAGCCTAATGGTTATGAATGCAAGACAAGTCTTGGTCTCGGGTGGTTGTCTTGAGTACTATGTATTACGAAATGAATCGCTTAAAAACTGAGGTGCCGTTTCTCCAGACAGAGGCGAGGCTTTCGAGAAGTTTGCAGACACTTTATAACCAATAATGCAAATGAGCAGGTTTTAATGGAAAAATATAAAGGTCCCAAGGGCACAACATTTTTCTGGTTATAAGGGAAGATGACTAGTTTAATCTAAAGGTTCTGATATGAGTCCAGAAGTCTGACTTTTTGTTAAACTTTTGTCTTCAGGGTGTCCTTCATTCTGTTTCGATTTCTATAAACTGAAGATGACAGGCTTTATTCAACGTCGACCTTTTCTTAGTGACATTGAAAAGAGCAACAGACTAAGAATGAACGTTCAAGTTTTGCCAGTTTGTCAACTTTGACAGCTATGTCGCAAATGGTGTAATGGCTTGCCCACGTCTCTCCTTGAAATGCTACACAGACGTAAGAGCAGTTGAATTCTAATGCCTTTCCGTTTGCTTCGTCGCTCCCTTTTATGAAGTTTGGAACAATCAACAGGAAGAAACCTTTTTAGTCCACCAGGTTTTTTTATGCGTCACATATCAAGACACTGAAAGTTCTGCTTTGACTTTGCTTTTAGGTAAAGCCTGGGCTGCAATATTTCCCCTAATAGTTATACGTTCTCTCTTTTCTCCATGTCCTTTTAGTCACTCTCTTATCCTCATTTTAAGTTACTCTCCCTCTCTCCAACACCCGATTCCCTGGGACTATTTTCTGACAGGAAACGTTACTGCCATTACAGATGGCCAGATCCCGCTCGCTAGATGTCAAAGGAATCAGATTGATCACATGGCTTGACAGAATTGTTGCACTGTGGAAGAAGGGACAGTCAAATGGCAGAAAATAATAGTGTGCTCGCTGGGCCTGACAGATAACTCAGAGGAAGCCTTTACAATGGGCGAGCAACATGGCTGAGCAGCACAATGGAACAGGCAGGAAATGGCTTTGCATTTCGCTCATCCTCTAATTTCAGCTGACATCCCAGATAGCATATGTCACGGCGAAGGAAAATATCTATGCAAGAACACAGTGAATCACAGCAACAGACTGCCAGCAAACTCCAATTACAGCCTAACCTGCAAAGTGCGATATGGAGAATATGCGACGAGTACGTCTGCTTGCTTCTGTCACAGGAGAGTTTTAGGCTTTTAATTTGAAATCAATCTCATTTGAATAAAAGCATCAATTCTCATCCCAACATTCACAATTCGTGTCATTACACAACCCCCCTTAAAGCACAATTAGACTTTGACTCTAAAAGTAATGCCAGGATAACGCTCAGGATTTCACTGTTTATAATTGTTATGCCCACTGATTGTGTCAGTTCTCCATTCCAGGAGGCAAACATTACAGCTTAGTAGTGGGTTGATTGGTTTATCACACGGCAATCGGAATAATCATTAGTGTTATTTAGAGGACGGCACTTATTGGCACTAGGTCAAACTAAACATATGGGCTCACAAACCTGTTTTTGCCAAAGGTATAGATTCTCAGACCAAAAAATCTGCATGAAAACAAAATCTTTTGCTTTAATTCAAAAGTGATTTTGTTGTAGTGTTATGGCCAAGGCCGCACAGGACAAACTGTTATCAGGCTGGTGGACAGGTTCATTGTTTCTTTGCATCAATCTCACTTGATGTTCATTTTGGTTTTATCTATGTATGTTAACTGGTTTGGCTAGATTACATTTTCTATATTCCTATAAGGTAGGGGTAGCAAACTCCTTTAGTTCAGGGGCCAAACACGGGAGCAGTTTGATCTCAAGAGGGCCACAGTAATTTCAACATTATTGTGCCCTTGTTTGCAACTTGTACGTATACATAAAATACAAAATATGTAAGAAACCAACCATTTCCAAGCAATAAGTGACAGATATCAGTTACAAAGGTGCTCAACTTAAAATTTACTAGATTTGTGATCAATTTATATTTAATTAAAATATTCCGTAATAATTTGAGGAAAATTTAAATATTTTGTAAGAATTTAGTTTTATTTTAACAGTTTCACTTTAAAAATGACAGCCATCATGCAATATATCCACTATCCAAGCAATAAGTGACAGATATCGGTCCCTGCAGGATCTTCACCTAAATGTCCTTTATTTTGTGACACATTTTTATTTAATTTGGGGAAATTTTGTGGAATAATTTGAGAAAAAATGTATGGATTTTGGAAAAATTAACAGTTCTTTCAACAAATTGAGACTAAAAATGATGAATGAAATTTGTTCCCCCAGGCCTTGAGTTTGACACTTGTGCTATAACGGATTATTTTCTAAAGTTACCTCGGAACAGATTATGCTGGCCTTAACTAATTTAACTAAGACTACTTGTTAAGTTCACTTTTCAAGGTTAATGATAATCAATTACAAGTGCAATTGTGTCACTGTTTTAGACTCAAAGATGATCAGAGGGAAAGGTAAGGCTCGTGCTCAATGCTGCATAGAACAAATAAATGAATAGAAGCAAGTCTCGGAGCGGAGGTTTTATAGTCATTGCTTTTCATTGGAAGCCTAGTGGTGAAATTAATGAACTGAGTGTGAAATGCTTCATCTGGCCAGCACAGTCATGCACTGTGTGAGATTGATCATGCTGTCCGCTTGGTCCTCTCAATGTTTCAGTCGTTGCATCCATTGTAAAAAAGGCGTCATGTGCTTTTGCTGCAGCACATCCTGCAGTAAAAAAGTGTGTGTGTTGCACGTACACACACACACACACCCTGCTCAGCCATAAAATCACTGCTTGCAGCGTTTAACCTTGAGCTGTTGCGACATTGGGCAACATATCACTTTGCAGCCCCATCGGTCACTGATCCATCAAACGTCCAAATCCATTTAAGATGAATCAGCACTTTTACGGGGCTGATTGAATTTTATCTTGATTTCATAAAACATTTAGACAAACCAATTAAAAAGGTAGCCGACTGCCGCCACCAGCACTTAATCCATTATGCTGTCAGAAGGACAGAGTGTGATTGGCAGTGATGGAGTTGTGTCTGGCCTGCAATTGAGGAAGTTTTTTTTTTTTTTTTTAGTAATACCTAATTAAAAAGTCCTGATTGGTGTGTGTAAATAAGTGCTAGTGCAACAAGAAGCTTACTACGTGGTTAGGGTTCAGTGGTGAACCTGGTTGATATATGTTGCCGTACTTTGTTGCCTTTGACTTCAATCAATAATTTTTTAATGCATTTAAAGCACAATGCAGCCAATCCCTTGCAGGCTAATGGTATTACTCCACATTGTGGCCTAAATATAATAAGAAAGATGCTGATTAACTTTTTTGGCCTAAAGACCATCTTTCTTGCTTGTTGACAAACTGCAGGTGAAATAGAGCCCGGTCCATTTAGCATGTTAGCGGTTCTCCCTGGAGTTAATGACACATTCCTGCAGAACTCCTTCTCTCTTTTGTTTTAAGGAAGGCTTCTTAATTATGAGCTGTCACATTCAGGTTGCAAATGGATCTTTATTGGTGTGCAGTAATCAGAATAAATCCTCAGGCCCATTCACTTGCCTGATGGCCCACTGTTGATCCACAAATGACCCATGTATTATTAATCTGATGTCTCTTCATGCTTTTAACTCACCATAAAGTATGTGTGAGCAGAGCACACTCACTAACATGTTTTCACACACATTATTGGTTCTTTCCAGTAATGGAAAAAAAGGAATAAGGGGCCTTTCTTTACAGCTAATATAGACCAGTGGTTTTCTGTTGTTTTAACCTCAGGACTGAAAATCACCTCTGGATAGCACAGTACAAGAATATTAAATAGGAACTAAACTCAGAGGTTTTGGTTGACATGCATCTAGGCTGGGGAAAAAAAAAAAAAATGCCTTGATTGTGGGCGGGGCTTCAAGAGCAGTTAAGACACGCCCAGTTTATACTATAAAATCTCCAAAGAACAATATATGCTCTGCTAACTACTACTTAATACTCATTATACCTCTCTAATCCATAGGCAGAGTTTGATATTCTTGCCGGGGGGGGGGGGGTCAAATGAAAAAAATAGAATTAAATATATGGACTGCCTCAAAATTTGAGAAAATCACAATTTGTGTAACTTATACAACAATGCAAAAATGATTAGTAACATAATTGATAATGTTGCAATGAGGCGTCATGACAAAATCAGGCCGGCGGCCGCTTTCTACTACATTTTTGCTGCAGTACCATACATGAACTGCTGGGCGCAGTGTCACTTCATCAGATATATTGTGAAGAAGAATTGCGCAACAGAAGAAGAACCAACCTCAAGACAGGAAGACGGTCAAGTGACTCGAGCGCCAAAAACAACTTGTTTTTAAAAGAACAACAAAAAAATAAAAAAAATAAAATAAAAAAAAGAAACAACAAATTAATTCATGTATATTTTGTCATAGTTGTATGTTTGTATATTATATTAGAATTGAATTTTCTTGAATTCATTTGGGAAAACTCACCACAGATTGCAGTTCACATGTATTTGCTAGGTTTTATAGAAGGGGGTGGGGCCAAAAGTAGACGTTTGTGATGTAAAAAGCAAAAGCCTGGTTTGAACCCATAGAGGGCAGTCACACACAACAAACCAAGTTGAAATACTTTGACTACATTTTCAACAGTTGAACAATGTTTTTTTTGTTTTTGTTTTTTTTTTGCAAATGCAGATCGTTAATTTTCTGAAAAAAATATGAAAACTGAGCTTTGTTTTTGCAACTGAACTCTTTGTTTTCAGCAGGAAACATAGCTGTAATAATAAATCCAAAATAGGAGGCTGCTGATGCAAAAGAGGGATTCAACTCAACCAGTGAAAGCATACTACTGTAGTAAAGTCATTGCTTTACCCCAGAACAAGTACATGAAAACAAAAGACCACATGAAACAGCTCCTCAAACTCACCTTGGGATGCGAGAACTCCATATAATATCAGGCTACTATCAGCATATCATTAGTTTTCACATATTGTCAAAAGCCAAAATGTACAAAATGTAAGCACATTGTTTTGCCATGCCAGATAAAGACATCTCATATTAGCTTTCTACATGTGAAATGACAAGGTTATTAACTTTAATTGCTTTGATTAAATCCCTTAATAGTATGCTGTAATAATTATTTCAGGTAAATTAATCCAGCTAAAATGAAAACGTAGATTAAATATGGTTTATGAATTATAATATTTATTTAATCCCAGTCCACCCCCAGGTTAATCATATGTAATCCCACTTTGTACCACTAAATGGAACACTTAATCACATAAACATGCCTGAAGTAGCAGCGGCAGCTAATAGCAATATGCAAAATACACAATCTGGCTTCAAGTGACTGTTTGTTCTGTTTGTTTTTAAATAGCAACTTTAGGTGTAGTGATGGGAAAAGACTGCAAATAGGAAGAGTTGTGCCAGTGTTCTGAGTGAATCAGAGAAGATGTTAATGTAGACATTTCTCACCCCTCAAACCTCCAGACTAGCCAATGTGAGAATTGAATAAGACATCTTTATTGACCCTTAGTTTCACATTACAGCCTGAAATGAGATCATGGGGACGTCAGAGGCTTTGATCAATGCCTCAGCGGAGCTCTGAATTAATAAAAGTCATGCCTGTATTGACAAAGCCTTTGGCAGATAAAGACTGTGTGGGATTCAGTGAATGTTTGCTTTGCTTAAAGATTTAAGATTGTAATCTTTTAATTCAGCAACACGTATCTACTGCATGTCCACACTGTTTGCCCTGCGTTACAATGTTTACAGATTTAATGAACAAGCAAAGAATAGAATGCACACAAGTAGGAGTTGATGTGCTACCTATTAGTTAGAGGCATTTTCAACCATGAGGATCATTAGGTGTGAGATGTACTGTGACTGTTCACTTGGATTTATTTATTTAGTTATTTATTTGATCATGTAAATCACAACTTAAAAATAGGGTAAAATACTGTAAAATAAATCAAGGATAACAAAAAAAACTGTATCTTGCATCTTCAAATTCTTACGTATCTCAGTTTACATGAACAAAAAGGAGTAGGAAGAAGTATATCTAATTCTAACCCCTTTCAATATTTAGATTTCCTATCTTAAATTTTAACAAAGTCTCAATTTATAATTATAATAATTAATAATAAAGTATAATCAATCAGTTTACTAACCAACTTGAAAACTATGATCTAAATAAACAACCAATGCAATATAATACTCACACAGAAACCACGCAGTAATTGTTCTTTTACATTAACCATTTCAAATATTGTACCATACCCCGCAACTTTTTTACTGCAAATATCAAGTGAGCACCTTGTGCTAATTATTTATCAGCATAGCACTGAAAAAATCATTTATTTACGCTCTTTTTACAAGAATTATGCATCAGAATTATTTTAAATTCAGTACTCAGTCTGTTCCACAGTTTAACAGTTTAATTTGATTTCCCTCCTAAATTATAACCTCCCTCTCTTTCATAAATTTTTTCCTGAATATTTTTGGGTATCAGTTAATTCCTTACTTCATATAACATTTGTGCTGTTTTATGCTCCATCAAGTCGATTTTATTAATTTGTGTGAATCCTCTACATTATGAACAGTTCTGATTGCTCTTTTCTGCAGAAGTGAAAAGTGGTTGAAGTGAGGTTTTGTAGGGTGTTCTCCATGCCTCTATACAGTAATCTAAATAAAGCAGAATGTGTGAATTATACAGAATGTAGAGGGGATCCAGAACAAGTTTTGCTTTAGCCAGGGCTGATATGCTGTGAGACTATTTAGATTTGATGCTTTCACTTTCACTCCAATGAGAGAAACAGTACTATTAATTACGATTCATACCACTAAAACAACATGGCCAGTGTCTTATCTTTAGTAGATGGAGTAAACAGATAGTCCTCAATGTCAGTATGTGGCGAAGGTAGTACAATAATACCGCAATGTGCTGAAATTGTTTAAATTCATGTCCATAAGTGCACTTAACCCTCATATTATCATTGGGGTCAGTTTGACTCCATTCAAGATTTTTCATTCAAAAAAAGTTGTTGACTTTTTTTATTTTTTTATTACTTCATATTTCATAACTTTTCCTAATTTAATGGGTGCAATCGATTAAGCATAACATTATCATGATGATATTTTTTCAATGGGCCTGAACACATATTGCACCATTGGTGTTCCCCTGGGGTCTATTTGACCCATGCTGTTTTAGCTGTGCAAAACGTGTCTGTGTGTGTGTGACTCATATGTGACCCTTATGCTGCGTTTACACCAAACACGTTTTCTGCGGGACCGTTCGCGCCTGTTGCGCGAAATTTTCCGCAGGATCAAAAAATGTTTCCCTGTTTGCTTCATATTCGCGTATGAAGCGAAGCTCCGCCCACCAGACTCCCAAAAAGGCAACAACCAGGCTCTGTTTGTTTCCATCATCAACTATGGAAGACCCCCATCAATTCACTGCTCCTTAACCTCAGAAGGGGAAGAAACGTCGGCTTTCCTGGTTTCACCAGGTTAACCAGTGCCATATCCAACTCGGTGAGCTTCACTGCCTGCTTCAGGAGGTACGCCTGGATGATGACTGCTTCCAGCGGTACCTGTGGATGACCAGCGCCCGATTCGACGACCTGCTGGGTCAGATTGGCCCACGGATGTCCCGGCAGGATACCAACTACCGGAGCTCCATCTCTGCAGCCGAACGACTGTCTGTCTGTCTCCGGTAAGTTTCATAAGCAACCGAAGATGCCATGATTCACCAGACACATCTCTCACATACACAATAAAGATAGATAGTTTTATAGTCTCGGGTCATGTCTAAAGGCTGTGTAAAATACTAACACTGTGCCAGATTTATACTGGAGTATGGAAGAAGAAACCCATTAAGGAAAGCAATAAAATACATCTTTAATGTTATACGTACATGAGATATCCTCACATTGAATTATTTTTAGTCATTAGTCATATTTTTGTCCTCTGGAGACCTATTCTGGAAGATAAGGCTTGTTTCATTAATAATATTTTTAGTTTTTAACTCATATATTAATAATTCATAAATCATTAGTTATTTACTACTGTTAATTATTGTCATCTGGCAACACATTCTGGGAGATAAGGCCTGTTCTCTCTCTAATCTCTCAACCTTTTATGCACACGTACACACACCCACATTATATATGTCTGATTATCAATGATCTGAGCTTTTCTATGTTGATCACTGTGCAGGTATCTGGCCACAGGTGACTCCTTCAGGACCACAGCTAACAGCTATGGACGAGAGGTCTTCACATCGTACTTCTCTGCAGGAGCCGTTCCATGGCTAGACATATTGCACCAGCACACCCAAAACGACTATTTTAAGAGCCAACCACCTACTTCTATAGAGCAAACTTCCTACTGTATTAATAAGTGTTTTATAAATATGGAAGAATGGGGAGAGAAATGTCTGTCAGCTTCATTTTTAACCAGAAAGAAATAATCCAAGAAACCTCATCTCTGAAATAATTTAAGGCATTAAAGGTCTCACAGAGAATCAATATGAGGAAACTATATATTTCTTGTATGAACAAAATATATACCCTTGATGTTGGTGTACACATAGCTGTTAAGATGCATTGATAGAAATTAAAAAGAAGCAAAAGTACACTTCAAAATGTGTTTTTAATCAACAATTCTGAAAGAACACCATGTACAGTACATTAACATTATAATACCTCCATTTTAACAAACTATTTACTTCAATATTATAATACTTACATAATAAACAAACTAGTATAAACAACTATTCACAATGTGGTTCCTGCCATGCAAAGAGTGCCGCCCCACCCCAGCCCCATCCAGCCAATCAAAAACCTAATTAAAATTTTCCAAATTTAGTGTTACCGGATGATAATCAAGAAGTTTATAACTTTGAAATTTTCAAAATTTCTGTTCAGTCAAAGACAAAAGTGTTGAAACGCAACTTTTTGGGTTCAAATATTTGTTTTATTCAAACACATTGGGGATTGAAATAATAAAGACATACTGTAAATGTGTATGGGTTCCGGTTATTCAGACACCTTTTTTCAGGAAATTTAATCTCCTGACATGTTCGACTGCCAACTGTCAGTCTTCCTCAGAGGTGATTCTACTGATCGCTTTCATGTGTCCTCATTAATGTTCTCCCATAATTTGTATAAAATACAAAGATGGATGATTTCAATCGGACAACTCACTTTGATTAATAAACCTTTTCAACCAAAGAAAAAAGTGTTCAATGCTATTATTTGGGTTTTAAATAATTGCATTCAAAAACATTTATTTGATTTAAAAAGGTGTTTTTTAGGTGAAGTAATTTTTTTTAAATTATTATTTTTGAAGCAACTTTTTCTTTAATTGAATGATGAAGACACAACTCTTCCCGCTTTTAATTAATATTAATGATAATAATCTATGCAATGCGGTTAAGTTTGTTTAGTGAAATGACAATGTATAGCAGAAGTCATCCTAATATGTTATATTATGTGTGATTGCATACAGTGAGGGCAGATAAAGTCCAACAAACATCCAGAATTGTTAATTTGTTATATGAAATGAACACAGAGCCTCCAGTCCACTATGCTCACAGTTCCATTTACTTCAATTACCACTGCAAATTGACTTTGACGTCTCGGCGTCAAATAAAGCGGTTGTTAATAATGCACTGGGTTTATAGACACTGAAAGTGCTTTATATTGCAATTTTCTTTCATTTATGTCTTTCATAGTGGTGGTAAGCTACCACAGCTGGTGTTCTTTCATCCAAGTACTAACTTGCTCACTGTAGTTTCTGAGATCTAACGAAATGTGCGATGGTATTTCCCACGGCATTCTGAAGGTGGGCGTGGTGTGCTGTGTTTTTTCTGTTGAAGTCATTCATCATCATCGATGACTGTGCTTGACCTGCAGCAGCATTTGTATTACATGCTGCAGGTTTGCTCTTTTGAGGACTCGTAGGCAGTGATTGTTATTATTGCGCACCACGTCTCGCTGTTGTTCAAACAGTGAATAACAAAGAGGGCTCAAGGATTTTTCCTGTGTCTGTTTGTGTCTTAAAAGGAGAGCAAAGACACTTTACATATCCACAAAGTGGGAAATAAATAAATTACCGCTGTGCTTCTTCAAACGCAAACAGCTGTCAAAAAGTCACTGAGGGGCAGCACAAACACACACCCCATACACATACATCCCTAGAAATAAAATCTCTACTAAGGAAATTATTTTATTGTGCATAACCGTTTCCTTGCTGTTCGTCTTAGAACCAAATCAAGCAAATGACTTCGTCGTAGCTGTCTGCGCTGCTGTGTTGTGTCTCACTACAGAGTAATCCTTCTGTAGCCTCAGGACATGCCTATGATCTCTACTTTGAGAAAGCCAAAGAGACTTGGCAATAAAAAATATCATTAATATTGTGTAGCACCTTTGTTCGCTGAATGCAAATGACGTAAACGACGCAATAGGGAGTCGTTGGTAAACAAATAAGAACGTCTGAGATGAAAGCTTGAAAATATTCCCGCTCTTGTTTTCCAAATCGAGAAACAGGTTGATTTCTCAATGTAGGGACTGCGTGACTGGAGCCATCTTTGATTGTTGTTCTACAATGTTTAGCTAACAGTATGAAACCTAACACTAAAACAGAAGCAACAAAACAATCTTCCTTATTCCCCAACTTGACTATGTTTTAAAGTTTAAAAAACAAAAGCTTTTCTTTTGAATGCAGAGTTGTACTTCCAGTTGGTAAACAAGAAACAAACTTAAGCCACCTACCTTGTTGTATATTCGAGAATTGATATAGGAAACATTACCTAAGATTTATTGCACCAAGAGTAAGGATGAAACAAAATGTTTTATAGTCTCGAGTATGTCTAAAGGCTGCGTAAAATACTAAAATCTGTGCCAGATTTTATACTGGAGTATGGAAAAAGAAACCCATTAAGGAAAGCAATAAAATACACCTTTAATGTTATACGTACATGAGATATCCTCACATTGAATTATTTTTCGTCATTAGTCATATCTGGTGTTCTTAATTTTTGTGCATTTTGCGGCAATCAGTTAATGTTACCAAAATGCTAGAATAGGACAAACTCAAAGTTAACCCTTGTTTTTCATTGCATACTACTTTTAAGTAACAAAATGAAAATCTTATAGATGAAGATTTCAAAATCACTGCTTTGTAATAATAATAATAAATACATTTTATTTGTAATGCACTTTACATTTGATACCAAATCTCAAAGTGCTAAATAAAGTAAATAAATCTGGGTGAATATTGAATTTATATTGAAGAAAAATAAATAAATAATAAATAATTAAGAACTTAAGGGACCTATTTAAAGCAACCCCCCCATGAAATAAAATGAAAAAATAATGTGGTTTGACATTTGACTTGCAGTTTTTCTTTCTAAATACATAAAAAGGAACAAGTTATTTTTACTTATCCACTCTTTGGTCTATTTGTTTTACCTAATTATTACTTACTTATTACTGTCACAGTTTACTCAGGGTTTTTGCGACTGAAATATCAGAGTTTGATAAATCAGGGATACATTATATATTGAGTAAACTGTATAATTGTAAAACACCACTAACGCTGTGACAAGGAGGAATTAGGTGCGATATTTGTTCCCACTGACATTATACAATACATTTAGTCAGTGTGTACATATTTAAAAGGTCACAGAGTCAGTTTACAGTCTCTGGAGGGGCTTTGTTCTGACAACATCATTTTCTAACAACGTCATATTGACTGCAGGCTCTCACCCCCATTCAATTATCTACATTTACCTTACTACTTGGGCGACCATGGCTCAGGTGGTAGAGGGATCGTCTTCTGATCGAGAGGTTGGGGGTTAGATCCCAGTCTATACCAGTCTATGTATCGAACCTTAGGTTGCTCCCAGTGGTCGACTAGCGCCTTGCATGGCAGCTCAGTCCGATTGGTGTGTGAATGTGAGTATGATTGGGTGAATGAGCTGATATTGTAAAGCGCTTTGAGACTACTTCAGTGTGAGGATAAAGTGCTATATAAATCAAGTCCATTTACCATTTACTAGTGATTTTTAGTATTAAAGATTATACGGGTGCAACTCCTAAACTTTGAAATTAGTATGGTAAGCGATCACATAACCAGCACACATTATTAATTGTTGGTTGTTTTATTTTATATAATTCCAGCAAGATTCTTATTGCATTCTTTTTGAATAATATGTGAAGGTTTAATTTATTCAGAGAACTGTTCCTTAGGAAATCCACTTTGATCACCTGGTATGTTTCCACTGTCAACTGCCAGTCTTTGTCAGAGGCGTCTGCTGATCACTTTGATGTTTCCATTGAAGTTTCCTTGCCTTCTGCGTTGTAATTCCTGCAACATTCTTTTTGTTTTCTTTTGAATAGTGTGTTAAGGTTTCATTTATTCAGACAACTGTTCCACTTTGATCTCATGACATGTTTCGACTGACAACTGCCAGTCTTTGTCAAAGGTGTCTGCGTTGATGTTTCAAAGGTATCAAGGATGTTTCAAAGGAAACATCAAAGCAATTAGCAGACTTCTCTGATGAATACTGGCAGTTTTTTATTTATGGTTTGAACAAAGATTGAATAATCAGAATTGAAACAACCCTGACAACAGATAATATACTATATAGTTCCTATAAAACCTATATTTTACATGACGTGAGAAAATGACCTCCAAGCAGTTTTACCAATGAATGATAGCTTTAGCATAAACCATTAACGGATGTAGTGCTAGTGGTATTTTTGTTTGTTGGCACTGCAACACATACCAACCTTAGTTAAACATATATTTCAAATGAGCAGGAAATGCATTCTGCTGTATAGGTCAGTGTTCATATTCTTCAAAGCCCTCATTAACATTAGCAGCTAATTTCTTTTTATTTTTTTTTATTTAAAAAGCGGCTCATTCAGTGTGTCAGTAATTGAAAACATTAGATCTAACGCTCCAGAGGCTGCGCCACAATAGGGGATCATTAACTGAGCGGGATGCTAATTTAGCTTTCAGCTGGTTTTCTTTTAACTTAAGTGTAATTTATACCTCAAATGGCAAAACAGTGAACTGAGGGGGCCATTCTTAGACATTAAGTGCTTTCCCTCTTTTTCCCCTTTCATAGAATATATTTCTTTAACCATAGTAGCAGAATCAGTTATTAAAAGTCTGTCCATCTTGCCTTAATATTTGTATAATCTCAGTTTGAATCGTGCTGTTTTCCTGACTCTGTGCTCCATGCGATGGACACGTGAAGGGGTATATGTCCAAAGTCTATGCAATGGAGGGAAGGAAGTCGACTTGAATAATGGTATTTCTTTTTTTCTATCTGCGTGTGTACTTCTTTTTTAGGTTTACAGACCGTATGCTAAAAAAACTAAGTTTGCATTTCATTGGTATGGAGATGGTGCAGCACGGTTGGCAAGTATTCTCAGAGGTCGGACATCATTTCCCCTCAAACTAACAACCCCTGCAGAGCAAGACTGATTCCTAAATCACCAGTTAGGCTTTAATGAAAGCACACAGACGCTCACTGTGTTGTTTTCTAATTGAATGCAGTTCCATTGTTATTACCAGCAATAAATTGTTTCTAATGTGAAGGAAGGAATTGAATGCAAATCAATAATAATGAAGTATTTTCCTTGCAAATCTGCCCTTCATCATTAAAGAATTGTGTAAAAGCATGAAGTATAAAAGGAGTATTGACCTTACAGGACTTAATAGTATATTTGAGTTAACTTCCACAGTTTCTTTTGACTAAAGGAGGAACCCACAATTGCATAGAGTCTCATGAGCCACTATGTAGGCCCCAAAGCTGAGTTTTTGGCTCCATCCAAGGCAGGGGTGTCAAACTCATTTTAGTTCAGGGGCCAAACACGTTGCAGTTTGATCACAAGAGGGCCACAAATTTTATGCTGGACAATGAGTAATTTCAACATTATTGCGCACTAGTTTGCACTTGTACATACCCATAAAATACAAAATATGTAAGAAATCGACAGTATCCAAACAATAAGTGGTCCCAGTCCCAACAGGGGCTTCACTTTAAATGTGTGATTTGTGACCATTTTATATTTAATTAAGGAAAGTATTATGTAATAATTTTAGGAAAATTAAAAGATTTTGTAAAAAAAACTTTAAAAATGACAGCCATCATGCGATATATCCACTATCCAAGCAAAAAGTGACAGTTCCTGCAGGTTCTTCACTTAAATTTCCTTTATTTTGTGTTTCATTACATTTTCATTTAAAATTGTGTAGGGACTTCAATATCTACAAATTATTTTTTTGGTAATTCACACAATGAATGTTTTTTTTTTCCAGTCATTTTTACTTTCGCCCGCGGGACGAATTGTATGTTCTAAGTGGCTGGATTTGGCCCCTGAGCCTTGAGTTTGACAGGTGATCTCAGGAGAATCAAATGGACTTGTGTTTTTGCCTTATATGCTTAGAAGAAAATGTGATGGAAATGATTCATGGACCAATTATTAGTTTTGAAAACCTTCTATTATGTTGTGCAAATTCTGTAACACTGATGAAACGTTTTGGTCCAAGGATCATCAGCAGTCCTTAAAGACTTTTAAAGTTTTGTAGCTTCAATTTTTTCATGTTGAGCATGAGCATAGTTAATACCTCAAAGACCTAAAAAGAGTACAGGAGGTGAAGTTCATATAAAACCGACAAAACTTGTTGAACATCAATTGTCTTGGTGAGCTGTTGGAAGACGACATTTCATTAGTACACTTTGTCAATAGAGAAATCGTTTGCAGGGAAAGTGGTGTGTTATTAAAAAGGACCATCATAGACAAAAAGAAAGGGCTTTGTTCCTTTTTTGTGAAACATCCAACATTCATTCCACTATTTTGGACATTGAGGCTGTGGGCATGATGAGAGAGAAGGTTGTTCTTTCTACATTTTAACTTCCCATCAATCATCTAGCCTGTCTGTCCTTTATACCCCCTGCTGATGCAGCGTTGCCAGCCCACGTGCCTCTCCTCTCTGCCTTTCCTCAGTACAAGAAAAGTTGTCGTTCACTCTTTCCCTTCAGCAGCCAAGTGGCAGATATATTTGAAGAAAAATTACCACCATAACAACTCCTGCCATTTCCTATAACATCCTCATCCATCAATTAGGAGGATTGAAGTAGGTGGGGAGAGGAATTGGCAGAATAAGGCCAGACTTTTTAATGACTAAAGCACAGGAAGAGTCTCATGGTCTCCAGCTAGCTCGCCAGGGTAGGCCACCAGTGTCTGTGGACCAAGAAGGCTGGCATTGATCACCAAGTCAGAGTCTGCAAATAATGATGTGTATAATTTAAAACTAGGACTTTTCTAAGATTCAAGGACATCAAGATAGATTTTTTGGTTAAGTAAGCAACAGCATTTTTGATTGTCTTAGGAGTGATGCTTTACTTTTAGTTTGTGATTATAATCTGATGTATTTGACCAAGTTGCCAAAAATCAGGGAAAACCGGCTTCGTTTTCACTTTACTTGAATTACACCATTAAAGTACCAGTAATGCCAATATAATGGGAAATAATTTCAAATTAAAGGTCATTCAACATGATTTACTAGTCCAGAATAATCTCTCTTTAACAAGTCTTATGGTACCAGAACCGTTTCTGGCTATATGAGGACTATGCATTTGCAATAAGCCACTAGGAGGCCCCAAGTAGTGTCTTGCATCTGCAATAATGGTTTGAGTAACCACAAAAGCTCTCTTTCAATTCTAACCTGTAAACTACTGTACATAAAGTTAAAAAAAATAAATCCTGTTGCTTTATCTAACTACAAACATGATACGCAGCATTATCAAAAGCACACATCTCTGGCTGTACATTTAAAATACACTGAAGACATTTTACAGCTATGTGCTACATGGAGGTCATTATAAAAGTGCAGAACATAACCTCACCCACCTTCATGAATCAAAATGATTTTTCCAAATTGGAGTAGCTTACCACAAGTAAGCCATTCTATTGATAAGTTCAGAAGAACTACGGCTGGGCCCGCGGAACATCTCTGCACCGAATAGCACGTACCTAGTTCCCGAGAATTCAGTCAAATGACTCGGTTCCACCAAGTAAAACAAATCAAATTGTGTGACGTGAAATCGTAATATGTTGAATTGCTTTTGAAACGATATATCACACAACTATGTTCTGATATATTTAGAAATGACCAGAAAAAGGACAAAGGTCTCCGAGAGGTTCTTGACATCCGCTCATGGAATATCCATGTCAAATTACAGCCCGATTCAACGAACATTAACGGAGGAGTATTCATTTGAAAAATAGGGCTCTCAAATTCGACTTTTGTTTTTTTATTTCTTTTGGGGCCCCAAATTGACAAGCGGGCTTCGAGCATTGATGCATACACATCCATAGATTATACCTACCAAATTTCAGTTCGATCCGTTCACGAATAGCAGAGGAGTAACGATTTGAACTCGTGTACACAACACAAGAACAACAAAATGAGTGGCGTTTTGAGTCCGCTAACCTTGGTCTTTTAGGCCAGCTGAGTTCTTCATTTTACAAAAAAAAATGTTTTTTTCTTGAAGAAATGATAAAAAGTGACGATAACTGTTAAAAACTGAACAGTTTTTAATTTATTTTTTTATTTTTTTAAAGCCATGCAAATGTCAGAATCTTGGCTAAAGCATTCACCTATTTTATTAGGTGAAAAATAATCACGCAAAGGATGGGTATATTGAATTTACTTTAAAAACAAGACCTTACTCAATGTAATGGCCGAGCCCAGGTGTGTCAAACACATTTTACTTCTGGGGCCACATACAGCACACTTTGATCTGTTTTGGGCCAGACCAGTTAAATAACAGCTACTAGAACTAGAACTCTAAACATATCCTTCTTTCAGTGCAAAGCAATAGTTTACTCTATTAAGTAAAACTAACTTTTCTGACACATATTTTGAAAACTTTTATTTGTAAATTTTCCACGGTCTCACCTCCAGTACCCCCTGTAGTGCCATTGCATACCCCTAGGGGCACACGTAACCCCATTTGTGAAACACTGGTCTCGACTGTGGTGTGCTCTATCTTATGCCTAAATAAAGAAACCTGAACAATTACAAGTAGATGATGATGGATATATGGTAACCTATCCTTTCAATTGGAATACATGACTTTTCCTAAACTTTAGTTCCTAAATACCAAAGTTGTAACCCTTTGTTTTGTTTTCACGTTATCCAGTTATAGAAGCTCAAAAAAGGAGTAGGCTGAAGCTATAAAGCTTATATATGCTTACCCCGTGATCAATGTAATAAACATTTACATTTCCCAGTGATACAGCACAATACGGTCTGAATCCAAGTAATCAGAACAGCATTTT
Organism: Gouania willdenowi; assembly: GCF_900634775.1. NCBI lineage: Eukaryota > Metazoa > Chordata > Actinopteri > Blenniiformes > Gobiesocidae > Gouania > Gouania willdenowi. Next base: position 12,030,610 of record NC_041061.1, on the reverse strand, counting down.
TGATTTTAGAGGTGGGTAGTACTCGGCCACATTCACTTAAGTATCACAATGAATATCACAATTTCCACATTATTTTATGTTTTGTTTCACACAAATTATGGCGTCATTGAAAATAATCAGACTTTTCCGCTCTAACAGTTACTCAGTACTCACAGTACTCAAGTGATATTTTGTGACACTTTCCACTTACATTCAAGTAAAATGACTTCAAAACAAGGTTACTCCTACCTGAATGAATATCCTGGCTGCTCTACCTACCTCTGTTCTATTCTGAAGAATCTGTAATCAGTTGTGTAGTTTAATATTTCGACAGCGATTCCATTTTAAACATTTCCAAACATTCAATTATGCAACTTGCAAGACAACCTGCCAGATTCCACTTCCAACCATTCACAGCCCACTTAGCCCAATTTCACTCAGCGCTTCAGTGCAGCCCTTTTGCTTTTACTACTTCTACAGCAACCCAATGGGCTTCCTGTCGACTGCTCATAATCTGGCTACGCTTTAGAAGCTGGCAAGATTCGCATCAGAGGCAGCATGAGGGGGAGCAGGAGTCAGGACTCAAGATTTTCAAAAAAAACATTCGCTGTGTTCGTTGACATTTCCAGATGGAGACTTTTGTGCTCCTTCCTCACCTTTCATGTCGGTCCAAAATACGTTTCATTTGTTTTTGGCCCTGTCAGGCTCCACGGAGACTTTATGCCATTGGGGCGGACCTAGAAAAACAAAAGAGTTTTGTCAAAAGCTCCTGGAGGGGAAGCTATGCAAAGTAAAGCAGCATGATGTGATCAGCTCTTCATTTTATTCATGAACGATGCCAGCGTTTGGTTTAGAATCAGAGATGTGTGGTATTTCTGCTTTCCTTTGAAGATACTGAAAAGTTACTCCTTTAACAACTCAAGGGAAATCTACCAGAGGATCATTTACTGGAGCGTGAAGTTTTGTGCTGCTACAAATCAGATGTCTATTAGGGTTTGCCTCTTTTGTTATTGACAGAGCTTTGATGGCTGAGTAATCTTTAGAAATCGTCAGATTCTGTTGGTTCTTATTCACAGGAGAGGAGTTAGAGGACTGTAGAATAGTGTGAAAGACTAGAGGAGTGCAATGCTAGATTTGAATGGGGAAGCATATCTTGATATTAATAAAATGCAGTATTTCCATTGGTTTTATGAAGAAATCCTTTCAATAGATTATTTTAGAATTACTGGAAAGCGTTGATGCAGCAGTACCAGGCTGGCATTTCAAATTAAGTTTAAATAAAATACTAAAGTCCTGCTTTGATTCTGTTGTCCCTAAAACACGTGAAAACTTCTTCTGTTTTAGTCCTAAATATTGCATTGTGACAAAAGCAATGTTGGGTGACGAAAACAATGTTTGTTTAGTTTCACTTCTGACTTAGTTATTGTATCTAAAATGAGTATAAATTTAGTTTAAGTCATATTAATTACTTAAGTCACTAAATTACTTTCTATTCACAAATATTACTACCAAGAAGGGAGGTCTGATTACTTCTGAAAGACTTATTTAACATTGTGTCTTGCTGATTAACAATAACCTAAAATAATAACTGAGTACCTAAAAACCAACTTGTATCAGCAAGCATTCTAAGTCCAACCTGACCTAGCATTGTGTTTTGTTATAATTTATACTAGTTACTTGATTACATGCTCTTATACTCATTTATTGTATTTATTTTGAAGCCCTTTGTGACTATTGTCTGTGAGAAGCGCGATACAAATACATTTTGCTTACTTAACCTATCACAAGCTTAGAATTACCAACTGAATGGTAGGAAACGTTTCTACTTAGATTCGGCTCTGTTTGAAACTGCACACTCTGTACTATACACTACAAATTCAATGAGTACATACTTTCTGCTATATACTACACTGTAAGTATGATTAGGATGATGACTGTTCCCACTAAAGTATAGTACCTCCACGTTTCCCAAGATGCATTTCGAACCTACAACGACAAAAACCTGAAGCACACTGAGGCTAAGTATCTCTGTTGATTTGCCACCTTCTGAAAGTATTGGTTCAATTTATTTAATTCATGCCATTGATTTATTTTTCCCGGGACTATATACGTTTACTCAGTGTTTCTGTAAATGAACCAGAGTTAGCCAAAAAAATATTGACACAAAACCAAACCTTAGATTAAGTGGAACTAATGTAACAAAAAAAAAATTATGGCTGCTCTGTTGCAAAATATAAATTACTGACAAAAATGAGTCTTAGACTGTGTTCGAAATAGCACACACCGTACCATGCACTACAAACTGAGTATATACTGTCTACGAAATACCTTTAAAACTTCTGAAAGCATTTTAAGCGAGGACTTGGTGATTTCATCCATAAAACTCACCTATACACATTTAATTCCGACATTTCGGAGATTTGCCTTTTTTGCTACTGACTAAACTTCCACTTAACTTCAAAACAAGAGCTCTATTTACAAAAGCACTAAAAACTAATGGAAGACCAGAAGATATACTTTTGTTTTGAAACAGGGATGTTTGACTCTTACATTGAAGCCAGTCCCAGGATGATTTTATCTTCCGGTTGCAATGCATCATGGGGCGGTTGAGTATGACCACCATTGTCTAATCAATGTGTTATGCATTGAAAATGGCTTCACCGAACAGTTTATTGCACACTTTAGGCTTATGCTGCTCTCTTCTGCCACCTATTGACATGGAGGAGTATTAAACAAACTGCCTATGAATGGTGAAGGTACTGGAGATGTATACCAAAAAATAAATTACCGTAACGTAAAAAGGTTTATAAATTCCTGTCACTGCTTTTGGAATTGTGCAATTGTTGGTTTTTGTTTTGATATTTTTGACACAATGGATAGTGGCTAGAACAGTGTGAACATTACTGAGCTCTCACCTTGGATTATAATGAGGAGTCACTATCGCCTCAATATTTGCCAAGTGTCCTTCTACTAGTGATTCAGTATCTCATCTTTGCCACCTGACATTGTAGCTACCAGCTTGTCATTGCCTACACATCCACACAGCCATGAGATTTGGAATGATACACGTGTGTCTACAATCACTCACACTTCGTAAAGTTGTTTATTTCCCAAGCTGACATGATGAACCGATCCCGATCAGCGTCCTCTTTAGAATTCACTCCTTTCCCACCCCGGGGCTCTTCTTGCACAGATGTTTAGTCTTGTGAATGAATAGGTTTCCGTCTTTGCGACAAATGTGCAAGCTGGGTGTAGCTGTGAAAAATGTTTCCAGAGGTTGCACATTGTGCTAAGCCACCATTTAAAGCCCTGTCGATACCTGCAGCGCTGTATTGATCCACTGAGTCTTCTTGAAGGCTCAAAGCTTTACAGCTTATTGATAGATTATGTAGATTTACTTTGCCGTGTTCGGACGAGCTGTCTTTACCTTGATGTAAGACCAAAACAACAACCTCATCTATGCGGTTGGGAGCGAGATTTGTTTTGCACACACAACACATATCTGAATCCCACTGCACAGTGTTAAGAATAATGGCCAATCAGAGTATTAATACAGCAGGGAAAGAAGGGTTTTGTCTTTTTTTTTTTTGTCTTTGTGGTTTTGATGTTTTTTCAGCTTTCACATTTTGTGTGCTTTTGGACTCATCGTGTGTGTTTTTGTGTTCTTGTTGTAATTTCGTGTATTTTTCTGTCATTTTCTGCATTTTTGTTGTCTGTGCATTTTTGGGGTCACGTTCTGTATTTTCCTGTCATTTTATGTAAACACTGTGTGTGTGTTTGGTGCTATTCTGTAATATGTTGTTTTGTTTGTTCATTTTTTTTTTTTTTTTAAGTGGTCATTTTATGTATTTTGGAATTTTCGTGTATTTTGTGTTCTTGGTGTCATTTTGTATATTTTTGTCATTTTCTGCTTTTTTGGTGTCGATTTGTGCATTTTTGGGGTCAGTTTCTGTATTTTTGTTGTTGTTTTCTGTATTTTCCTGTCATTTTCTGTAATTTTGTAGTTTGTGTGTCTTTGGAGCTATTCTGTAATGTGTTGTCATTTTATGTCATTTTGTGCATTTTTTGCTGTGTTTTTCTGTACTTTGTATTTTGTTGAGCTGCACATTCCTTCCATCTTTTTGAAGTACAATTTTTTGGGATTTGCTTTAGGAACTGCAAAATAAGTAACTGCAGGACTACACATCACGTCTGCAGGACTGGACATCATGTCTGTTGAAACTAAATCCAGTTCTTATAATACTATATAAATCACTTTACACTCACTCAGAATTCTATTTTCCTTAAGGAAGGCAGGTAAAGTCACTTGTTTGAGAGAGAAAATAAGGATTAGCGAGATGCTTAAATTGCTCTGTCACTCTGTGATAGGTACTGGGGGCCATGTTTCTCCATGACATGACGACGACGCAGCCTGACTAAATAAAAAAGAAGAAGAAAAAAAAAAAAAACAGATGACAAGGTGTTGCTATGGAGACCTGAGAGAGGGAACCTGCAGCAGCTATCCATGGACAGTTTATGCAAACACACTCTCTGAGACACACAGTGATAAATATTACAGAGTAAGGTTGTAACGTTGACTGTCACTGACTGGGATATACAAATACAGGGTGGTAATAGGTAAACAAACCATGAAATATTAGAGTAATTTGAATGATATGTCTTAATGTTGATGTGAAGCTAAAACGTAAGTCATTACAGTCAATATATAGATGGATGATGGGTATAGGCTAAGTTTTCAACTTTTTCTAACAGCTATGAAGTTGTTTAGTCATGATACTCAGTCATTCTCCGCCATTTATCAATAATAAGTCATCCCACCCCCCACTCTTTGCTCCCTGCATCTGCTGGTATTTGAAGACACACGATGCTGACCCACTAAAAACTAAGTTTCCTACCTTCATTTTTCTCTGTTGTTTAAAATTAGCTCAAAATTGAATCATGATCCTCCGAACTATGCAAATATGTAAAGCAAATGACCATTATAATTATGCGTCATTGAAATTCCGATGAACAAGATGAAGCCCTCATATTGTAACATCCATCAATATGGTAATTTTAACATTTACTCACCTTTTCTCCACGTTCCTTGCATCGGTCTTTTCCTCTCTCTGAGACTTGAAAGCACTGCAGCTGTTTGAAAACGCACGTACACGCACACAAAACACACACACAGAGACTCTCTGCACACACAGCACAGCTCCACAAGGAATTATTCCCAACAGGGTAAAGTCACTGCTTTTCTCTTTTAGTAGCTACTTATTAACTCTTCCAAATATTAGTCTCTGGGATTGTCACTGGAAACAATGTCCTGTTTCATTTGCTTCACATCCTTTTGATTTGCAGGCAGCTCATTGCTGCCTAATCTAACAAAAAATGCAAATAATTAAAACATTTGTAATCATCACATCTCATTTATTACAATGATAAGACACTAGGCAGCCAAGTTATTTAGCTGTAACGCAGTCAGACACAAACATGTGCCAGTTACTCATCTGTGCAGAGAAAATACACCATAATAGATTTATTGTGTTTATACAGATTATTATCAGTATGAAGATTAATGTCTCCACAGGCGTGAAGCAGATCCTGCAATCTGCTTATCTGGGTGCTTATTTAGTAGGAAAGGTGGGTGTAACCAAAGCTGAGGCTCTGATCATTTGCAGAGCTGAAAGGAAGGTGACTGAAAATTAGTCCTGTCAGTAGACGTCGACCTCAGTACATCCCGCCACGATGCATGCGCTATTATTACATGGCAGGTGCCGGCATACTAATGACAATTTGGAGTTTCGACACTTAAACACATTTTAAAATTAATATTGGTCAATAAACTAAATAATTTCTTAATAATGTGACTTTTTTTCTCAAATATTACACATTTGCCTGCAGAAAATGATTTTTAGAAAACTGTTGACCAAGTTTTTGTGTTCAGCACATTGAAAAGAAATCATGATAATGTTATGCTTAATCAGTTATCACCATCAAATTAGGAAAAATCCTGAAATATGAACCAACACAAAAGTCATCTATTATTTTTGAATGGTGAACATTGAATGGGGTCAAATTGACCACAGGGATAATAGTAGGGTTAAATTTGTTTGATGATTGGAAACAGTAAAAAAATGCAGGTGATGATATTTTACTTTAAAAGTCCAATTTTCTCAAACAGTTGGGTATTGCAAATCTTAGAAATGACTCAAGCATACACAAGTCGTATTTATCTGTTCAGCTCTGTAATAATGCATTATTATGGACCTTCTGAGATGATTGAAGCAGAATAAAGAATGCTGATTGGTCACAAAATAATGCAGTGCTGGAGTGTATGGTAATGACGGAGCATATCTCTCAGAGCGTTCCAGCTTATTCAAGTGTTTTATGGACATTTGTGGAGGTCAGCTAAATAATGTGTTGGCAGACTCGGGGAAAGTTATGTTTTTAAAACACTAGGGACTGTAGAGCTTTTTTATATGACCTTTTTTTTCTGGGTTTGTCGAAAGATTTGCTATTACTTCAGTAACTTTTGAATAATATCCTTTCAATGTGTTTGATATTTAAAGTGTTGAAGTAGTCTTCTGTTCTCCCCGTGCTGCGTGGGTTTCCTCTGGGTACTCCAGCTTCCTCCCACAATCCAAAAACATGACTGTTAGGTTGATTGGAGTCTTTAAATTTACCATAGGAGTGAGTGTGAGTGGTTGTTTGTGTCTGTGTTGCCCTGCAATGGACTGGTGCCCTGTCCAGGGTGTACCCCCGCCGAGCGCCCAGTGTGAGCCGGAAATGGGTGCCGGCAGACCCTCACGACCCTGAAAATCAGGAACAAGCAGCTCTGAAAATGGATGGATGGAACTACTCTTCTATGTCACTAGGTGGCAGTAGGTAGCTAAATGAGTTACATCAATTTCTTTTCACCTTACATAGATGACTAGATGTATTAACAATAACCCTAATACATGTTGTAATCAAGAACCCTGATACATGTAAAGCTACAAGCACGATCGTAGTTCTCTGCTTCCTTCACAGCAGACTGCTCCGCTAACCAACAACATAACGGGAGTGTCTTCCAGGGTCTTTGTTCTCTTCTGATTCCTGTTCCAAGAATTATTATCTTCTGCTCTTGTCCACATCTTTTTTATGATGCTGTGTGTGTGTTTAGACATTTACTTAGTCAATTTCCCCCAATAATTATTCTACACAAGCATTCAGGTTAAAATCCAACATTCTGACAACCCTCATATAATCATTGTACAGAATCTGACAGTTTTTTAATTCCAAGCTAAAATGCATTGAGGAGTTAGGTAATGTAACAAGGTTTGATGTGGTTCACTGGCACCTATAGTGACTGGGCTTTTACGTGCTATGCATGTGTTAGAGCAATGAAATCGATTTGGACATTTTATATCGATACGATAATTGCATGGTGAAATACTGTGATATATCCCCAAATCAATTTTTTTCTTACACCCTTAGTGTTCCCGAAGTTCTAAGGCCATCAAAGTTTGCAATATATTAGGAAAGGTTGAAAACTCAACCCATAAACGGCAGGTGATGGATTCTACTCAAAACTGCATGCACCATACTGTGTCTGCTACTTTAAAAGTTTGATAACAATGTATGATTAGTCGAGTGTATAGTCTAGACGTATAAAAAGCTTATGAAACCTGTACTTTCTTGCATTTCATCAAATATAAAAGCAATCATCTATCGGGAAGCCTGCAGAGAAAATTGTTGTTGAGGTTCGGTTTCCCTTCCTCAGCTCGACTAAAAATAACGCTGAATTGCAGCCAGGGAAGGTCAGTATGGATTATGGAAGCGGTGCTCCCCGTGGAAAAGAGTTGTTTGTTGTCCGTCCCAATGTCAGATGGAGAATCAGGAAGAAAAGTGCCTCACTCAGCAGGTCGAGACTGCCTGTCAATGATAATCCAATGGAACAGCTGATCTGGGTGGGATGGAGCTCTGCCAGCTAGCTAGGAGGAGACTAGCTGGGGAGTCTGGATGAAGCTGCTTAAAAAACTGTCAGCCAGAAAAATCAAGATGGAGAAATGAATTTAAATGCACTGTATGTTGGACAGCAATAAGTGATAAAGCTGTGCAGCGACAGAATGTTTATTAGTCAGTGTGTATGCAGTCATTTATATAGATTTTAAATTAATTTAATGAATTATTTTCCTCTGTCTTTTGTGTTAAGGATAGTAAGCTAGGTTACAGAATGAGGATGAAGAGGATAGTTATGTTGATATGATGCCATGATCCACACTCCACAAGTAATATTGTTGTTTACATAGGTTTTGTATACATATATTTTTTTTTTTCTTTTGTTTTTTAATCTTTATTAACCCTCCTATTATCCTCAAGGGATATTTTCCTGCAAAAAAGGATTTTCAGAAAATTGTTGACAAAGTTTTTGTGTCAGGCATTTTGTTTATTTACCCTTGATAATGAAACCTTGACCTGTTCTCATTTTCATTTTCATTTATTGTTTATTTAAAAGGGACAATGCACATTAATAGACAAACTGTAGATGCTGTAAATGAGCCAGAGTTAGCTAAAAGAGGCTAGTTTTCATCTGTTGTCCCTGGCCAGATTTTAAAAGGCAACTAGAAATGTAAAAGGTATTAAAATACAGAAGGAGAATACAACATGACAAAAGAGAGCTTTGGTATGACAAATAACAAAAAAATTACTGATAAAACAAAGCACCAAGCCTACACTAAAACTCTCAGAATTGCCACACAGTAAATAACAACTGGAACACAGTTCAAACAAAAAAGTTAATCCATATTTAACACCAGATAAACAATGTACAAAACTTAAAATAAAATGAAATAAAAACCCAGTGTGAACATAATTTGTGAGATGGCTTATTTTCTCTCGCTCCACTATGTCATGTATCAACTCTGCACCTGCAGGTGTGAGGATGTAAGGTCACACACATACAGACAAGTTTTACACAGCTAAAACCACTTGAGGTCAAATTGACCACCAGACGAACACCAATGCGTGCAATATGTGTTCAGAACACTGAAAAAATAATTTTTTGCTTAATCAATTGTAAGGCAAGGCAAATTTATTTGTATAGCGCATTTAATAGTCAGGGCAACTCAATGTGCTTTACATGATAAAACATTCAATTGTTTAAAATCAATAAGGACATTTAAAATCATCAATAAAATCAATTAAAATCATCAGTAAAATCATCAACAAACACATTACATCAACAACATGACCAGAAATTTCTCTCTCAATCATATGCAGTAGAGAAAAAAAGTGCCTTTAACTTTGATTTAAAAATGTTCACATTAGATGCTGACTTTAGCTCTGCTGGCAGTTTGTTCCACTTCTTTGCAGCATAACAACTAAACGCAGCATCACCATGTTTACTGTGAGCCATGGGCTCCACTATCTGACCTGTGTCCATAGATCTGAGAGACCTGCTGGGTTCATACCTTACTAACATGTCACTGATGTATTCTGGACCAAACCCATTCACAGATTTATACACCAGCAGCAGAACTTTAAAGTCTATTCTGAGGCTGACTGAGAGCTAGTGTGAAGACTTTAAAACTTTACCCATCAAATTAGAAAAGTCATGAAATATGAAACATAAAAAAGGCAACTGTTATTTTTTTGAATGAAAAACTTTGAATGGGGTCCGATTGACCTCAAGGATAATAACAGAAGTTAAAGGTAAGCTATCCACCTGATTCCTGGGGCTACTTTCTGGTTATCAGTGAAGTATACTGTGATAAACAAGCAGATTACATTTAAAGAAAACAGATTAAAAAAGGTTTGAGAACCACTGGATTAGAGTGTAAAAGACATTTTCCAAAGCTGCCCTGCTTTGCAAAGACAAAATTTAAATATCGTGGCCTCATCCTCAGAGTTTAGTGAGAGTTGCACCAGAGCGGAGATGGTAACCTCTGCGTAAACGTCACCACGACCTCACATCTAAAGGAAAGCTCTTTATCCATGCAAGCTTTAAGTGAAGGTATTCTTTTCTGGGGAGCTTCTGCAGTGCTTAGACTCACCATCAGTTTCAGAAATTACCTTGAAGTGCACCTTGAGTCCATGTTGCCTCTGCTCTGAGAATGGGGACGCGTAGAGAGCTCAAAGTTCAAAGCAGGTAATGCTCAGCACAGGATCTCTTTGGGATGATGTGCCAATGTTCAGGTATGTTGCACCTGTTAAGAAAGGAGATTTCTGCTTTGCTGAAGGACAAATTTAACTTTCACTGCGTCACCCAAGGCCTATTTTCTGAAGTCATTGGATCCTAATTCCAGCAAGTTCATTTTGTCTTCTTTTTGAATAATGTGTTAAGGTTTCCATTATTCAGACAACATTTTTTAAAGAAATTTACTTTGATCTCCAGACATTTTTCAACTGTTAACTGCCAGTCTTCTTCAGAGTCATCTGCTGATCCCTTTGATGTGTCCTCGACTTCTGCGTAATAATTCCAGCAAGTTAATTTTGTCTTCTTTTTGAACAGTATGGCAAAAAATGAAAAGTGCTTTTTTTCTGAATTTAGGGCTTTGGAAGGAACCTAAATACTAGTGCAAAAATGACTACGGCAATTAAACGGGGTAAGACTGAAGTTTAGTATGTCAGGGTCTGTCATTTTTTGTTTGTGTGTAGCCCTTTTTGTCCTTTTAATTCCCCGTTTATTCTTGTCTTTTTGTTTCCAGATATTCCTGCTCTTGTCTCCGCCTCCCAGAGATGTCTGTGTTTTTGGCTTTCTGAAAAGCACAAAAAATTGGAGATAAGGTGCAGTATGGCAAAAAGGTGAAAAATTGTTGAATTCTTTTTTTCTGGATTTAAGGCTATGGAATAGTGCAAAAATTACCAAATCAATTAAACAGGGTTAGACGAAAGTGAAGTACAAAAATTGACAAAATCAGTGTGTTTGGATTGTGAGTGATTAGCTGCCTTATGTATTGCACCCAGGTGTCGCCCGTTCCCTATCAGGCCTCCTTCACTATTGAGCTGACTGCTTAGACACAGAATGGCTGCTAGTTCGTTGTCAATGTTTACCTCCTCGTGTGCTGCTGCGTTTTGTCCCATGGTCCTGCAAGGAAAAGGCCGATCTAAGACGACAGCCCAGCCCCACCAGGTCCAGGCTTGTTTAAACGAGTTCCCTAGCTTCCAGGCTAGCTTAACTCTGCCACCACAGCCGGTTCCCTGCCCTTTTCGTCTGGACCGCCAGAGCCCTCTTCTGTCGTGTCCGGTCTGTCACTCAGCAAACCGCCAAACAAGCGCTCCCCAATCATGGCAGACCTCCGGCTCATCACTCCCCAGTCTTGTTTTTGGGAATGTTCTACCTGGTTCTTCCACCGGAACCCCTGCCAACTCCCAGGCATTGTTTTGGAGCATTTGAAACCCGCTGCTTAAGGGGGGGTTATGTCAGAGTCTGTCATGTTTTGTTTGTGTGTAGCCCTTTTGGTCTTTTTTTTTTTTTATTTTTTTGAGAGTCTTTGTTTGTTCTGTTATCGAGTCTACCTTCATGTGTTAACTCTTGTCTTTGTCTTTCCAGGTATTGCTGCTTGTGTCTCCACCTCCAGGTGAAGTAAGTGTTTGAGTTTCTGAAAAGCACAAAACATTTGGAGGTAAGGTGCAGTGTGGCTAAAAAATGAAAAAAAAAAATCTGGATTTAGGACTGAGGTGAATTAGAGAAACTGACATAAATACTAAAAACCACAAAAAATTGGCAAAAAAATGTCTTTTTTTTTTCTCCTGGATCTAAGGCTTTGGAATTACTCTAAATACAAGTGCAAAAATTACCACTGCAGTTATTTGGGGTTAGACTGTAGTAAAGTAGAGAAAATGACAAAAATTGAAAAGCACAAAAAAAATAAGGCGCGGCATGGCCAAAAAGTGAAAAAATTTAGAATTTTTTTTTCTTGATCTAAGGCTTATAAATTAAAAAGCACAAAAAATTAAGGCGCAGCATGGCCAAAAAGTGAAAAAAATTATTTTTTTTTCTTGATCTAAGGCTTTGGAATTACTCTAAATACAACTGCAAAAAATACCACGGCAGTTATTTTGTGTTGGACTGAAGTAAAGTGGAGAAAATGACAAAAATTAAAAAGCACAAAAAATTAAGGCGCGGCATGGCCAAAAAGTGAAAAAAATCATTTATTTTTTTTTCTTGATCTAAGGCTTATAAATTAAAAAGCACAAAAAATTAAGGCGCAGCATGGCCAAAAAGTGAAAAAAATTATTTTTTTTTCTTGATCTAAGGCTTTGGAATTACTCTAAATACAACTGCAAAAAATACCACGGCAGTTATTTTGTGTTGGACTGAAGTAAAGTGGAGAAAATGACAAAAATTAAAAAGCACAAAAAATTAAGGCGCGGCATGGCCAAAAAGTGAAAAAAATTATTTATTTTTTTTTTCTTGATCTAAGGCTTTGGAATTACTCTAAATACAACTGCAAAAAATACCACGGCAGTTATTTTGTGTTGGAATGAAGTAAAGTGGAGAAAATGACAAAAATTAAAAAGCACAAAAAATTAAGGCCAAAAAGTGAAAAAAAATATTTATTTTTTTTTCTTGATCTAAGGCTTTGGAATTACTCTAAATACAACTGCAAAAAATACCACGGCAGTTATTTTGTGTTGGAATGAAGTAAAGTAGAGAAAATGACAAAAATTAAAAAGCACAAAAAAATAAGGCGCGGCATGGCCAAAAAGTGAAAAAAATTATTATTTTTTTTTTCTTGATCTAAGGCTTTGGAATTACTCTAAATACAACTGCAAAAATACCACGGCAGTTATTTTGTGTTGGAATGAAGTAAAGTAGAGAAAATGACAAAAATTAAAAAGCACAAAAAAATAAGGCGCGGCATGGCCAAAAAGTGAAAAAAATTATTTATTTTTTTTTCTTGATCTAAGGCTTTGGAATTACTCTAAATACAACTGCAAAAAATACCACGGCAGTTATTTTGTGTTGGAATGAAGTAAAGTAGAGAAAATGACAAAAATTAAAAAGCACAAAAAAATAAGGCGCGGCATGGCCAAAAAGTGAAAAAAATTATTATTTTTTTTTTCTTGATCTAAGGCTTTGGAATTACTCTAAATACAACTGCAAAAAATACCACGGCAGTTATTTTGTGTTGGAATGAAGTAAAGTAGAGAAAATGACAAAAATTAAAAAGCACAAAAAAATAAGGCGCGGCATGGCCAAAAAGTGAAAAAATTTTTTTTTTTTTTTTCTTGATCTAAGGCTTTGGAATTACTCTAAATACAACTGCAAAAAATACCACGGCAGTTATTTTGTGTTGGAATGAAGTAAAGTGGAGAAAATGACAAAAATTAAAAAGCACAAAAAAATAAGGCGCGGCATGGCCAAAAAGTGAAAAAAAATTTTTATTTTTTTTTTCTTGATCTAAGGCTTTGGAATTACTCTAAATACAAGTGCAAAAAATACCACGGCAGTTATTTTGTGTTGGAATGAAGTAAAGTAGAGAAAATGACAAAAATTAAAAAGCACAAAAAAATAAGGCGCGGCATGGCCAAAAAGTGAAAAAAATAATTTTTTTTTTCTTGATCTAAGGCTTTGGAATTACTCTAAATACAACTGCAAAAAATACCACGGCAGTTATTTTGTGTTGGAATGAAGTAAAGTAGAGAAAATGACAAAAATTAAAAAGCACAAAAAAATAAGGCGCGGCATGGCCAAAAAGTGAAAAAATTTTTATTTTTTTTTTCTTGATCTAAGGCTTTGGAATTACTCTAAATACAACTGCAAAAAATACCACGGCAGTTATTTTGTGTTGGAATGAAGTAAAGTAGAGAAAATGACAAAAATTAAAAAGCACAAAAAAATAAGGCGCGGCATGGCCAAAAAGTGAAAAAAATTATTATTTTTTTTTTCTTGATCTAAGGCTTTGGAATTACTCTAAATACAACTGCAAAAATTACCACGGCAGTTATTTTGTGTTGGAATGAAGTAAAGTAGAGAAAATGACAAAAATTAAAAAGCACAAAAAAATAAGGCGCGGCATGGCCAAAAAGTGAAAAAAAATTTTTATTTTTTTTTTCTTGATCTAAGGCTTTGGAATTACTCTAAATACAACTGCAAAAATTACCACGGCAGTTATTTTGTGTTGGAATGAAGTAAAGTAGAGAAAATGACAAAAATTAAAAAGCACAAAAAAATAAGGCGCGGCATGGCCAAAAAGTGAAAAAAATTATTTATTTTTTTTTCTTGATCTAAGGCTTTGGAATTACTCTAAATACAACTGCAAAAAATACCACGGCAGTTATTTTGTGTTGGAATGAAGTAAAGTAGAGAAAATGACAAAAATTAAAAAGCACAAAAAAATAAGGCGCGGCATGGCCAAAAAGTGAAAAAAATTATTATTTTTTTTTTCTTGATCTAAGGCTTTGGAATTACTCTAAATACAACTGCAAAAATTACCACGGCAGTTATTTTGTGTTGGAATGAAGAAAAGTAGAGAAAATGACAAAAATTAAAAAGCACAAAAAAATAAGGCGCGGCATGGCCAAAAAGTGAAAAAATTTTTATTTTTTTTTTCTTGATCTAAGGCTTTGGAATTACTCTAAATACAACTGCAAAAAATACCACGGCAGTTATTTTGTGTTGGAATGAAGTAAAGTAGAGAAAATGACAAAAATTAAAAAGCACAAAAAAATAAGGCGCGGCATGGCCAAAAAGTGAAAAAATTTATAATTTTTTTTTTCTTGATCTAAGGCTTTGGAATTACTCTAAATACAACTGCAAAAAATACCACGGCAGTTATTTTGTGTTGGAATGAAGTAAAGTAGAGAAAATGACAAAAATTAAAAAGCACAAAAAAATAAGGCGCGGCATGGCCAAAAAGTGAAAAAAATTTTTTATTTTTTTTTTCTTGATCTAAGGCTTTGGAATTACTCTAAATACAACTGCAAAAATACCACGGCAGTTATTTTGTGTTGGAATGAAGAAAAGTAGAGAAAATGACAAAAATTAAAAAGCACAAAAAAATAAGGCGCGGCATGGCCAAAAAGTGAAAAAATTTATAATTTTTTTTTCTTGATCTAAGGCTTTGGAATTACTCTAAATACAACTGCAAAAATACCACGGCAGTTATTTTGTGTTGGAATGAAGAAAAGTAGAGAAAATGACAAAAATTAAAAAGCACAAAAAAATAAGGCGCGGCATGGCCAAAAAGTGAAAAAATTTATAATTTTTTTTTTCTTGATCTAAGGCTTTGGAATTACTCTAAATACAACTGCAAAAATACCACGGCAGTTATTTTGTGTTGGAATGAAGAAAAGTAGAGAAAATGAAAAAAATTAAAAAGCACAAAAAAATAAGGCGCGGCATGGCCAAAAAGTGAAAAAAATTATAATTTTTTTTTTCTTGATCTAAGGCTTTGGAATTACTCTAAATACAACTGCAAAAATACCACGGCAGTTATTTTGTGTTGGAATGAAGAAAAGTAGAGAAAATGACAAAAATTAAAAAGCACAAAAAAATAAGGCGCGGCATGGCCAAAAAGTGAAAAAATTTATAATTTTTTTTTTCTTGATCTAAGGCTTTGGAATTACTCTAAATACAACTGCAAAAATACCACGGCAGTTATTTTGTGTTGGAATGAAGAAAAGTAGAGAAAATGACAAAAATTAAAAAGCACAAAAAAATAAGGCGCGGCATGGCCAAAAAGTGAAAAAATTTATAATTTTTTTTTTCTTGATCTAAGGCTTTGGAATTACTCTAAATACAAGTGCAAAAATACCACGGCAGTTATTTTGTGTTGGAATGAAGAAAAGTAGAGAAAATGACAAAAATTAAAAAGCACAAAAAAATAAGGCGCGGCATGGCCAAAAAGTGAAAAAATTTATAATTTTTTTTTTCTTGATCTAAGGCTTTGGAATTACTCTAAATACAAGTGCAAAAAATACCACGGCAGTTATTTTGTGTTGGAATGAAGAAAAGTAGAGAAAATGACAAAAATTAAAAAGCACAAAAAAATAAGGCGCGGCATGGCCAAAAAGTGAAAAAATTTATAATTTTTTTTTTCTTGATCTAAGGCTTTGGAATTACTCTAAATACAACTGCAAAAATTACCACGGCAGTTATTTTGTGTTGGAATGAAGAAAAGTAGAGAAAATGACAAAAATTAAAAAGCACAAAAAAATAAGGCGCGGCATGGCCAAAAAGTGAAAAAATTTATAATTTTTTTTTTCTTGATCTAAGGCTTTGGAATTACTCTAAATACAAGTGCAAAAATTACCACGGCAGTTATTTTGTGTTGGAATGAAGAAAAGTAGAGAAAATGACAAAAATTAAAAAGCACAAAAAAATAAGGCGCGGCATGGCCAAAAAGTGAAAAAATTTATAATTTTTTTTTTCTTGATCTAAGGCTTTGGAATTACTCTAAATACAAGTGCAAAACTACCACGGCAGTTATTTTGTGTTGGAATGAAGAAAAGTAGAGAAAATGACAAAAATTAAAAAGCACAAAAAAATAAGGCGCGGCATGGCCAAAAAGTGAAAAAATTTATAATTTTTTTTTTCTTGATCTAAGGCTTTGGAATTACTCTAAATACAACTGCAAAAAATACCACGGCAGTTATTTTGTGTTGGAATGAAGAAAAGTAGAGAAAATGACAAAAATTAAAAAGCACAAAAAAATAAGGCGCGGCATGGCCAAAAAGTGAAAAAAATTATAAATTTTTTTTTCTTGATCTAAGGCTTTGGAATTACTCTAAATACAACTGCAAAAAATACCACGGCAGTTATTTTGTGTTGGAATGAAGTAAAGTAGAGAAAATGACAAAAATTAAAAAGCACAAAAAATAAGGCGCGGCATGGCCAAAAAGTGAAAAAAAAATTTTATTTTTTTTTTTCTTGATCTAAGGCTTTGGAATTACTCTAAATACAACTGCAAAAAATACCACGGCAGTTATTTTGTGTTGGAATGAAGAAAAGTAGAGAAAATGACAAAAATTAAAAAGCACAAAAAAATAAGGCGCGGCATGGCCAAAAAGTGAAAAAAATTATTTTTTTTTTTCTTGATCTAAGGCTTTGGAATTACTCTAAATACAACTGCAAAAATTACCACGGCAGTTATTTTGTGTTGGAATGAAGTAAAGTAGAGAAAATGACAAAAATTAAAAAGCACAAAAAAATAAGGCGCGGCATGGCCAAAAAGTGAAAAAATTATTATTTTTTTTTTCTTGATCTAAGGCTTTGGAATTACTCTAAATACAACTGCAAAAATACCACGGCAGTTATTTTGTGTTGGAATGAAGTAAAGTAGAGAAAATGACAAAAATTAAAAAGCACAAAAAAATAAGGCGCGGCATGGCCAAAAAGTGAAAAAAATTATTATTTTTTTTTTCTTGATCTAAGGCTTTGGAATTACTCTAAATACAACTGCAAAAATACCACGGCAGTTATTTTGTGTTGGAATGAAGTAAAGTAGAGAAAATGACAAAAATTAAAAAGCACAAAAAAATAAGGCGCGGCATGGCCAAAAAGTGAAAAAAAATTTTTATTTTTTTTTTCTTGATCTAAGGCTTTGGAATTACTCTAAATACAACTGCAAAAATTACCACGGCAGTTATTTTGTGTTGGAATGAAGTAAAGTAGAGAAAATGACAAAAATTAAAAAGCACAAAAAAATAAGGCGCGGCATGGCCAAAAAGTGAAAAAAATAATAATTTTTTTTTTCTTGATCTAAGGCTTTGGAATTACTCTAAATACAACTGCAAAAAATACCACGGCAGTTATTTTGTGTTGGAATGAAGAAAAGTAGAGAAAATGACAAAAATTAAAAAGCACAAAAAAATAAGGCGCGGCATGGCCAAAAAGTGAAAAAATTATAATTTTTTTTTTCTTGATCTAAGGCTTTGGAATTACTCTAAATACAACTGCAAAAAATACCACGGCAGTTATTTTGTGTTGGAATGAAGAAAAGTAGAGAAAATGACAAAAATTAAAAAGCACAAAAAAATAAGGCGCGGCATGGCCAAAAAGTGAAAAAAAAATTTTATTTTTTTTTTCCTAATCTAAGGCTTTGGAATTACTCTAAATACAAGTGCAAAAAATACCACGGCAGTTATTTTGTGTTGGACTGATGTAAAGTAGAGAAAATGACAAAAATTAAAAAGCACAAAAAAATAAGGCGCGGCATGGCCAAAAAGTGAAAAAAATTATAATTTTTTTTTTCTTGATCTAAGGCTTTGGAATTACTCTAAATACAACTGCAAAAAATACCACGGCAGTTATTTTGTGTTGGAATGAAGAAAAGTAGAGAAAATGACAAAAATTAAAAAGCACAAAAAAATAAGGCGCGGCATGGCCAAAAAGTGAAAAAATTTATAATTTTTTTTTCTTGATCTAAGGCTTTGGAATTACTCTAAATACAACTGCAAAAATTACCACGGCAGTTATTTTGTGTTGGAATGAAGAAAAGTAGAGAAAATGACAAAAATTAAAAAGCACAAAAAAATAAGGCGCGGCATGGCCAAAAAGTGAAAAAATTTATAATTTTTTTTTTCTTGATCTAAGGCTTTGGAATTACTCTAAATACAAGTGCAAAAATTACCACGGCAGTTATTTTGTGTTGGAATGAAGAAAAGTAGAGAAAATGACAAAAATTAAAAAGCACAAAAAAATAAGGCGCGGCATGGCCAAAAAGTGAAAAAATTTATAATTTTTTTTTTCTTGATCTAAGGCTTTGGAATTACTCTAAATACAACTGCAAAAATTACCACGGCAGTTATTTTGTGTTGGAATGAAGAAAAGTAGAGAAAATGACAAAAATTAAAAAGCACAAAAAAATAAGGCGCGGCATGGCCAAAAGGTGAAAAAATTTATAATTTTTTTTTTCTTGATCTAAGGCTTTGGAATTACTCTAAATACAAGTGCAAAAATACCACGGCAGTTATTTTGTGTTGGAATGAAGAAAAGTAGAGAAAATGACAAAAATTAAAAAGCACAAAAAAATAAGGCGCGGCATGGCCAAAAAGTGAAAAAATTTATAATTTTTTTTTTCTTGATCTAAGGCTTTGGAATTACTCTAAATACAACTGCAAAACTTCCCACGGCAGTTATTTTGTGTTGGAATGAAGAAAAGTAGAGAAAATGACAAAAATTAAAAAGCACAAAAAAATAAGGCGCGGCATGGCCAAAAAGTGAAAAAATTTAGAATTTTTTTTTTCTTGATCTAAGGCTTTGGAATTACTCTAAATACAAGTGCAAAAATACCACGGCAGTTATTTTGTTTTGGAATGAAGAAAAGTAGAGAAAATGACAAAAATTAAAAAGCACAAAAAAATAAGGCGCGGCATGGCCAAAAAGTGAAAAAATTTATAATTTTTTTTTTCTTGATCTAAGGCTTTGGAATTACTCTAAATACAACTGCAAAAAATACCACGGCAGTTATTTTGTGTTGGAATGAAGAAAAGTAGAGAAAATGACAAAAATTAAAAAGCACAAAAAAATAAGGCGCGGCATGGCCAAAAAGTGAAAAAATTTATAATTTTTTTTTTCTTGATCTAAGGCTTTGGAATTACTCTAAATACAACTGCAAAAATACCACGGCAGTTATTTTGTGTTGGAATGAAGAAAAGTAGAGAAAATGACAAAAATTAAAAAGCACAAAAAAATAAGGCGCGGCATGGCCAAAAAGTGAAAAAATTATAAATTTTTTTTTCTTGATCTAAGGCTTTGGAATTACTCTAAATACAACTGCAAAAATACCACGGCAGTTATTTTGTGTTGGAATGAAGAAAAGTAGAGAAAATGACAAAAATTAAAAAGCACAAAAAAATAAGGCGCGGCATGGCCAAAAAGTGAAAAAAATTATAATTTTTTTTTTTCTTGATCTAAGGCTTTGGAATTACTCTAAATACAACTGCAAAAAATACCACGGCAGTTATTTTGTGTTGGAATGAAGTAAAGTAGAGAAAATGACAAAAATTAAAAAGCACAAAAAAATAAGGCGCGGCATGGCCAAAAGGTGAAAAAATTTATAATTTTTTTTTTCTTGATCTAAGGCTTTGGAATTACTCTAAATACAACTGCAAAAATACCACGGCAGTTATTTTGTGTTGGAATGAAGAAAAGTAGAGAAAATGACAAAAATTAAAAAGCACAAAAAAATAAGGCGCGGCATGGCCAAAAGTGAAAAAATTTATAATTTTTTTTTTCTTGATCTAAGGCTTTGGAATTACTTTAAATACAAGTGCAAAAATACCACGGCAGTTATTTTGTGTTGGAATGAAGAAAAGTAGAGAAAATGACAAAAATTAAAAAGCACAAAAAAATAAGGCGCGGCATGGCCAAAAAGTGAAAAAATTTATAATTTTTTTTTTCTTGATCTAAGGCTTTGGAATTACTCTAAATACAACTGCAAAAAATACCACGGCAGTTATTTTGTGTTGGAATGAAGTAAAGTAGAGAAAATGACAAAAATTAAAAAGCACAAAAAAATAAGGCGCGGCATGGCCAAAAAGTGAAAAAAATTATAATTTTTTTTTTCTTGATCTAAGGCTTTGGAATTACTCTAAATACAACTGCAAAAATACCACGGCAGTTATTTTGTGTTGGAATGAAGAAAAGTAGAGAAAATGACAAAAATTAAAAAGCACAAAAAAATAAGGCGCGGCATGGCCAAAAAGTGAAAAAAATAAATAATTTTTTTTTCTTGATCTAAGGCTTTGGAATTACTCTAAATACAACTGCAAAAATACCACAGCAGTTATTTTGTGTTGGAATGAAGAAAAGTAGAGAAAATGACAAAAATTAAAAAGCACAAAAAAATAAGGCGCGGCATGGCCAAAAAGTGAAAAAAATTATAATTTTTTTTTTCTTGATCTAAGGCTTTGGAATTACTCTAAATACAACTGCAAAAATTACCACGGCAGTTATTTTGTGTTGGAATGAAGAAAAGTAGAGAAAATGACAAAAATTAAAAAGCACAAAAAAATAAGGCGCGGCATGGCCAAAAAGTAAAAAAAATTTATAATTTTTTTTTTTCTTGATCTAAGGCTTTGGAATTACTCTAAATACAACTGCAAAAATACCACGGCAGTTATTTTGTGTTGGAATGAAGAAAAGTAGAGAAAATGACAAAAATTAAAAAGCACAAAAAATAAGGCGCGGCATGGCCAAAAAGTGAAAAAAATTATTATTTTTTTTTTCTTGATCTAAGGCTTTGGAATTACTCTAAATACAACTGCAAAAATACCACGGCAGTTATTTTGTGTTGGAATGAAGTAAAGTAGAGAAAATGACAAAAATTAAAAAGCACAAAAAAATAAGGCGCGGCATGGCCAAAAAGTGAAAAAATTTATAATTTTTTTTTTCTTGATCTAAGGCTTTGGAATTACTCTAAATACAACTGCAAAAAAACCACAGCAGTTATTTTGTGTTGGAATGAAGAAAAGTAGAGAAAATGACAAAAATTAAAAAGCACAAAAAAATAAGGCGCGGCATGGCCAAAAAGTGAAAAAAATTATAATTTTTTTTTTCTTGATCTAAGGCTTTGGAATTACTCTAAATACAACTGCAAAAATTACCACGGCAGTTATTTTGTGTTGGAATGAAGTAAAGTAGAGAAAATGACAAAAATTAAAAAGCACAAAAAAATAAGGCGCGGCATGGCCAAAAAGTGAAAAAAATTATTTATTTTTTTTTTCTTGATCTAAGGCTTTGGAATTACTCTAAATACAACTGCAAAAATACCACGGCAGTTATTTTGTGTTGGAATGAAGTAAAGTAGAGAAAATGACAAAAATTAAAAAGCACAAAAAAATAAGGCGCGGCATGGCCAAAAAGTGAAAAAAATTTTTTATTTTTTTTTTCTTGATCTAAGGCTTTGGAATTACTCTAAATACAACTGCAAAAAATACCACGGCAGTTATTTTGTGTTGGAATGAAGTAAAGTAGAGAAAATGACAAAAATTAAAAAGCACAAAAAATAAGGCGCGGCATGGCCAAAAAGTGAAAAAAATTATTATTTTTTTTTTCTTGATCTAAGGCTTTGGAATTACTCTAAATACAACTGCAAAAATACCACGGCAGTTATTTTGTGTTGGAATGAAGTAAAGTAGAGAAAATGACAAAAATTAAAAAGCACAAAAAATAAGGCGCGGCATGGCCAAAAAGTGAAAAAAAAATTTTATTTTTTTTTTCTTGATCTAAGGCTTTGGAATTACTCTAAATACAACTGCAAAAATTACCACGGCAGTTATTTTGTGTTGGAATGAAGTAAAGTAGAGAAAATGACAAAAATTAAAAAGCACAAAAAAATAAGGCGCGGCATGGCCAAAAAGTGAAAAAATTTATAATTTTTTTTTTCTTGATCTAAGGCTTTGGAATTACTCTAAATACAACTGCAAAACATACCACGGCAGTTATTTTGTGTTGGAATGAAGAAAAGTAGAGAAAATGACAAAAATTAAAAAGCACAAAAAAATAAGGCGCGGCATGGCCAAAAAGTGAAAAAATTTATAATTTTTTTTTTCTTGATCTAAGGCTTTGGAATTACTCTAAATACAACTGCAAAACATACCACGGCAGTTATTTTGTGTTGGAATGAAGAAAAGTAGAGAAAATGACAAAAATTAAAAAGCACAAAAAAATAAGGCGCGGCATGGCCAAAAAGTGAAAAAATTTTTTTTTTTTTTTTTTCTTGATCTAAGGCTTTGGAATTACTCTAAATACAACTGCAAAACATACCACGGCAGTTATTTTGTGTTGGAATGAAGAAAAGTAGAGAAAATGACAAAAATTAAAAAGCACAAAAAAATAAGGCGCGGCATGGCCAAAAAGTGAAAAAATTTAGAATTTTTTTTTTCTTGATCTAAGGCTTTGGAATTACTCTAAATACAAGTGCAAAAATTACCACGGCAGTTATTTTGTGTTGGAATGAAGTAAAGTAGAGAAAATGACAAAAATTAAAAAGCACAAAAAAATAAGGCGCGGCATGGCCAAAAAGTGAAAAAATTTAGAATTTTTTTTTTCTTGATCTAAGGCTTTGGAATTACTCTAAATACAAGTGCAAAACTTCCCACGGCAGTTATTTTGTGTTGGAATGAAGAAAAGTAGAGAAAATGACAAAAATTAAAAGGAAAAAAAAATAAGGCGCGGCATGGCCAAAAAGTGAAAAAATTTAGAATTTTTTTTTTCTTGATCTAAGGCTTTGGAATTACTCTAAATACAACTGCAAAAATACCACGGCAGTTATTTTGTGTTGGAATGAAGAAAGTAGAGAAAATGACAAAAATTAAAAAGCACAAAAAAATAAGGCGCGGCATGGCCAAAAAGTGAAAAAATTTATAATTTTTTTTTTCTTGATCTAAGGCTTTGGAATTACTCTAAATACAACTGCAAAAATTACCACGGCAGTTATTTTGTGTTGGAATGAAGAAAAGTAGAGAAAATGACAAAAATTAAAAAGCACAAAAAAATAAGGCGCGGCATGGCCAAAAAGTGAAAAAATTTATAATTTTTTTTTTCTTGATCTAAGGCTTTGGAATTACTCTAAATACAAGTGCAAAAATTACCACGGCAGTTATTTTGTGTTGGAATGAAGAAAAGTAGAGAAAATGACAAAAATTAAAAAGCACAAAAAAATAAGGCGCGGCATGGCCAAAAAGTGAAAAAATTCTAAATTTTTTTTTCTTGATCTAAGGCTTTGGAATTACTCTAAATACAACTGCAAAAATACCACGGCAGTTATTTTGTGTTGGAATGAAGAAAAGTAGAGAAAATGACAAAATTAAAAAGCACAAAAAA